>NC_090751.1:3473993-3623993 GCF_036898095.1 Palaemon carinicauda
GGCGACTTGCAAATTATAAAACACTTCCGTAAACATTTAAGCTAAAATGTTTTGTTATGACCCTTGGTTGGTCATGTCTGTTGATAAGATACGATGTTGTATGAGAATACCAGTTCAAGAATGTAGATATCATAAGCATAATTTTATTCTCATATTAAACTAGCATATTTCGTTAACTGCACATTTTACAAGCAAACCCAGTAACGTCAAAAACAACAAAATCATCTATCACTTTCTAACGATATCAGATTATGGAGACTTTACTCAATGCTTTAGAAAAATAAATACTTCCTATTCCTCTCTGCACCCAACGTCCTTGCGGTGCGCCATCTCTTGGGTTTTCCATGAATTATTTGTTCAAAAGCTTCGGTGATTCATAGTCAGGCGATTCATGTTCACTCGCTGGAGGTCTAAGGGAACGAACTTCTGTTCATGATAGTACCATCTTCCAAAAAAAACCTGACAATAAGAAATGTACTTAACAAAATATTACAATAAATGTTGCATAAATTTAAATTTAACAAAACAAGGTGCATTGCTACATATGCTTATCAACATTTATAGATAGTCCTCTACCGAGCCAAAAAGTAAAGTGGTTACTCAGCCGAGAGGTGTGAGTGAGTGGGATAGCCAGTCTACCCAACCCCCCACCCCCTAACTAGCGGATGGGCTAGTTATCCCTCACTAAAATTATCATGACTCGTCTTTCACCTGCGCCGAAAGTAATACCCTATTATAAATAGTTTGTATATGTGTCGGAACAATTACATATTAAAAGCGTAGAATCAACTCGTTTAAATGGTACAGTACATCTTACGTTAGGTTAAAAGCAAATTCTATGTATAAAAGGTGTCAGTGAGTTGGGTAGCCAGTCTACCCCACCCCCCAAACGCTAACTAGCAGATGGGGTAGTTATTCTTCACTAAAATTATCATGGCTCGTCTTTCACCTGCGCCAAAAGTAATACCCTAATATAAATAGTAAAGGTTTGTATATAAGTCGGAACAATTACATATTAAAAGCGTTGAATCAACTCATTTCAATGGTACAGTACATCTTACGTTAGGTTAAAAGCAAATTCTATGTATAAAATGCATACCAAGCTCTTAAAATAAGCGTTGATGAATAAAAAAATTGGTTAGTAGAAAAACGTTGCTACTGATAAATAAACCTTTAGAGTACAACTAATTTTTTTTCATATTTACTATTAACACTGGGCACACAGCATTCCTCCTGGGCAATGTACGTTTTCTGTTGCACCATCTTCCAAAACAAACCTGACAATAAGAAATGTACTTAACAAAATATTACAATAAATGTTGCATAAATTTAAATTTAACAAAAGGTGCATTGCTACATATGCTAATCAACATTTATAGATATTCCTCTACCGAGCCAAAAAGTAAAGTGGTTACTCAGCCGAGAGGTGTGAGTGAGTGGGGTAGCCAGTCTCCCCCACCCCCCACCCGCTAACTAGCGGATGGGGTAGTTATCCCTCACTAAAATTATCATGGCTCGTCTTTCACCTGCGCCGAAAGTAATACCCTATTCTTTAAATATTCTCGTTTTTCCTCATACACCTGACAACAATGAGATACTTAACACTTCTTCACCCAGGGGGTTCATTACTGTACTGCAATTTGTTCAGTGTACTTTCCTCTTGGTAAGGGTAGGAGGAGGCTCTTTAGCTGTGGTAAGCAGCTCTTCTAGGAGAAGGACACTCCAAAATTAAACCACTGTTCTCTAGTCTTGGGTAGTGCCATAGCCTCTGTACCATGGTCTTCCACTGTCTTGGGTTGGAGTTCTCTTGCTTGAGGGTACACTCAGGCACACTATCTTATTTTTTTTTTCTTCCTCTTGTTTTTTTGAAATGGTGTGTTGGGCAGGCTTAATAGAAGGGCCATGGATGCCTGGTGGTTTATCAAGAGGTTGTCTTTTCCTTTTTCTGATTATTTTTCTTCTCAAAACCATCCTTACTGTCCTCCCTTCAGTTGAAGTGGCTATCCTGGAGGGTATTTAGCCTTGTATGGTGTATCGGCTCCACCATGTTGACCAGTTTTTCCGACTTTTTACTATAGTGTATGGGTATCATCAATCACTTTGTTTATAATTCTGTACGTATTGTTTTTGTTGTAATTCTTGTTAATCTAGTTTTTAAGTATGATGTCTCTATATTCTTTTGTGCTCAGAAACTTTGGTTTCTAATATGAGGCACTCATCTGAGCTCCTTATAACTGGTTTTAAGAAGCCAATAATGTTGAAACGTGATGCCATCCCTAGGGCCGGGGGAATGGCGGTGTATATTAGGACCGAGTACCCTGCTTCTCATAAGTCCTGTTATCAATGTGGATGTCATGAGATTCAGGTAATAAAAGTTTGTAGCAGGCATAACTTTTATTTGTGTTCGATCTACTGGAATCCAGACATAGATGATTCTATCTTCGATTGTCTTCTTACCATTATGGCTAAGATACAAGAAGATGATAGAAAGGCTTCTTTTGTCTTTGTTGGTGATTTTAATGCTCACCATAGGGAGTGGTTAAGTTCTATCTCTCCTACCAATCGCCATGGCTTAAGAGCTTTAGACTTTGCCTCTGAATCAGGCTGTGAGCAAATCATAAATGAAGCTACTCACAGGTCTGATAATTGCTTGGACCTCGTATACACTGACTCCCCTGGCGTTATAACTAGTAAGGTTGGTTCTCCAGTTGGGACATCTGATCATGCCTTGATTTCATTATTAGTGAAGACTGAGCAGCTTGTCCCTGATATATCATATTCTTGTAAAATTTATAGGAAATCCCAAGCAGACTGGAATGGGATTTTATATGATCTTTTGTGCTTGAATTGGTCACAATTATATAATAGTGTAGATCCTGTTGTCCCTTTGAATGAGAATCTAGTCAACATAATTGATAGGCGTATCCCTTCTCGTGTGCTAAGGTACCGAGGTAGGGACAAACCGTGGTTCAATGATGATTGTAGACGTGCTTATTTGGAGAAACAGGAGGCCTATCATCTTTGGAAGGGTAACAGATCAGATTTGACCTGGAACAACTATACTCAGCTTTGAGCTTTTGCTCAGAGTGTTTATGCCTCAACTGAAAAGGAGTACAATTTAACCATAAAAGAAACACTTTCTGGTACAACTCAGGAACATGAATGGTGGTCTACCCTTAAATCTGCACTCTTTGGTGTAGATGCAACAGTTCCTCCTTTACTTAAACCAGATGGCTCAGTCACTCACTGTCCAAAGGAAAAGGCAACCCTTTTGGCTGATGTTTTTGACAGTAAACAGAGTAATGAAAAACTTGAACTTGCTCATGCCTGTTTTCCTGAGGCTAAACTAACTAGTTTAGCTTTTCGATGTCGTTAGATTAAAGCTCTGTTGGTGGACCTTGATGCTTATGGAGGTGTAGACCCAAACGGTATTTTTCCTTTGTATTTTATAAAGACAGCAGATTTCTTAGCTCCAAAGTTATCTGTTATTTTGCGCAAGTTAGCAAGAAGAGGAGCTTTTAGCACTAGTTGGAGAATTGGTAATGTTACTCCTCTATGTAAATGAGTTTGTGGTAGCTCAAGTCCCACTGATTACCGCCCAATTTCCATAACTCCCATATCATCTAAAGTTTTAGAACGTCTTCTGGCAAAACGTCTTAATAGGTTTGCTGAAGGTAATCATCTACTCCCTAGTTTGCAATTTGGTTTTCGTAAAGGCCTTGGAGCATGTGATGCCCTTCTTACAATCTCCAATGCTGTACAGAAATCCCTTGATTGTGGTCAGGAAGTTCGTATGATTGGCCTTGATTTTAGTGCTGCCTTTGACCGTGTTAATCATGAGGCCCTTGTTTTCAAACTGAAACAGTTGGGAGTGGGTGGGTTGTTTCTTAGCATTATTATTGATTTTTTAAGTAATAGATCTCAAAGAGTTATTGTTGATGGGCACCATAGTGATTATAGGAATGTGATATCCGGTGTTCCACAGGGTAGTGTTCTTGGCCCATTACTTTTCATACTATATACACATGACATGTGGTTTGGCCTAGAAAACAAGCTTGTTGCATATGCAAATGATGCTACTCTCTTTGCATCAATTCCATCCCCTGAATGTAGATCTAGGGTTGGTGAATCCCTTAATAGAGATTTAGCTAGAATTAGTGCATGGTGCAAATTATGGGGTATGAAGTTGAATCCTAACAAAACTCAAAGTATGATTGTAAGTAGGTCAAGGACGGTGGCTCCTCAACATCCAGATCTCAGTATTGATAATATTTCTTTAAATATGTTTGACTCTTTCAAAATTTTAGGTGTGATTCTCGACAGTAAATTTACTTTTGAGAAACATACAAGGTCTGTGTCTTCTTCAATTGCACAAAAAATAGGCTTATTGAGAAAGTCTTTCAAGATTTTCGGTGATCAATCTATTCTGAAGAAGTGTTTTAATTCTTTCATTCTACCTTGTTTTGAGTATTGTTCTCCTGTCTGGTCTTCAGCTGCTGATTCTCATCTTAATTTGTTGGACAGAAACTTACGGTCTATTAAATTTCTTATTCCTGATCTAGATATTAATCTCTGGCACCGTCGTTCAATTAGTTCATTATGCATGTAGCATAGATTTTTCATAACTCTGACCATCCTTTACATTCAGATCTCCCTGGACAATTCTATCCTGTTCGTAATACTAGGCAGGCAGTCAATTCTAATAGCCAGGCCTTCTCCATCACGAGGCTCAATACTACGCAGTACTCTAGAAGTTTTATTCCAGCTGTTACCAAGTTGTGGAATGATCTTCCTAATCGGGTGGTTGAATCAGTAGAACTTCAAAAGTTCAGAGTTGGAGGAAATGCTTTTTTGTTGACCAGGCGGACATGAGTCTCTTTATAGTTTATTTATGACATTTGTTTTTGATGTTGTTAATAGTTTATATATGACATGTCTGTTTTGACGTTGTTACTTATTTTAGAATGATTTATTGTTAATTTGTTCTCTTCATTTATTTATTTCCTTATTTCCTTTCCTCACTGGGCTATTTTTCCCTGTTAGAGCCCTTGGGCTTATAGCATCTTGCTTTTCCAACTAGGGTTGTAGCTTGGATAGTAATAATAATAATAATAATAATAATAAATAGTAAAGGTTTGTATATAAGTCGGAACAATTACATATTAAAAGCGTAGAATAAACTCGTTTCAATGGTACAGTACATCTTACGTTAGGTTAAAGGCAAATTCTATGTATATAATGCATACCAAGCTGTTACAATAAGCATTGCTGAATAAAAAAATTGGTTAGTAGAAAAAAGTTGCTACTGATAAATAAACCTTTACAGTGCAACTAATTTTTTTTCATATTTACTATTAACACTGGGCACACAGCATTCCTCCTGGGCAATGTACGTTTTCTGTTGTACCATCTTCCAAAACAAACCTGACAATAAGAAATGTACTTAACAAAATATTACAATAAATGTTGCATAAATTTAAATTTAACGAAACAAGGTGCATTGCTACATATGCTAATCAACATTTATAGAAAAAATCTATCTTCGGGTGAGATGGCCATGACGTCCTAATGGAAGGTTTCTTTAGTAGCTTCCGAAGGGTATATATAACTACAGTGATATTCCCAGAGAATCAAACCAAAGGTTTCACAGAATTCTAACTTCTGGTGCGAGTACCTTTAAGATTACTCTCAAGGGTATCGTATATCATTAGGGGACGTATTCTTGACACACCACATGGCAATCTGCACCCCGAATAGCCTCTAGGCTCTAGGGGGAAAACGTGGCAGAATAGAAGGGTAACCGCAACAAAGATTACCCTGGTTCCCCTACTACAATCGTATCACAACCGCGCCAACTCCCTCTGGCGGTCATTCCTTGTAGCGTTGAGCAAGGTGCTACAGATACAGTAGATCAGGGGGGGAAACCGTGAAGATCTTTTCATAGAAAAGAAGGGTGGGTCCATTAGGACGTCATGGCCATCTCACCCAAAAATAGATTTTTCGCTTCGCTCAAAATCCGTTTTTTGGGCTCAACTCATGAAGTCCTAATGGAAGCATACCAGAGAATTAATGTATCTGTGGTTTTGTGTTAGTGCCTTAACCTTGGGGCAATATTTCCACGGCCAAAAGGGCCAATTGAGACAAATGACGTTACCGTTATCCGTCATCATCACTAAGCATAACAATGTTAGTGCTTCCTGCCCCCTGCAGGGAAGTGTCATTTTTAGACGTAGGAAAAGGGCCTCCAGGTAGCATATATTGTATGAACAAACATAAGTATACAATGAGAATACAAATGGTCTCAAGGATTGTATATATTGCGGAACCAATATCAATGTCCCCATCCATTGATTGTAAGCATACAATGATATGAGAAATACTTACATGAGTAAGTTAAGGAACTCTGGTATTTTAAAACATGCAATTGTTGGGCGAATTAGGACGCAACTGCATTTTAATAGACATTTATTCCTAATAAATGACTACATGCTAAACGAATGTAGCATGATAAGGAAATTATACGAGAGACATACACAGAAAATAATGTTCCCCTTTTTGAAAGGGGGAAATGATGAGTGCCACTCTAAAACTGAAGAAAAGCTCTTTTAACAAGACTTTTCTTTATAATTTCTGTACATGACATAGTCTAACAACACTGTGTACTATGTACACACTGCACTTGTGGTATCCGTATAATTTCACACCTGAGATTCTGAACAGATTTAGTGTTACCTTGGCAAGACTTATTCAAAGGGAGGTCACACGAAATTTGCTGACCCCTTCTCCTTTTAATTTATAGTCCCAATCAATTTACTGTTCATCGCAGAGCTAGACGACAGGGTCCAAATAGCACCTGCCGCCACCACATAATGCTTCAATCCATAGATTTGCTTAGTATAGTGTCTGTAAGACGCTTTGGACAACTTCCGATCAGTAGGTGAACGAAGAGGCTGAAGTCCACACACTGAAAGGTTCAGTGATGAAGCAACTTTCCTCAGATCTTTTATCTGCAGGAGTACTGCCAGGATCCGCTCCGCGAAAAAGGTAGGTGAGCTTCGCCCTCAGTTGTAGGGATAGTTTGATCCAAAGTTTTCTCCTGTAAAGAGCTGTTCCTCCTTAAGTCTGAAGTTCTATGAAGATAGACCTTAGACGCTCTAGCAGACCTAGAGAGACATCTTCCTTCAGAGGGCAGATTCTCCAGGAGCCCCACCTCTTAGTAGGTAGGACGTCTTTAATGAGAAAGGTTAGATCAGAAAGAGATGCTGGTCTCTCACTTAATGTGGCCCTCAGGATAGGGCCACTATTACACTAACTCTAGTCCCAGAGGCTATAGCAAACTGAAAAAATACCCTTTTAGGTTAGATAGTTGAGGGAACAATCCTCATTGTTCACAGGTGAGGCATAATGTAGGACCTTGTCCAAAGACCATTAGATGGGCTTTAGTGGCGTTGCGGGCCTAAGCCTGCACATGTTATTGGGAATTTATTGAAGATTCCAATCGTTAGATCCATTTAAAGGTCATATAGAAGAGGTCTAGTCGGGGCTGACTTGCACAGAGATAATGGTCCATGGATCCAAAGATCCCATTAAGTGACCTCTCTCGCAAAGTCGGCCATACCCTTGGTGCTTACACAAGGGTTTATATGGAGACAAGGCCGAAGAACTAGCGTTCTTATAGTATTCAAGGATACACTGCCTCCTTCCTCAAAGGCCAATGTGCTGTCGGCCGCCAGACCTTGAATATAGGGGTGGACAGAGAAGGACAGGCAGATCATCATGAGATTGTTTTCGGGCCCTTTTGCTTTACAAAACAATTTACTTTCCCAAGAAGACTCGTATTGTCTTCTCGTTGACTAGACTTGTATTCTTCTAGGAATTCTATTTTACCCTTAAGATCCCAGTCTTTTTCCTAACCGTTAAGGGCAAGGAATTCGTAAAATGAAGGGATCAGGTGTACTGTGATAAATAGAAGGCAGAAAACTTCTGAACCTCCTGGATAATACTAGGTGCATAACTAGGACTAGCCTCAGCCTCAGTTACTTCATTACAGGGAACGGGATGTTCTTGGGCTTTCTGGGAGCCAATAGAGCCCCTCTTCATTGGAAGGGTCTCAGCATGTAGAGGGCCTTCTGGAGGAAATTTTGATGGGCTGAACAGGAATTCTAAGTCCATCACTTCTAATGTCTATTACCTCCATTAGAGGGTCCTCGTATGGGACTCAATAACGAGATAGTATCTTGATAACGCTCATGATTAAGAGAACGATCTGCAGCTTGGGGACTTGTCCCTTTCTGGGAGGGAATGGGTCTGCGTCCGTGTACCATTCCAACTCTATTGGGTGGAACCCGAGAAGAGCATCCACTGTCACCTTGCGGATCATATATAAACGAGCTGCTGATAGGCGCCATTCCCTTAAGGAAGGGATGGCTAGCATTCCCTAATGAAATGAGACGTCCCTTATCCTCGACAGTTTCGACGCCTCATTATCGCTTCGATGCTCCAGATCAACCTGAGGAGGTCCGATCTGTGTGGAGTGTGTTTATCCACCCATTACAGGGCTAAAATGGCCTACGGGTCCGTGGCCTTTGGTCATTGTAGGGTAAGTGGAGAGGGAATGACCATCATTGGTCCTATTAGATCTCTTCGAGCGTTTGATGCGTATTTTCATCATGAACTGGAGAGAGTTCGAAACTCCTCCCTGTTAGCGTTATGGAATCCTGACTGATTACCATAGTCTCTTGACAGATCTTGCGATCTCCTTTTACATCCCCAGGAGAAAAGGGGGCGTTAGGGTGACTACAGGTTTCAATGATTTTTTAAAACATTGAAGCCCCTGAGCTGGAGAGAATTGAGATTCTATTATTTGCATCCTCAATGTTCCAGGGCCGGATCATCTCCATGGATGCTCATAGACAGTAATTTCGGGTGCTGCCCACCCCAGCCTGTCATCCAGGGCCATCGTTGCCTGAACTCTTTCTAGGCTTGGTTTCGCTTGACTGTCTGCTAATTCCGTAAGGATCCTAGGACTGAAACTAGTCCGACGAGAATCTCGTCCAGGATATACGTTATCTTCCATAACTTGGATCCTAGGTAGGAGGGGAGGGGGTGACTGACAGGAAGTTGCTGATAGACATCTTCCAGGGCTGGCTAGATTGTCAACACCCCTTACTGAATAGGGTCCTTATGTTCAGAAGGATTATCATTCTGAACTTACTGTTCTATTGGAACTTGTTGCGTGGCGCCAAGTCCAGAATGACTCAAGAGATTTCTTGAGTCTTTCATGTGAACACTAAACTGCCTTCATTGGAAATCGATGGACTCTACTTTCCTCACCGCTAGTATGCTCTAGGGTTTTAAGGTATACTCTTCTAGGGGGAATTTGAATATAAGAAGAGTTGAGGAAAGGATGGTGGAGGTATGTCCATTTCCATTCTAGTCTCATCTTGGTCAGGCCTTGGACTCCAGTGATCAAAGGTCCGGCGATCCAGGAGGAAATTCCCTCCTACCAGAAGCGTCTGTTTGCTTCGCTTGATCCGAAGGTGTATAAATCTGACTGTCTGTGGAACAACGGTCACTGTAACTGTGGGATGCAGATTAACATCCAAGGGAGAACTAAGAAACCCTTCCGTTCTCCTTTCAGGCCATACCTGACTGTTTGTCTATATCAGCTTTTCAGTGATTCACTGTAATAGAAGATTTCTTTCTATTGTATAAAGCTTAGGATAAGTACGCTGGAAAGAGTTGAGACACAGACGTGTAAATCCTTCCAGCCAACTGCTGCGGTCTTCCTAATTATTGATTCTAGGGCATCCCCTTTCAAGAAGAGGCCGATGGAAGATTCTAGTCCATAAGGCTAGAGAAGCGCCCTACATCCGGGGAATTAATAATGAGAATCAAGAGGCTGATGAAACATCAGCGTAAGGAAAAGGGGGGGGGGGGAGTGGATCCCCCAAATCAGGTAGGTCTCAGCAAGGGGTTGTGCTTAGAAGCACAACGTACTGGAAAACCATTCTATTGTATGGTTATGTACCAAGGATTTCTGTCTGCGATATGGTCCTAAAAGGCATGTGTACAGGGTATTGTATACCCCTATACGACTGGCATGTTACCGTCAAGGCTAGTGCTTGGGGGTAAGTTAACTGGCTCAGTACTTCAGTACCGATATGGCTAGCAGGTCTTTGACATATCAGTGACTTGTCGGCTGTCAGCAGGTCGCTGACAGACGTCACCCCATCCTCGCCAGTATTCAATGTGACTGGGTAGTGGTGAAAACTATACGCATAGTCAGCGGATCTCTGAACCAGAGGAGACTCCTCAGGCTGTCGGTAGACCGCTGGGAATCGGCGGGCTGTCGATTGAAGGTATACCAACTCGGCTATTGACTGGGTGGTGACCAAGGGCACACACTGCCGGCTCTTGGCGGCGGAGTCAGATGTGACAGTGAAACAATTACTGCTGTTGTTGATTTTATTACAAGGTGTGGCTTGAATGTGGAGTCTCTGCCCGGTGTTTGTCAGTCGGGGGGCGGGGGTTCGAGTCCCGCTCAGACTCACCAATGCCGTTAGTGTCTGCAACCTCAACTTTAGAGGCAGGGTTGGGGGTTTAGACCTTCAAAACCTTTGAAAGGAGCAGTAAATCGGCATTTTTAGTAATGAGAAAGTTAATTTTTCGGTTCAATTCCCGTAGAGTTTTCGCATTTTACGGGTTCGCAGTTGAACCACATTTAAGAGATAACTTTCAAAACGAAACCAACCACAGTTCGACAGCTCTAGACTGCCGTCCTGTAGATTGGGGATTTTGGAAATAATATTGCTGGGGGAACCCGCATATATTATGTCCGTGAAAATGCTCATCTTTATAACTGCAGAAGACTGCAATGCATCATCTGGTGTCCCTCCTGTAAGGAAGGGAGAACAAAAAGGAGTATTCAATTGATTATCGCATCGATGGGCAATTTGCAAAATTGTCTTTTGACAAAATAGCTTAGGACAGAAAGCTGGAAGAGATAGTGGGACACATACCCGTGTATCCACTGTGAGCCAATGCTGTTACTTCTCTTCAGTCTTAAGATAAGGAAATTCATCCAACCGGGGAATTCCCTGGAGAAAAGGGGGCTCGAACACCTAGGTGTAAGGAAGTGTACATGCACTGTCCCCTTCTATGCTTAACACTGTGAGGTAAGGAGGATTGATACAAAATCAGAGTATCGAAGGAATGTCATTCTTTCGAAATAGGAGCGGTAACAGCAGAAGCTCGCATCCAAGATATGTTGATTAGAAATCAAAAGACATATATTTGTCTATCCCAACCCATCTATTCGCTGCAACCTCCCTTACAATATTAAATCAGGAAGTTTCCTGAACAGGGAAACTCAGGGATAAGGGCTCTCCCCTTTAGGGGTTAGAGGCGTCACACCACCGGCCCTTTACGAAATTTAATATTGCAGGGTAAATAGAAACTGATTTCAAATCAGAATATTGATGAAATATTATTCCATCAATATAGAATTGTGTTCAGCAAATATCTAGATAGGGACACCCAATATATATTGGAAATAACTACTAGTATAATCTATACGTTAGTTATCCATCTGCCGTATTTACTATACCGCAAATATACTGACTACCTGTATAGACCTATACCGTAGTTCAGCCGGCAGAAAATAAAAGACATACTTATGCATCCCAACAAATCTATTTGCTGTGACCTCCCGTACAATATTAAATCAGGGAGTTTCTTGATCAGGGAAACCCAGGGATAAGGGCTCTCCCCTATAGGGGTTAGAGGTGTCACACCACCAGCCCTTTACGAAATTCAATATTGCAGGGTAAATGGAAACAGATTTAAAATCAGAATATTGATGAAATATTAATTCATCAATATAGAATTGGGTTCAGCAAATATCTGGGCAGGGATACCCAAGATATATTTAAAATAACTACTAGTATAATATATACGATAGTTATTCATCTGCCGTATATACTATACTCCAATTATACTGATTACCTGTATAGACATATACTGTAGTTCAGCCGGCATATTGCTGGATTAGCTAGCTATTGTCGGAGTATCTAGCAAGCTAGAAAAGAGAGAGAGAGAGAGAGAGAGAGAGAGAGAGAGAGAGAGAGAGAGAGAGAGAGAGAGAGCATGGAGTGAAGGCTATCTATTACTGTATATGTATACAGTAATAAAAGATGTAAAAGGCTAATTTTACTGCCTTCCCCCGAAAAGAAGGTCCACTTCCATTTAGCCACAGTACTATTGCCGGCTTACTACAGTAGGGCAGCCTCCGGCAGCACGAGTACAGTCGCCATACTACCTACTGAGTCAGTATCTATCTGTGCTGGTCTACTGCCAGCCAGAACAATACGCCGACAACAGAAACTGTGGCTAGCAGTTCAAGGGAGAACTGGAGAACCTTGGTGATAAAAGGGGCCTCCCATCCACAGCCGCCAAAGCCGCTGGAAGCCGGCAGTTGCCGACAGCCGTCATGGCCGTTGGCAGTCGGCAGTCGCCGACAGCTGATGACTGAGGGGGGGGGGGGGGGTCTGGGCAGCTCCGGCAACCCACCTGCAATGGTAAGGTTGCAGGACTCCAGCACAGGTAAGACAATGGCTCGGCCAATGGCTCGGCCATCGTGAAAGAACAGAGGGGAGGGGAAAGGGTCCTATATGAGGTATAGGAGGGACCGGCAACGTTGCCGGATCTACACACCTTGAAGAAACTCTGTTTCAGTACCGGCACGGCCACAAGCGGCAGGAGAATCATTTATTCTCCAGCTTAGGTGGTGCTAATACAGTTAAGGGGACGGCAGCTCATGCCGTTCCTCTCAACAAGGGAGAAACAGAGTTCCAATGCCGGCGCCATCCTAGGTCACAAGAGTATACGACTCTATAGCCTAGGGTTGGCGAGCATAGGACTAGTCTACTAGACCACAGGGAGAAGGTGGCGGTAACATTCGACCACTTCAGGTGTAGTCTAGGGAGGGCTAGCCTCCTATGCCGGTAGTTCCGACGGCAAGGGAATGCAATCACCCCGCTGACCGACTGCCGACAAAGACTAAATACTCTGAGGTTCTGATCGAATCCCAAAACTTGCCGACGGCCGTTAAGGGATGAGATGGAAAACTCTAAGCTAGTCATGCCTGAATTTGAAATTCAAGGCCGACGTAGAGAGTTGTAGCCTAAGGCTACTCTCAGAGGGAAGAGAGATTACCCATAAATCTCTAGTGAGATTGATGATGATTAATATAATTCCAGGAGATATTGATCTCCAGGAATGATAAACAATACACAAGGGTAACTGGGGAAATGACGAAAGAATATGTTGTCTAGGTTATGTTACCCAGACGTGACGAGATTTCGGTTACCTAATCACCAAAACTCTTGACATATACAATCGCCATGGAAAGGGAAAAATATGCTTATAGATATCTTTACAATATATAATGCCTAAATAGCTTTCATAACAATGAATAAGCTATTTACACCGGAATGTCGTTCTGCTAACTAAATAGCACATGTACAAAGAACAACAGCGCCATGGCGACACCAGCGATCGGCGAAGATCCGCACACAAGAAATACACAATTTCATTGCGAGGCTGGAACTAAATTACATATTGTAAAGAATCAATACTCAACTTTCTAGATGGAGAAAGAAGCCGTAGAAGCATAAAGATTCCCAGAAATTGATCGGAAATGTCAGATTGATAGGGAACACCACCGTAGCGAGTCGCTACAG
This sequence comes from Palaemon carinicauda, assembly GCF_036898095.1. NCBI lineage: Eukaryota > Metazoa > Arthropoda > Malacostraca > Decapoda > Palaemonidae > Palaemon > Palaemon carinicauda. Next base: position 3,487,736 of record NC_090751.1, read on the forward strand.
ATAAAAGAATGACCGCCAGAGGGAGTTGGCGCGGTTTTGATACGATTGTAGTAGGGGAACCAGGGTAATCTTTGTTGCGGTTACCCTTCTATTCTGCCACGTTTTCCCCCTAGAGCCTAGAGGCGTAAAGGCTATTCGGGGTGCAGATTGCCATGAGGCGTGTCAAGAATACGTCCCCTGATGATATACGATACCCTTGAGAGTAATCTTAAAAGGTACTCGCGCCAGAAGTTAGAATTCTGTGAAACCTTTGGTTTGATTCTCTGGGAATATCACTGTAGTCATATATAGCCTACCCTTCGGAAGCTACTAAAGGAACCTTCCATTAGGACGTCATGGCTTGAGCCCAAAATAGTGGTTACTCAGCCGAGAGGTGTGAGTGAGTGGGGTAGCCAGTCTACCCCACCCCCCACACGCTAACTAGCGGATGGGGTAGTTATCCCTCACTAAAATTATCATGGCTCGTCTTTCACCTGCGCCGAAAGTAATACCCTATTATAAATAGTAAAGGTTTGTATATGTGTCGGAACAATTACATAATAAAAGCGTAGAATCAACTCGTTTCAATGGTACAGTACATCTTACGTTAGGTTAAAAGCAAATTCTATGTATAAAATGCATACCAAGCTCTTAAAATAAGCGTTGCTGAATAAAAAAAACTGGTTAGTAGAAAAATGTTACTACTGATAAATAAACCTTTACAGTGCAACTAATTTTTTTTCATATTTACTATTAACACTGGGCACACAGCATTCCTCCTGGGCAATGTACGTTTTCTGTTGCAACATCTTCCAAAACAAACCTGACAATAAGAAATGTACTTAACAAAATATTACAATAAATGTTGCATAAGTTTAAATTTAACAAAACAATGGGCATTGTTACATATGCTAAATCAACATTTATAGATAGTCCTCTACCGAGCCAAAAAGTAAAGTGGTTACTCAGCCAAGAGGTGTGAGTGAGTGGGGTAGCCAGTCTACCCCACCCCCCACCCACTAACTAGCAGATGGGCTAGTTATCCCTCACTAAAATTATCATGGATCGTCTTTCACCTGCGCCGAAAGTAATACCCTATAATAAATAGCGAAGGTTTGTATATGTGTCGGAACAATTACATATTAAAAGCGTAGAATCAACTTGTTTCAATGGTACTGTACATCTTACGTTAAGTTAAAAGCAAATTCTAACAAATTACATAAATAATAATCTACAGGCTTGACATTTAAATGTGCATAAAACTTATCAGTTGCATCTATATTGCAAACTTGTTCCAGCTTGTACCCCTGCACCATGGTGAGTTTATGAAGCTCATCCAGTTAAGTTTATGCTGCTTCATGGTCTGCAGAGGCAGACTTAGACTTCCTAGTAATTATCATATTCTTCAGGCCAAAACACTGTTTAAACTAAAATCATATTTTGCTTGCTTAAAGCGTATGTGGAGACATGGCATGTTGCTTAGTGGATGGCCGAGGTTCATCTTCCCTGAAATAGAGCAAACACTTTTTCCAATGTCACAACCTTCCTCTGCCGTTTGTCAAAAGCTTCGTTAGTCTAAGCAGCTTTGCTAAATAAAAAAAAAAACTTAGTTAGTAGAAAAACTTTACAACTGAATAATAAACCTTTACAGTGCAACTATTTTTTTTTTTTCACAATTACTGTACTGTTAACACCGAGCGCACAGCATTCCTCCTATACAATGTACAATTTCTGGAGCACCATCTTCCAAAACAAACCTGACAATACAAAATGTACTTATTCAAATATGTACAATATATGTTTCATAAATTTAAATTCAAGTAAAAAAGGTATATTGCTACATATGATAATCAACATTTATGTTGAATGTATACAAAATGAATCAATGTGTGAAAACTAAATTTTCGTACAATCAACACTTTCTATGGTACAGTGCATTTCAATCTCTAACGGCAGCGTTACGTATGCTATTTAACATTTGTTAAGCGTACTTATACTTTAACAAAGCAATAATTTATAACAAAATTATGAAACAATAGTAGCGTAGAATGAGCTCCTTTCAATGGTACAATACATCTTACGTTAGGTTAAGAGCTAATTTCAACAAATTATGTTACATAAATAATCTACAGGCTTGACATACATACAGTACGTGCATAAAACTTATCAGGTGCATCCATATTGTAAACTTGTTCCGGCTTGTACTGCTGCACCACGGTGAGTTTATGAAGCTCATCCAGTTAAGTTTACGCTGCTTCATGGTTTGCAGAGGTAGACTTGCAAGTAATTTTCACATTCTTCAAGCCAAACAAACCAGCCTTTGCTTGCTTAGAAAGGCGTATGCGGAGATATGGCATCTTGCTTGGACGATAGACGAGGTTCACCTCCCCTGAAATAGAGCAGACACATTTTACAATGTTACAACCTTCCTCTACTGTTAGTCAAAGCAGCTCTTTTGAGGGCCATGATGCTGACAAAGCAGAGACAACATGTAGCTGCACAAAGGACTGAAGCAGGAGATGCAGAGGACTAAAGAGATGCCCACCCAAGAGAAGACAATGCGAGCATGAGGTAGAGTCAGCAAGAGATGGGATGTGGTGGTGTGTGGAGGCAAAGTGTGCGAAGCATGCCAAATACAAAGGAGTACTGTCAGTTTGAAATTGTATGGCTGCGAGAGTACATATCGCAAAAACTTGAATGGCCGAATTCCATGTTAGTAGGTTAAAACCACTCTCTGTAAAGCAAATGAACGAATCTGCAAGATAGAAACCGGGAATATCGAGAGCTGGCTAAGCATAAAACGAAAAAATGTATGCATACAATGCACACAATTGTTACCAGAAACTTTGCTAAATAAAAAACATGGTTAGTAGAAAACCTTTATAACTGAAACAAACCTTCACAGTATAAACTAATTTTTCCACAATTACTGTTGTTAACACTTTCAGAAATGTTTTGAAATCTTTAAAATTTAAAAAGAAAACTAAAAAATTACTTTCCAACATGATACAGGTCCCACCCAATTACCAGATTAAGTTTTTTTAGTTATAAGTAGTCCCCTCAAAAGGTAAATTTATTTCTTTACAATTACTATCATTGACCTATTCAGATATATTTGGTAAATTATCAGAATATGAACCAATTTTTTTATGTGCATTCAATTCTCATCAATTACCGGTTATGTCCATCTTCTCATGTGTAATACTTCAAAATATCTATCATTTACCTTTTCCCAGTCCAGTATTAATTCAGTCCACTAATACTATATTTGCATTGACAAATTTCTCAGGCAATATTGAATACTACACAATCATCGATTTACCCATTTTTATATTCAGTCCTTACATTTACTGACATGATCCACTTACATTAGGATATCATAATTACAACAATTGACCCGTTTTTCCAGGTGTATCTGGTCCAGACCTATCTTGCAAAGCACAAGAAGAATGTCAAAAGTTCCCCTGGACGTCACCCTACCCAACCTGCGTTGACAAGGAGTGTCGTTGTGGTGAAGGCCTGTGTCTAATTTACACCTCTTCTCGTAATGGTATTGCGTACTACTGCGGAATGTGTGGTAGGTGGCATGATTGTTTTTTCGGATAGTCGTTCCGGGGGTTAGAACCCCGTGATATCAGACTGTGATTCTCTTGTAATATCACTCGTTGAAGTATTATACAGTAGGAAGCTGCCGAAGGGAACTTCCATCAGGACGACATGGCTATCTCACCCAAAAATAGTTAAATGGTGACTTAAGTACTTTGAATTTAATCTCACAACATCCACTTCATAGCATACTTTTGCTACGATAATCACTCCTGACTCTAAAGTTTTGGATTTCAGTGATAGAATTTAGGCCTTATGTAAAGATACTGAGGCTTGGGAGGCTATTCAGCCACAACGAAGATAAAAGCTAAATTTTCCACTCCTTGGGCAACTACTCTCACATTACAAATCGCAAACGCAAGATTTTTTTTTTTAGTCCAGTAAACTAAATTCCAATATTAGCTCTATTGGTTTATATATTCATAGATCTTACGACTAACAATTTTAAGAACTATAAAATCTATGAGTGAAACTAACGATTACATTGAATTATAGAATTCCGCCAGTGGTCATGGACTGCGATCAGGTAAGATCATACAACAGTTGGATTAAAGATAAAATAGTTTTACCTTATTCTACTTACTAATTCTAATACCCCAAGGATCTTGGAATTTAACAGCAATTTCTAGTGGATATGGTACATTATTTTACGTGAAGTTTTTCTGCAGGGGTCTTGGGCTCAAAGTGCAACAAAACCAACCCGTGTACGCAGATACCATTGTTGTGCAAAAGTGACCATTTCTGCCATTGCGATCAAGGGGATGTCTACAGGGAATTATGGTAAGAGGGCAAGGCCATTAAGTTGTCTTAAAAGTGAAGACTGATACTTACACAAATAAAAAGCAGATTATGTATCAATTGTATGCATTTAACCTATCTAGCTTTCTACATATTGAAAAAGTACTGCCATAGTTTAAAATTCTTTTTTTTTTCACCCACCATATCCTCTGCTACCTGATACACTATTGGCCTAACAACTACCTATCAGGTTGAAATTCACATTGCTTGTATGTGGAACCACTCGAAGTTTTAATATGTAATAAACCATAATTTGCAAAATTGGTAACGTCCTGAGAAAAATATGCTGACAATTGGCAGCCAGGGGTGTGGTTTTTAATATGCAGTAAAACATAACTAAATTAGTAACATCCTGATGGGAAAATGCATTGAAATGCCACTGAATGGCCACGAGTGTTTTCATAAGCTCATGTACCTGTGAAAAGTTTAAAATCATGGTCAGAAAAGGGACAGGCAACTAATCAGTAATTTGATTTCTTCTTTCCCACTATACGCAAGTTCTCTTCACGTTACAGCGTTGTGTACAAACCAATAGCGACAACGTTCAAAAGCGATGTACTGATTGTCATTTTAGTGGCATTGCTCGTCCTACTCAAGCTGATAAAATCGTAAGTAGGCCTATCTCTTAATAGCCGTCGTAGACTCGATGTAAACCCTTCCAACATGGCACTAACGTATCTGAAAGGCTTTATTAAAAATACCGAAAGAAAAGGTTATAAAAACCTTACTTGAAATAATTTAAGTTTCAATAACAGTAACTTAATGTATCTAGTTTCAATAACAGTACCCTAATGTATCTAGTTTCAATAACAGTACCCTAATGTATCTTGTTTCAATAACAGTACCTTAATGTATCTCGTTTCAATAACAGTACCTTAATGCATCTAGCTTCAATAACAGGGCCCTAATGCATCTAGCTTCAATAACAGTACCTTAATGTATCTAGTTTCAATAACAGTACCCTAATGTATATTAGTTAGTAATTTTGTTAATTTTCTGTCCCAAAATGAGGTCCATTAATCACAAATACATTACATTTACCAACAGATGGAAAACCGTTCACAGATTTCTGTGCAAAATATTCCCTTGTAGAAGAAGCTCAAGTACGGAATCCGAGGAATCTGTAAGTGATTAAAATTAATTGGACAAATAAGAGAAAACTAAAATTAATATTAATAGAAATCATCAGCATAATTGCCATTGTCACCATTCAACTTTATAACTTAACTAATTTTAATCTTCAGAGTATGGCTTGCCAAGTTTTAAGAATTTGCACATATGGAGATCATGACATTTTTCTATTAAAATTGGTCGAATAGAAGGCAAGGTTAATAGATAAAAATTTTTAATAACCATGTCACTATTCAACTTTATAATTTTATCTTAATTCAAACTTAAAACTTCAACCATCATAATGTCAAATGTTAAGGATTTTCACATACTGAGATACTGTTTTTCCTAATATTTCAAGACCGTAGTTGGGGTAAATCCACGAAGTGGTGAAAAAAGTGCAGCTTATACCATCGCTAATGCTGACTTCATGAGTACTAGCCATGTGAGTATTCTAATATATTAAAACTGATTTAAAGCTTTTACAGTAAAACTATAAGTTTGCCTTGGCAAAGATACTTTTTAAAATAAGCTGCTTTATTTCAAAGCTTTAATTATATGGACCAAGTTACCCAGCAGCTTTAATATAGACCAAGTTACCTAAATTATTAAGTTACCTCTACTAAATTACTGTTAATTTAATCTACCCTCGATATGTAAATTAACCCTTTTACCCCCAGGCTCTTTGGAAATTTCCAGCCCTTAACCCCCAAGGGGTTATTTTTTTCCCAGCACATTTTGCAGTATATTTTTTTTAAATTGCTCTAACAGGCTTAATTTTTGTCATAGAGAGGTCAGGTTGGTCTCATTCTCTTGGAAAATGCCTGAATTTTCTAAAAAAATTATCAAAAATAAAATATGAAAAAAAAATTTTTATACCATTTTTTTGAAAGGACGTACCGGTACGTCCATGGGGGTAAATGGATGGCTTTGGTGAAATGTACCAGTATGTCCTTTGGGGGTAAAAGGGTTAAGTTACCTCTACTAAATTACAATGAATTTAATCTACCCTCGATATGTAAATTAATTACTTCAAATACTGCATTAGTCATCAAGCCTTAATGGTTACTGATTTGATTATGGTAACTTAATGTAGACCTACATTACAGAATTCATTAAAAGCTGTGAAGAAACAAATTAAGTGTTTGAAGACTGAAGAGAGATTTTCAGAATCTTACAAAAGCTTTTACATAAATCACTAAAATACCCTTCAATTATTTCAAACTTCTTTTCCTCAAAAGTTACATTTGTTTAAACTTTCAAGAAAAGATTTAGTAAAGTTTGATATATTTATGACTAGTATACAACTAATTTCAGATAGAATATCAGCAATTCCTTTCAATTCAAGTAGTTAGGCAAAGGAAATAAAGCCGGTGAAACCCATTACTACCTTCATACATCAATGTTTACTGGAACTATTCAACTGTCAACAACAACTATAGTAAATTCTTTTTAATGAGGCAGATTTACAGCGACTCGCAGGAGTGCCCTTTTAGCTCAGAAAAGTTTCCTGATCGCTGATTGGTTGGACAAGATAATTCTAACCAATCAGATAGCAGGAAACTTTATCGAACAAAAAGGGCACCACTGCGAGTCCGTGCAATTGCACCCCATTAAAAATAATTGAGCATAGGCGAGTTAAAAATCAAACACTTACCCTTTAGGATACCGATCTTGAATGGGCGTTAGAGATTTCGAGACAACTAGCCAATCCAACAGAGGAGTGGTTATCAATGAGATCATTCACGCTGTCGTCTGCCTCCTTCAGTTCCAGAAGCAGGAATAGATTTGATGACCATACCTCATTCGGAGGTATATCAGAGCCTGGACCTTCAAGGTGAGTAGAGAGATGTTTATTTTGCTAATAAAATCTGCTTCAACCCTAACCGATACCAAGTATTTAATCTTCATCAATTTGCTATGGCCACAAAAACTCGAGTAAAAGGTCCTAAGGCCCAAATAAAATGTTCTGAAGCCCACGTACAAGGTCCTAAGGCCAACAAAATGTGCTGAAGCCCTCGTACAAGGTCCTAAAGCTCCCGTGAAAGTTCCTGAAGCCCACGTACAAGGTCTTAAAGCGCACGTAAAATGTCCTAAAGCCCTCGTACAATGTCCTAAAGCTCACGTAAAAGTTCCTGAAGCTCACGTACAAGATCCTAAAGCCAACATAAAATGTCCTGAAGCCCTCGTAAAATGTCCTAAAGCCCACGTAAAATGTCCTGAAGCCTTCGTACAAGGTCCTGAAGCCCACATAAAATGTCCTGAAGCCCTCGTACAAGGTCCTAAAGCCCACATAAAATTTCCTGAAGCCCTTGTACAAGGTCCTAAAGGTCACGTAAAAGTTCCTAGAGCCTACGTACAAGGTCCTAAAGCCCACAAAATGTCCTGAAGCCCTCGTACAAGGTCCTAAAGCCCACATAAAAGTTCCTGAAGCTCACGTACAAGGTCGTAAAGCCCACATAAATGTTCTGAAGCCCACGTACAAGGTCCTAAAGCCCACATAAAAGGTCCTAAGGCTCACGTACAAGGTCCTAAATCCCACATAAAATGTCCTGAAGCCAACGTAAAACGTCCTGAAGCCCTCGTACAAGGTACTAAACCCCACATAAAAGTTCCTGAAGCTCACGTAAAAGTTCCTAAAGCCCAAATAAAATGTCCTGAAGCCCAGGTAAAATGTCCTGAAGCCCTCGTACAATGTCCTAAAGCCCACGTAAAATCTCCTGAAGCACACGTAAAACGTCCTAAAGCCCTAGAACAAGGTCCTAAAGCCCACGTAAAAGTTCCTGAAGCTCACGTAAAACGTCCTGAAACCCTCGTAAAACGTCCTAAGCCCATATAAATGTCGTGAAGCCCACGTAAAAGTTCCTGAAGCTAACGTACAAGGTCCTAAAGCCCACGTAAAACGTCTTAAAGCCCACGTAAAACGTCCTAAAACCCAAGTAAAATGTCCTGAAGCACTCGTACAATGTCCTAAAGATCACATAAAATGACCTGAAGCTCACGTACAAGGTCCTAAAGCCCACATAAAATGTCCTGAAGCTAACGTACAAGGTCCTAAAGCCCACATAAAATGTCCTGAAGCCCACGTAAAACAACCTAAAGCCCACGTAAAATGTCCTGAAGCCCACGTAAAATGTCTTGAAGCACACGTAAAACGTCCTGAAGCCCTCGTACAAGGTCCTAAAGCCCACGTAAAAGTTCCTGAAGCTCACGTACAAGGTCCTAAACCCCACATAAAATGTCCTGAAGCCCTCGTACAAGGTCCTAAAGCCCACGTAAAAGTTCCTGAAGCTCACGTACAAGGCCCTAAAGCCCACATAAAATGTCCTGAAGCCCACGTAAACCGTCCTAAAGCCCACGTAAAATGTCCTGAAGCCCATGTAAAATGTCCTGAAGCCCACGTAAAACTTCCTGAAGCCCTCGTACAAGGTCCTAAAGCCCACATAAAAGTTCATGAAGCTCACGTACAAGGCCCTAAAGCCCACGTAATACGTCATGAAACCCTCGTAAAACGTCCTAAAGCCCACATAAAATGTCCTGAAGCCCATGTAAAAGTTCCTGAAGCTCACGTACAAGGTCCTAAAGCCCACGTAAAAGTTCCTGAAGGTAACGTACAAGGTCTTAAAGCCCACGTAAAATGTTCTGAGGCCCTCAAACAAGGTCCTAAAGCCCACGTAAAATGTCCTCAAGCGCTCGTACAAGGTCCTAAAGCCCACTTATAAGTTCCTGAAGGTCACGTAAAAGATCCTAAAGCCCACATTAAATGTCCTGAAGCTCACAAACAAGGTCCTAAAGCCCACATAAAATGTCCTGAAGCCCACGTAAAATGTCCTGAAGCCCACGTAAAATGTCCTGAAGCCCACGTAAAATGTCCTAAAGCCCACGTAAAACGTCCTGAAGCCCACGTACAAGGTCCTAAAGCCCACGTAAAAGTTCCTGAAGCCCTCATAAAATATCCTGAAGCCCACGTACAAGGTCCTAAAGCCCACGTAAAAGTTCCTGAAGCTCACGTACAAGGTCCTAAAGGCCGAAAAATGTTCTGAAGCTCACGTATAAGGTCATAAAGCCCACATAAATTGTCCTGAAGCCGACGTAAAACGACCCGAAGCACTCGTACAAGGTCCTAAACCCCACATAAAATGTCCTGAAGCCCACGTAAAACGTCCTAAAGCCCACGTAAAATGTCCTGAAGCCCACGTAAAATGTCCTGAAGACCACGTAAAACATCCTGAAGCTCACGTACAAGGTCCTAAAGCCCACGTAAAATGTCCTGAAGCCCACGTAAAACGTCCTAAAGCCCACATACAATGAACTAAACCCACGTAAAATGTCCTGAAGCCCACGTAAAACGTCCTGAAGCCCTCGTACAAGGTCCTAAAGCCCACATAAAAGTTCCTGAAGCTCATGTAAAGGTCCTAAAGCCCACATAAAATGTCCTGAAGCCCTCATTCTATGTCCTAAAGTCCACGTAAATGTCCTGAAGCCCAAGTAAAACGTCCTGAAGCCCTCGTACAAGGTCCTAAAGCCTACGTAAAAGTTCCTGAAGCTCACGTACAAGGTCCTAAAGCCCACGTAAAAAGTCCTGAAACCCTCGTAAAACATCCTAAAGCCCACATAAATGTCCTGAAGCCCACGTAAAAGTTCCTGAAGCTCACGTACAAGGTCCCAAAGCCCAAGTAAAACGTCCTAAAGCCCAAGTAAAACGTCCTAAAGCCCACATAAACGTCCTAAAGCCCACGTAAAATGTCCTGAAGCCCTCGTAAAATGTCCTGAAGCCCACGTACAATGTCCTGAAGCCTACGTAAATGTCCTGAAGACCACGTAAAAGTTCCTGAAGCTCACGTACAAGGTTCTAAAGCCCACGTAAAACGTCCTGAAACCCTCGTAAAACGTCCTAAAGCCCACATAAATGTCCTGAAGCCCACGTAAAAGTTCCTGAAGCTCACGTACAAGGTCCTAAAGCCCACGTAAAACGTCCTAAAGCCCACATAAAACGTCCTAGATCCCACGTAATACGTCCTAAAGCCCACGTAAAACGTCATGAAGCTCACGTACAAGGTCCTAAAGCCCACATAAAATGTCCTGAAGCCCACGTAAAACGTACTGAAGCCCTGGTACAAGGTCCTAAAGCCCACGTAAAAGTTCCTGAAGCTCACGTAAAAGTTCCTGAAGCTCACGTAAAACGTCCTAAAGCCCACGTAAAATGTCCTGAAGCCCTCGTACAATGTCCTAAAGCCAACGTAAAATGTCCTGAAGCCCACGTAAAACGTCCTGAAGCCCTCGTACAAGGTCCCAAAGCCCAAGTAAAAGTCCCTGAAGCTCACGTACAAGGTCCTAAAGCCCACATAGAACGTCCTGAAACCTTCGTAAAATGTCCTAAAGCCCACATACATGTCCTGAAGCCCACATAAAATGTCCTGAAGCCCACGTAAAATGTCCTGAAGCCCTCGTACAATGTCCTGAAGCCAACGTAAAATGTCCTGAAGCCCACGTAAAATGTCCTGAAGCCCTCGTACAAGGTCCTAAAGCCCACGTAAAACGTCCTGAAGCCCTCGTACAAGGTCCTAAAGCCCACGTAAAATGTCCTGAAGATCTCGTACAAGGTCCTAAAGCCCACATAAAATGTCCCGAAGCCCTCGTACAAAGTCCTAAAGCTCACGTAAAAGTTCCTGAAGCCTACATAAAAGGTCCTAAAGCCTACAAAATGTCCTGAAGCTCTCGTCAAGGTCCTAAAGCCCACGTAAAAGTTCCTGAAGCTCACGTACAAGGTAATAAAGCCCACATTAAATGTTCTGAAGCACACGTAAAAGGTCCTAAAGCCCACATAAAATGTCCTGAAGCCATCGTACAACGTCCTAAAGCCCACGTAAAAGTTACTGAAGCTCACGTACAAGGTCCTAAAGCCCACGTAAAAGTTACTGAAGCTCACGTACAAGGTCCTAAAGCCCATATACAATGTTCTGAAGCTCACATACAATGTTCTGAAGCTCACATACAAGGTCCTAAAGCCCACATAAATTGTCCTGAAGCCCACGTAAAACAGCCGGAAGCCCTCTTACAAGGTTCTAAAGCCCACGTAAAAGTTCCTGAAGCTCACGTACAAGGTCCTAAAGCCCACATAAATTGTACTGAAGCCCACGTAAAACAGCCTGAAGCCCTCTTACAAGGTCCTAAAGCGCACGTAAAAGTTCCTGAAGATCACGTACGAGGTCCTAAAGCCCAAATAAAATGTTCTGAAGCCCACGTACAAGGTCCTAAAGCCAACAAAATGTACTGAAGCCCTCGTACAATGTCCTAAAGCTTCCGTGAAAGTTCCTGAAGCCCACGTACAAGGTCTTAAAGCCCACGTAAAATGTCCTAAAGCCCTCGTACAATGTCCTAAAGCTCACGTAAAAGTTCCTGAAGCTCACGTACAAGGTCCTAAAGCCCACGTATAATGTCCTGAAGCCCTAGTACAACGTCCTAAAGCCAACGTAAAATGTCCTGAAGCCCTCTTACAAGGTCCTAAAGCCCACGTAAAAGTTCCTGAAGCTCACGTGCAAGGTCCTAAAGCCCACATAAAATGTCTTGAAGCCCACGTACAAGGTCCTAAAGCCCACATAAAATGTCCTAAAGCCAACGGAAAATGTCCTGAAGCTAACGTACAAGGTCCTAAAGCCCACGTAAAAGTTCCTGAAGCTCACGTACAAGGTCCTAAAGCCCACATAAAATGTTCTGAAGCCCACGTACAAGGTCCTAAAGACCACATAAAATGTCCTGAACCCAACGTAAAACGTCCTGAAGCCCTCATACAAGGTCCTAAAGCCCACGTAAAATGTTCTGAAGCACACGTACAAGGTCCTAAAGCCAACAAAGACTTCTGAAGCTCATGTACAAGGTCCTAAAGCCCACGTAAAAGTTCCTGGAGCTCACGTACAAGGTCCTAAAGCCCACGTAAAATGTCCTGAAGCCCACGTAAAACGTCCTGAAGCCCTCGTAAAACGTCCTGAAGCCCTCGTACAAGGTCCTAAAGCCCACATACAATGTCCTAAAGCCCACGTAAAAAGTCCTAAAGCCCACGTAAAATGTCCTGAAGCCCTCGTACAAGGTCCTAAAGCCCTAGTAAAAGTTCCCGAAGCTTTCGTACAAGGTCCAAAAGCCCACGTAAAATGTCCTGAAGCCCTCATACAAGGTCCTAAAGCCCACGTAAAAGTTCCTAAAGCCCACGTAAAACGTCCTAAAGCCCACATAAAACGTCCTAATGCGCACGTACAATGTCCTGAAGCCCTCGTACAATGTCCTGAAGCCCTCGTACAATGTCCTGAAGCCCACGTAAATGTCCTGAAACCCACGTAAAAGTTCCTGAAGCTCACGTACAAGGTCCTAAAGACCACGTAAAACGTCCTCAAACCCTCGTAAAACGTCCTAAAGCCCACATAAATGTCCTGAAGCCCACGTAAAAGTTCCTGAAGCTCACGTACAAGGTCCTAAAGCCCATGTAAAATGTCCTAAAGCCCACGTAAAACGTCCTAAAGCCCGCGTAAAACGTCCTAAAGCCCGCGTAAAACGTCCTAAAGCCCACGTATAACGTCCTAAAGCCCACGAAAAACGTCCTAAAGCCCGAGTAAAACGTCCTAAAGCCCACGTAAAATGTCCTAAAACCCACGTAAAATTTCCTATAACCCACGTAAAACGTCCTAAAGACCACGTAAAACGTCCTGAAGCCCCCGTACAAGATCCTAAAGCTCACGTAAAAGTTCCTGAAGCTCACGTACAAGGTCCTAAAGCCCACATAAAATGTCCTGAAGCCCACGTAAAACATCCTGAAGCCCTCGTACAAGGTCCTAAAGCCCACGTCAAAGTTCCTGAAGCTCACGTAAAACGTCCTAAAACCCAGTAAAATGTTCGGAAGACCTCGTACAATGTCCTAAAGCCCACGTCAAATGTCCTGAAGCCCACGTAAAACGTCCTGAAGCCCTCGTACAAGATCCTAAAGACCACGTAAAATGTCCTGAAGTCTCGTACAAGGTCCTAAAGCTCACGTAAAAGTTCCTGAAGCCTACATACAAGGTCCTAAAGCCCCAAAACTGTCCTGAAGCCCTCGTACAAGGTACTGAAGCCCACGTAAAAGTTCCTGAAGCTCACATGCAAGGTCCTAAAGACCACATAAAATGTTCTGAAGCCCACGTACAAGGTCCTAAAGCTCATATAAAATGTCCTGAAGCCCACGTACAAGGTCCTAAACCCAACATAAAATGTTCTGAAGCTCACGTACAAGGTTCTAAAGCCCACGTAAAACGTCCTGAAACCCTCGTAAAACGTCCTAAAGCCCACATAAATGTCCTGAAGCCCACGTAAAAGTTCCTGAAGCTCACGTACAAGGTCCTAAAGCCCACGTAAAACGTCCTAAAGCCCACATAAAACGTCCTAGATCCCACGTAATACGTCCTAAAGCCCACGTAAAACGTCCTGAAGCTCACGTACAAGGTCCTAAAGCCCACATAAAATGTCCTGAAGCCCACGTAAAACGTACTGAAGCCCTGGTACAAGGTCCTAAAGCCCACGTAAAAGTTCCTGAAGCTCACGTAAAAGTTCCTGAAGCTCACGTAAAACGTCCTAAAGCCCACGTAAAATGTCCTGAAGCCCTCGTACAATGTCCTAAAGCCAACGTAAAATGTCCTGAAGCCCACGTAAAACGTCCTGAAGCCCTCGTACAAGGTCCCAAAGCCCAAGTAAAAGTCCCTGAAGCTCACGTACAAGGTCCTAAAGCCCACATAGAACGTCCTGAAACCTTCGTAAAATGTCCTAAAGCCCACATACATGTCCTGAAGCCCACATAAAATGTCCTGAAGCCCACGTAAAATGTCCTGAAGCCCTCGTACAATGTCCTGAAGCCAACGTAAAATGTCCTGAAGCCCACGTAAAATGTCCTGAAGCCCTCGTACAAGGTCCTAAAGCCCACGTAAAACGTCCTGAAGCCCTCGTACAAGGTCCTAAAGCCCACGTAAAATGTCCTGAAGATCTCGTACAAGGTCCTAAAGCCCACATAAAATGTCCCGAAGCCCTCGTACAAAGTCCTAAAGCTCACGTAAAAGTTCCTGAAGCCTACATAAAAGGTCCTAAAGCCTACAAAATGTCCTGAAGCTCTCGTCAAGGTCCTAAAGCCCACGTAAAAGTTCCTGAAGCTCACGTACAAGGTAATAAAGCCCACATTAAATGTTCTGAAGCACACGTAAAAGGTCCTAAAGCCCACATAAAATGTCCTGAAGCCATCGTACAACGTCCTAAAGCCCACGTAAAAGTTACTGAAGCTCACGTACAAGGTCCTAAAGCCCACGTAAAAGTTACTGAAGCTCACGTACAAGGTCCTAAAGCCCATATACAATGTTCTGAAGCTCACATACAATGTTCTGAAGCTCACATACAAGGTCCTAAAGCCCACATAAATTGTCCTGAAGCCCACGTAAAACAGCCGGAAGCCCTCTTAAAGGTTCTAAAGCCCACGTAAAAGTTCCTGAAGCTCACGTACAAGGTCCTAAAGCCCACATAAATTGTACTGAAGCCCACGTAAAACAGCCTGAAGCCCTCTTACAAGGTCCTAAAGCGCACGTAAAAGTTCCTGAAGATCACGTACAGGTCCTAAAGCCCAAATAAAATGTTCTGAAGCCCACGTACAAGGTCCTAAAGCCAACAAAATGTACTGAAGCCCTCGTACAATGTCCTAAAGCTTCCGTAAAGTTCCTGAAGCCCACGTACAAGGTCTAAAGCCCACGTAAAATGTCCTGAAGCCCTCGTACAAGGTCCTAAAGCTCACGTAAAAGTTCCTGAAGCTCACGTACAAGGTCCTAAAGCCCACGTATAATGTCCTGAAGCCCTAGTACAACGTCCTAAAGCCAACGTAAAATGTCCTGAAGCCCTCTTACAAGGTCCTAAAGCCCACGTAAAAGTTCCTGAAGCTCACGTGCAAGGTCCTAAAGCCCACATAAAATGTCTGAAGCCCACGTACAAGGTCCTAAAGCCCACATAAAATGTCCTAAAGCCAACGGAAAATGTCCTGAAGCTAACGTACAAGGTCCTAAAGCCCACGTAAAAGTTCCTGAAGCTCACGTACAAGGTCCTAAAGCCCACATAAAATGTTCTGAAGCCCACGTACAAGGTCCTAAAGCCACATAAAATGTCCTGAACCCAACGTAAAACGTCCTGAAGCCCTCATACAAGGTCCTAAAGCCCACGTAAAATGTTCTGAAGCACACGTACAAGGTCCTAAAGCCAACAAAACTTCTGAAGCTCATGTACAAGGTCCTAAAGCCCACGTAAAAGTTCCTGGAGCTCACGTACAAGGTCCTAAAGCCCACGTAAAATGTCCTGAAGCCCACGTAAAACGTCCTGAAGCCCTCGTAAAACGTCCTGAAGCCCTCGTACAAGGTCCTAAAGCCCACGTACAATGTCCTAAAGCCCACGTAAAAAGTCCTAAAGCCCACGTAAAATGTCCTGAAGCCCTCGTACAAGGTCCTAAAGCCCTAGTAAAAGTTCCCGAAGCTCGTACAAGGTCCAAAAGCCCACGTAAAATGTCCTGAAGCCCTCATACAAGGTCCTAAAGCCCACGTAAAAGTTCCTAAAGCCCACGTAAAACGTCCTAAAGCCCACATAAAACGTCCTAATGCCACGTACAATGTCCTGAAGCCCTCGTACAATGTCCTGAAGCCCTCGTACAATGTCCTGAAGCCCACGTAAATGTCCTGAAACCCACGTAAAAGTTCCTGAAGCTCACGTACAAGGTCCTAAAGCCACGTAAAACGTCCTCAAACCCTCGTAAAACGTCCTAAAGCCCACATAAATGTCCTGAAGCCCACGTAAAAGTTCCTGAAGCTCACGTACAAGGTCCTAAAGCCCATGTAAAATGTCCTAAAGCCCACGTAAAACGTCCTAAAGCCCGCGTAAAACGTCCTAAAGCCCGCGTAAAACGTCCTAAAGCCCACGTATAACGTCCTAAAGCCCACGTAAAAGTCCTAAAGCCCGAGTAAAACGTCCTAAAGCCCACGTAAAATGTCCTAAAACCCACGTAAAATTTCCTATAACCCACGTAAAACGTCCTAAAGCCACGTAAAACGTCCTGAAGCCCCGTACAAGGTCCTAAAGCTCACGTAAAAGTTCCTGAAGCTCACGTACAAGGTCCTAAAGCCCACATAAAATGTCCTGAAGCCCACGTAAAACATCCTGAAGCCCTCGTACAAGGTCCTAAAGCCCACGTCAAAGTTCCTGAAGCTCACGTAAAACGTCCTAAAACCCAGTAAAATGTTCGAAGCCTCGTACAATGTCCTAAAGCCCACGTCAAATGTCCTGAAGCCCACGTAAAACGTCCTGAAGCCCTCGTACAAGATCCTAAAGCCACGTAAAATGTCCTGAAGCTCGTACAAGGTCCTAAAGCTCACGTAAAAGTTCCTGAAGCCTACATACAAGGTCCTAAAGCCCCAAAACTGTCCTGAAGCCCTCGTACAAGGTCCTGAAGCCCACGTAAAAGTTCCTGAAGCTCACATGCAAGGTCCTAAAGACCACATAAAATGTTCTGAAGCCCACGTACAAGGTCCTAAAGCTCATATAAAATGTCCTGAAGCCCACGTACAAGGTCCTAAACCCAACATAAAATGTTCCTGAAGCTCACGTACAAGGTCCTAAAGCCCACGTAAAAGTCCTGAAACCCTCGTAAAACGTCCTAAAGCCCACATAAATGTCCTGAAGCCCACGTAAAAGTTCCTGAAGCTCACGTACAAGGTCCTAAAGCCCACGTAAAACGTCCTAAAGCCCACATAAAACGTCCTAAGATCCCACGTAAAGTCCTAAAGCCCACGTAAAACGTCCTGAAGCTCACGTACAAGGTCCTAAAGCCCACATAAAATGTCCTGAAGCCCACGTAAAACGTCTGAAGCCCTGTACAAGGTCCTAAAGCCCACGTAAAAGTTCCTGAAGCTCACGTAAAAGTCCTGAAGCTCACGTAAAACGTCCTAAAGCCCACGTAAAATGTCCTGAAGCCCTCGTACAATGTCCTAAAGCCAACGTAAAATGTCCTGAAGCCCACGTAAAACGTCCTGAAGCCCTCGTACAAGGTCCTAAAGCCCAAGTAAAAGTCCTGAAGCTCACGTACAAGGTCCTAAAGCCCACATAAACGTCCTGAAGCCTTCGTAAAATGTCCTAAAGCCCACATACATGTCCTGAAGCCCACGTAAAATGTCCTGAAGCCCACGTAAAATGTCCTGAAGCCCTCGTACAATGTCCTGAAGCCACGTAAAATGTCCTGAAGCCCACGTAAAATGTCCTGAAGCCCTCGTACAAGGTCCTAAAGCCCACGTAAAACGTCCTGAAGCCCTCGTACAAGGTCCTAAAGCCCACGTAAAATGTCCTGAAGACTCGTACAAGGTCCTAAAGCCCACATAAAATGTCCTGAAGCCCTCGTACAAAGTCCTAAAGCTCACGTAAAAGTTCCTGAAGCCTACATAAAAGGTCCTAAAGCCTACAAAATGTCCTGAAGCCTCGTCAAGGTCCTAAAGCCCACGTAAAAGTTCCTGAAGCTCACGTACAAGGTAATAAAGCCCACATAAATGTTCCTGAAGCCACGTAAAAGGTCCTAAAGCCCACATAAAATGTCCTGAAGCCATCGTACAACGTCCTAAAGCCCACGTAAAAGTTACCTGAAGCTCACGTACAAGGTCCTAAAGCCCACGTAAAAGTTCCTGAAGCTCACGTACAAGGTCCTAAAGCCCATATAAATGTCCTGAAGCCACGTACAATGTCCTGAAGCTCACATACAAGGTCCTAAAGCCCACATAAATTGTCCTGAAGCCCACGTAAAACAGCCGGAAGCCCTCTACAAGGTCCTAAAGCCCACGTAAAAGTTCCTGAAGCTCACGTACAAGGTCCTAAAGCCCACATAAATGTCCTGAAGCCCACGTAAAACGCCTGAAGCCCTCTACAAGGTCCTAAAGCCACGTAAAAGTTCCTGAAGATCACGTACAGGTCCTAAAGCCCAAATAAAATGTTCCTGAAGCCCACGTACAAGGTCCTAAAGCCACAAAATGTCCTGAAGCCCTCGTACAATGTCCTAAAGCCCGTAAAGTTCCTGAAGCCCACGTACAAGGTCCTAAAGCCCACGTAAAATGTCCTGAAGCCCTCGTACAAGTCCTAAAGCCACGTAAAAGTTCCTGAAGCTCACGTACAAGGTCCTAAAGCCCACGTATAATGTCCTGAAGCCCTAGTACAACGTCCTAAAGCCAACGTAAAATGTCCTGAAGCCCTCTACAAGGTCCTAAAGCCCACGTAAAAGTTCCTGAAGCTCACGTACAAGGTCCTAAAGCCCACATAAAATGTCTGAAGCCCACGTACAAGGTCCTAAAGCCCACATAAAATGTCCTAAAGCCAACGGAAAATGTCCTGAAGCTAACGTACAAGGTCCTAAAGCCCACGTAAAAGTTCCTGAAGCTCACGTACAAGGTCCTAAAGCCCACATAAAATGTTCTGAAGCCCACGTACAAGGTCCTAAAGCCACATAAAATGTCCTGAACCCAACGTAAAACGTCCTGAAGCCCTCATACAAGGTCCTAAAGCCCACGTAAAATGTTCTGAAGCCACGTACAAGGTCCTAAAGCCAACAAAACTTCTGAAGCTCATGTACAAGGTCCTAAAGCCCACGTAAAAGTTCCTGAAGCTCACGTACAAGGTCCTAAAGCCCACGTAAAATGTCCTGAAGCCCACGTAAAACGTCCTGAAGCCCTCGTAAAACGTCCTGAAGCCCTCGTACAAGGTCCTAAAGCCCACATAAATGTCCTAAGCCCACGTAAAAAGTCCTAAAGCCCACGTAAAATGTCCTGAAGCCCTCGTACAAGGTCCTAAAGCCCAGTAAAAGTTCCCGAAGCTCGTACAAGGTCCAAAAGCCCACGTAAAATGTCCTGAAGCCCTCATACAAGGTCCTAAAGCCCACGTAAAAGTTCCTAAAGCCCACGTAAAACGTCCTAAAGCCCACATAAAACGTCCTAATGCCACGTACAATGTCCTGAAGCCCTCGTACAATGTCCTGAAGCCCTCGTACAATGTCCTGAAGCCCACGTAAAGTCCTGAAACCCACGTAAAAGTTCCTGAAGCTCACGTACAAGGTCCTAAAGCCACGTAAAACGTCCTGAAGCCCTCGTAAAACGTCCTAAAGCCCACATAAATGTCCTGAAGCCCACGTAAAAGTCCTGAAGCTCACGTACAAGGTCCTAAAGCCCATGTAAAATGTCCTAAAGCCCACGTAAAACGTCCTAAAGCCCGCGTAAAACGTCCTAAAGCCCGCGTAAAAGTCCTAAAGCCCACGTATAACGTCCTAAAGCCCACGTAAAAGTCCTAAAGCCCGAGTAAAACGTCCTAAAGCCCACGTAAAATGTCCTAAAACCCACGTAAAATTCCTAAACCCACGTAAAACGTCCTAAAGCCACGTAAAACGTCCTGAAGCCCCGTACAAGTCCTAAAGCTCACGTAAAAGTTCCTGAAGCTCACGTACAAGGTCCTAAAGCCCACATAAAATGTCCTGAAGCCCACGTAAAACGTCCTGAAGCCCTCGTACAAGGTCCTAAAGCCCACGTAAAGTCCTGAAGCTCACGTAAAACGTCCTAAAACCCAGTAAAATGTTCGAAGCCTCGTACAATGTCCTAAAGCCCACGTAAATGTCCTGAAGCCCACGTAAAACGTCCTGAAGCCCTCGTACAAGGTCCTAAAGCCACGTAAAATGTCCTGAAGCTCGTACAAGGTCCTAAAGCCCACGTAAAAGTTCCTGAAGCCTACGTACAAGGTCCTAAAGCCCCAAAACTGTCCTGAAGCCCTCGTACAAGGTCCTAAAGCCCACGTAAAAGTTCCTGAAGCTCACATGCAAGGTCCTAAAGCCACATAAAATGTTCTGAAGCCCACGTACAAGGTCCTAAAGCTCATATAAAATGTCCTGAAGCCCACGTACAAGGTCCTAAACCCAACATAAAATGTTCCTGAAGCTCACGTACAAGGTCCTAAAGCCCACGTAAAAGTCCTGAAGCCCTCGTAAAACGTCCTAAAGCCCACATAAATGTCCTGAAGCCCACGTAAAAGTTCCTGAAGCTCACGTACAAGGTCCTAAAGCCCACGTAAAACGTCCTAAAGCCCACATAAAACGTCCTGAAGTCCCACGTAAAGTCCTAAAGCCCACGTAAAAGTCCTGAAGCTCACGTACAAGGTCCTAAAGCCCACATAAAATGTCCTGAAGCCCACGTAAAACGTCTGAAGCCCTGTACAAGGTCCTAAAGCCCACGTAAAAGTTCCTGAAGCTCACGTAAAAGTCCTGAAGCTCACGTAAAACGTCCTAAAGCCCACGTAAAATGTCCTGAAGCCCTCGTACAATGTCCTAAAGCCAACGTAAAATGTCCTGAAGCCCACGTAAAACGTCCTGAAGCCCTCGTACAAGGTCCTAAAGCCCACGTAAAAGTCCTGAAGCTCACGTACAAGGTCCTAAAGCCCACATAAACGTCCTGAAGCCTCGTACAAGTCCTAAAGCCCACATAATGTCCTGAAGCCCACGTAAAAGTCCTGAAGCCCACGTAAAATGTCCTGAAGCCCTCGTACAATGTCCTGAAGCCACGTAAAATGTCCTGAAGCCCACGTAAAATGTCCTGAAGCCCTCGTACAAGGTCCTAAAGCCCACGTAAAAGTCCTGAAGCCCTCGTACAAGGTCCTAAAGCCCACGTAAAATGTCCTGAAGACTCGTACAAGGTCCTAAAGCCCACGTAAAATGTCCTGAAGCCCTCGTACAAAGTCCTAAAGCCACGTAAAAGTCCTGAAGCCACGTAAAAGGTCCTAAAGCCTACAAAATGTCCTGAAGCCTCGTACAAGGTCCTAAAGCCCACGTAAAAGTCCTGAAGCTCACGTACAAGGTCCTAAAGCCCACATAAAATGTTCCTGAAGCCACGTAAAGGTCCTAAAGCCCACGTAAAATGTCCTGAAGCCATCGTACAACGTCCTAAAGCCCACGTAAAAGTCCTGAAGCTCACGTACAAGGTCCTAAAGCCCACGTAAAAGTCCTGAAGCTCACGTACAAGGTCCTAAAGCCCATATAAATGTCCTGAAGCCACGTACAATGTCCTGAAGCTCACATAAAGGTCCTAAAGCCCACGTAAATGTCCTGAAGCCCACGTAAAACGTCCTGAAGCCCTCTACAAGGTCCTAAAGCCCACGTAAAAGTTCCTGAAGCTCACGTACAAGGTCCTAAAGCCCACATAAATGTCCTGAAGCCCACGTAAAACGTCCTGAAGCCCTCGTACAAGGTCCTAAAGCCCACGTAAAAGTTCCTGAAGCTCACGTACAAGGTCCTAAAGCCCATAAAATGTTCCTGAAGCCCACGTACAAGGTCCTAAAGCCACAAAATGTCCTGAAGCCCTCGTACAATGTCCTAAAGCCCACGTAAAACGTTCCTGAAGCCCACGTACAAGGTCCTAAAGCCCACGTAAAATGTCCTGAAGCCCTCGTACAAGTCCTAAAGCCCACGTAAAAGTTCCTGAAGCTCACGTACAAGGTCCTAAAGCCCACGTATAATGTCCTGAAGCCCTAGTACAACGTCCTAAAGCCACGTAAAATGTCCTGAAGCCCTCTACAAGGTCCTAAAGCCCACGTAAAAGTTCCTGAAGCTCACGTACAAGGTCCTAAAGCCCACATAAAATGTCCTGAAGCCCACGTACAAGGTCCTAAAGCCCACATAAAATGTCCTAAAGCCACGTAAAATGTCCTGAAGCTCGTACAAGGTCCTAAAGCCCACGTAAAAGTCCTGAAGCTCACGTACAAGGTCCTAAAGCCCACATAAAATGTTCCTGAAGCCCACGTACAAGGTCCTAAAGCCCACATAAAATGTCCTGAACCCACGTAAAACGTCCTGAAGCCCTCATACAAGGTCCTAAAGCCCACGTAAAATGTTCTGAAGCCACGTACAAGGTCCTAAAGCCAACAAAACTTCCTGAAGCTCATGTACAAGGTCCTAAAGCCCACGTAAAAGTTCCTGAAGCTCACGTACAAGGTCCTAAAGCCCACGTAAAATGTCCTGAAGCCCACGTAAAACGTCCTGAAGCCCGTAAAACGTCCTGAAGCCCTCGTACAAGGTCCTAAAGCCCACATAAATGTCCTAAGCCCACGTAAAGTCCTAAAGCCCACGTAAAATGTCCTGAAGCCCTCGTACAAGGTCCTAAAGCCCAGTAAAAGTTCCTGAAGCTCGTACAAGGTCCTAAAGCCCACGTAAAATGTCCTGAAGCCCTCATACAAGGTCCTAAAGCCCACGTAAAAGTTCCTGAAGCCCACGTAAAACGTCCTAAAGCCCACATAAAACGTCCTAAGCCACGTACAATGTCCTGAAGCCCTCGTACAATGTCCTGAAGCCCTCGTACAATGTCCTGAAGCCCACGTAAAGTCCTGAAACCCACGTAAAAGTCCTGAAGCTCACGTACAAGGTCCTAAAGCCCACGTAAAACGTCCTGAAACCCTCGTAAAACGTCCTAAAGCCCACATAAATGTCCTGAAGCCCACGTAAAAGTTCCTGAAGCTCACGTACAAGGTCCTAAAGCCCATGTAAAATGTCCTAAAGCCCACGTAAAACGTCCTAAAGCCCGCGTAAAACGTCCTAAAGCCCGCGTAAAACGTCCTAAAGCCCACGTAAAGTCCTAAAGCCCACGTAAAAGTCCTAAAGCCCAGTAAAACGTCCTAAAGCCCACGTAAAATGTCCTAAAACCCACGTAAAATTCCTAAGCCCACGTAAAACGTCCTAAAGCCCACGTAAAACGTCCTGAAGCCCGTACAAGTCCTAAAGCCACGTAAAAGTTCCTGAAGCTCACGTACAAGGTCCTAAAGCCCACATAAAATGTCCTGAAGCCCACGTAAAACGTCCTGAAGCCCTCGTACAAGGTCCTAAAGCCCACGTAAAGTTCCTGAAGCTCACGTAAAACGTCCTAAAACCCAGTAAAATGTTCGAAGCCTCGTACAAGTCCTAAAGCCCACGTAAATGTCCTGAAGCCCACGTAAAACGTCCTGAAGCCCTCGTACAAGGTCCTAAAGCCCACGTAAAATGTCCTGAAGCTCGTACAAGGTCCTAAAGCCCACGTAAAAGTTCCTGAAGCCTACGTACAAGGTCCTAAAGCCCCAAAATGTCCTGAAGCCCTCGTACAAGGTCCTAAAGCCCACGTAAAAGTTCCTGAAGCTCACACAAGGTCCTAAAGCCACATAAAATGTTCTGAAGCCCACGTACAAGGTCCTAAAGCTCATATAAAATGTCCTGAAGCCCACGTACAAGGTCCTAAAGCCCACATAAAATGTTCCTGAAGCTCACGTACAAGGTCCTAAAGCCCACGTAAATGTCCTGAAGCCCTAGTACAACGTCCTAAAGCCAACGTAAAATGTCCTGAAGCCCTCTACAAGGTCCTAAAGCCCACGTAAAAGTCCTGAAGCTCACGTACAAGGTCCTAAAGCCCACATAAAATGTCCTGAAGCCCACGTACAAGGTCCTAAAGCCCACATAAAATGTCCTAAGCCCACATAAAATGTCCTAAAGCCAACGTAAAATGTCCTGAAGCTCGTACAAGGTCCTAAAGCCCACGTAAAAGTTCCTGAAGCTCACGTACAAGGTCCTAAAGCCCACATAAAATGTCCTGAAGCCCACGTACAAGGTCCTAAAGCCCACATAAAATGTCCTGAAGCCAACGTAAAACGTCCTGAAGCCCTCATACAAGGTCCTAAAGCCCACGTAAAATGTTCTGAAGCCACGTACAAGGTCCTAAAGCCAACATAAAACTTCTGAAGCTCATGTACAAGGTCCTAAAGCCCACGTAAAAGTTCCTGGAGCTCACGTACAAGGTCCTAAAGCCCACGTAAAATGTCCTGAAGCCACGTACAAGGTCCTAAAGCCCACGTAAAATGTCCTGAAGCCCTCGTACAAGGTCCTAAAGCCACGTAAAAGTTCCTGAAGCCCACGTACAAGGTCCTAAAGCCCACGTAAAATGTCCTGAAGCCCACGTAAAAGTCCTGAAGCTCACGTACAAGGTCCTAAAGCCCACGTAAAAGTTCCTGAAGCTCACGTACAAGGTCCTAAAGCCCACATAAAATGTCCTAAGCCCACGTAAAAGTCCTGAAGCCCTCGTACAAGGTCCTAAAGCCCACGTAAAAGTTCCTGAAGCTCACGTACAAGGTCCTAAAGCCCACGTAAAATGTCCTGAAGCCCACGTAAAGTCCTAAAGCCACTAAAATGTCCTGAAGCCCTCGTACAAGTCCTAAAGCCACGTAAAATGACCTGAAGCTCACGTACAAGGTCCTAAAGCCCGTAAAATGTCCTGAAGCTCACGTACAAGGTCCTAAAGCCCACGTAAAGTCCTGAAGCTCACGTACAAGTCCTGAAGCCCACATAAAATGTCCTGAAGCCCACGTAAAACGTCCTGAAGCCCTCGTACAAGGTCCTAAAGCCCACGTACAATGTCCTAAAGCCCACGTAAAATGTCCTAAAGCCCACGTAAAGTCCTGAAGCCCTCGTACAAGTCCTAAAGCCCAAGTAAAAGTTCCTGAAGCCCTCGTACAAGGTCCTAAAAGCCCAGTAAAATGTCCTGAAGCCCTCTACAAGGTCCTAAAGCCCACGTAAAAGTTCCTGAAGCTCATGTACAAGGTCCTAAAGCCCACATAAAATGTCCTGAAGCCCACGTACAAGGTCATAAAGTCCACATAAAATGTCTTGAAGCCAACGTAAAACGTCCTGAAGCCCTCGTACAAGGTCCTAAAGCCCACGTAAAAGTTCCTGAAGCTCACGTACAAGTCCTAAAGCCCATATAAAATGTCCTGAAGCCCACGTAAAACGTCCTAAAGCCCACGTAAAATGTCCTGAAGCCCTTGTACAATGTCATAAAGCCCACGTAAAATGTCCTGAAGCCCACGTAAAATGTCCTGAAGCCCTCGTAAAACATCCTGAAGCCCTCGTACAAGGTCCTAAAGTCCACGTAAAAGTTCCTGAAGCTCACATACAAGGACCTAAAGCCCACGTAAAACTTCTTGAAACCCTCGTAAAACGTCCTGAAGCCCACGTAAAATCTCCTAAAGCCCACGTAAAACCTCCTAATGCCCACGTAAAACGTCCTAAAGCCCATGTAAAATGTCCTGAAGCCCTCGTACAATGTCCTAAAGCCCATGCAAAATGTCCTGAAGCCCACGTAAAACGTCCTGAAGCCCTCGTACAAGGTCCTAAAGCCCATGTAAAACGTCCTGAAGCCCTCGTAAAAGGTCCTAAAGCCCATGTAAAAGTTCCTGAAGCTCACGTACAAGGTCCTAAAGCCCACATAAAATGTCCTGAAGCCCATGTAAAACGTCCTAAAGCCCACGTAAAATGTCCTTAAGCCCTCATAAAGTCCTAAAGCCACGTAAAATGTCCTGAAGCCCTCATACAATGTCCTAAAGCCCACGTAAAATGTCCTGAAGCCCTCATACAATGTCCTAAAGCCCACGTAAAATGTCCTTAAGCCCTCATACAATGTCCTAAAGCCAACGTAAAATGTCCTTAAGCCCTCATACAATGTCCTAAAGCCAACGTAAAATGTCCTGAAGCCCTCATACAAGGTCCTAAAGCCCACGTAAAAGTCCTGAAGCTCACGTACAAGGTCCTAAAGCCCACATAAACGTCCTGAAGCCCACGTAAAACGTCCTGAAGCCCTCGTACAAGGTCCTAAAGCCCACATACAATGTCCTAAAGCCCACGTAAAAAGTCCTAAAGCCCACGTAAAATGTCCTGAAGCCCTCGTACAAGGTCCTAAAGCCCAGTAAAAGTTCCTGAAGCTCGTACAAGGTCCTAAAGCCCACGTAAAATGTCCTGAAGCCCTCGTACAAGGTCCTAAAGCCCACGTAAAAGTTCCTAAAGCCCACGTAAAAGTCCTAAAGCCCACATAAAACGTCCTAAAGCGCACGTACAATGTCCTGAAGCCCTCGTACAATGTCCTGAAGCCCTCGTACAATGTCCTGAAGCCCACGTAAATGTCCTGAAACCCACGTAAAAGTTCCTGAAGCTCACGTACAAGGTCCTAAAGACCACGTAAAACGTCCTCAAACCCTCGTAAAACGTCCTAAAGCCCACATAAATGTCCTGAAGCCCACGTAAAAGTTCCTGAAGCTCACGTACAAGGTCCTAAAGCCCATGTAAAATGTCCTAAAGCCCACGTAAAACGTCCTAAAGCCCACGTAAAACGTCCTAAAGCCCGCGTAAAACGTCCTAAAGCCCACGTGAAATGTCCTAAAGCCCACGAAAAACGTCCTAAAGCCCGCGTAAAACGTCCTAAAGCCCACGTAAAATGTCCTAAAGCCCACGTAAAATGTCCTAAGCCCACGTAAAACGTCCTAAAGCCCTCGTACAAGGTCCTAAAGCCCACGTAAAAGTCCTGAAGCTCACGTAAAAGTCCTAAAGCCCAGTAAAAGTTCGAAGCCTCGTACAAGGTCCTAAAGCCCACGTAAAATGTCCTGAAGCCCACGTAAAACGTCCTGAAGCCCTCGTACAAGGTCCTAAAGCCACGTAAAATGTCCTGAAGCTCGTACAAGTCCTAAAGCCCAGTAAAAGTTCCTGAAGCCTACGTACAAGGTCCTAAAGCCCACAAAATGTCCTGAAGCCCTCGTACAAGGTCCTAAAGCCCACGTAAAAGTCCTGAAGCTCACACAAGGTCCTAAAGCCCACGTAAAATGTCCTGAAGCCCACGTACAAGGTCCTAAAGCTCACGTAAAATGTCCTGAAGCCCACGTACAAGGTCCTAAAGCCACATAAAATGTTCCTGAAGCTCACGTACAAGGTCCTAAAGCCCACGTATAAAATGTCCTGAAGCCCACGTACAAGGTCCTAAAGCCACATAAAATGTCCTGAAGCCCTACAAGGTCCTAAAGCCCACGTAAAAGTTCCTGAAGCTCACGTACAAGGTCCTAAAGCCCACATAAAATGTCCTGAAGCCCACGTACAAGTCCTGAAGCCCACATAAAATGTCCTAAAGCCCACGTAAAATGTCCTGAAGCCAACGTAAAATGTCCTGAAGCTACGTACAAGGTCCTAAAGCCCGTAAAAGTCCTGAAGCTCACGTACAAGGTCCTAAAGCCCACGTAAAATGTTCCTGAAGCCACGTACAAGGTCCTAAAGCCCACATAAAATGTCCTGAAGCCAACGTAAAACGTCCTGAAGCCCTCGTACAAGGTCCTAAAGCCCACGTAAAAGTTCCTGAAGCTCACGTACAAGGTCCTAAAGCCCACATAAAATGTCCTGAAGCTCCACGTACAAGTCCTAAAGCCCACGTAAAAGTCCTGAAGCTCACGTAAAGTCCTGAAGCCCACGTAAAATGTCCTGAAGCCACGTACAAGGTCCTAAAGCCCACGTAAAATGTCCTGAAGCCCGTACAAGTCCTAAAGCCACGTAAAAGTCCTGAAGCCCACGTACAAGTCCTAAAGCCCACATAAAATGTCCTGAAGCCCACGTAAAAGTTCCTGAAGCTCACGTACAAGGTCCTAAAGCCACGTAAAAGTTCCTGAAGCTCACGTACAAGGTCCTAAAGCCCACATAAAATGTCCGAAGCCCTCGTAAAACATCCTGAAGCTCTCGTACAAGGTCCTAAAGCCCACGTAAAAGTTCCTGAAGCTCACGTACAAGGTCCTAAAGCCCACGTAAAATTCCTGAAGCCCAGGTAAACGTCCTAAAGCCCACTTAAAATGTCCTGAAGCCCTCGTAAAGTCCTAAAGCCCACATAAAATGTCCTGAAGCTCACGTACAAGGTCCTAAGCCCGCATAAAATGTCCTGAAGCTCACGTACAAGGTCCTAAAGCCCACGTACAAGGTCCTGAAGCCACGTACAAGGTCCTGAAGCCCACGTAAAATGTCCTGAAGCCCACGTAAAATGTCCTGAAGCCCTCGTACAAGGTCCTAAAGCCCACGTACAAGTCCTAAAGCCCACGTAAATGTCCTAAGCCCACGTAAAATGTCCTAAAGCCCACGTAAAATGTCCTGAAGCCCTCGTACAAGTCCTAAAGCCCACGTAAAAGTTCCTGAAGCTCGTACAAGGTCCTAAAGCCACGTAAAATGTCCTGAAGCCCTACAAGGTCTAAAGCCCACGTAAAAGTTCCTGAAGCTCACGTACAAGGTCCTAAAGCCCACATAAAATGTCCTGAAGCCCACGTACAAGGGCCTAAAGCCCACATAAAATGTCCTGAAGCCACGTAAAACGTCCTGAAGCCCTCGTACAAGGTCCTAAAGCCCACGTAAAAGTCCTGAAGCTCACGTACAAGGTCCTAAAGCCCATATAAATGTCCTGAAGCCCACGTAAAACGTCCTAAAGCCCACGTAAAATGTCCTGAAGCCCTTGTACAATGTCCTAAAGCCCACGTAAAATGTCCTGAAGCCCTCGTAAAACATCCTGAAGCCCTCGTACAAGGTCCTAAAGCCACGTAAAAGTTCCTGAAGCTCACATACAAGGTCCTAAAGCCCACGTAAAATGTCCTGAAGCCCTCGTAAAACGTCCTGAAGCCCTCGTAAAATCTCCTAAAGCCCACGTAAAAGTTCCTGAAGCTCACGTAAAGTCCTAAAGCCCCCGTAAATGTCCTGAAGCCCTCGTACAATGTCCTAAAGCCCACAAAATGTCCTGAAGCCCACGTAAAACGTCCTGAAGCCCTCGTACAAGGTCCTAAAGCCCAAGTAAAACGTCCTGCAAGCCCTCGTAAACGGTCCTAAAGCCCATGTAAAAGTCCTGAAGCTCGTACAAGGTCCTAAAGCCCACATAAATGTCCTGAAGCCCGTAAATGTCCTGAAAGCCCACGTAAAATGTCCTGAAGCTCATACAAGGTCCTAAAGCCCACGTAAAATGTCCTGAAGCCCTCGTACAAACGTCCTAAAGCCCACATAAAATGTCCTGAAGCCCTCGTACAAAGTCCTAAAGCCACGTAAAAGTCCTAAGCCCTCATAAAGTCCTAAAGCCCACATAAAATGTCCTAAGCCCTATACGTCCTAAAGCCCACGTAAAACGTCCTGAAGCCCTCGTACAAGGTCCCAAAGCCCACGTAAAAGTTCCTGAAGCTCACGTACAAGGTCCTAAAGCCCACATAAAATGTCCTGAAGCCCACGTAAAACGTCCTGAAGCCCTCGTACAAGGTCCTAAGCCCGTAAAGGTCCTAAAGC
Source organism: Palaemon carinicauda (assembly GCF_036898095.1). Lineage (NCBI taxonomy): Eukaryota > Metazoa > Arthropoda > Malacostraca > Decapoda > Palaemonidae > Palaemon > Palaemon carinicauda. The sequence goes on from NC_090751.1 coordinate 3,517,404, forward strand.
CACGTAAATGTCCTAAAGCCCACGTAAAATGTCCTGAAGCCCTCGTACAAGTCCTAAAGCCCAACGTAAAAGTTCCTGAAGCTCGTACAAGGTCCAAAGCCCACGTAAAATGTCCTGAAGCCCTCACAAGGTCCTAAAGCCCACGTAAAAGTCCTGAAGCCCACGTAAAACGTCTAAAGCCCACATAAAACGTCCTAAAGCCCACGTAAAACGTCCTGAAGCCCTCGTACAAGGTCCTGAAAGCCCTCGTAAATGTCCTGAAGCCCGTACAAGTCCTGAAGCCCACGTAAACGTCCTGAAACCCACGTAAAAGTCCTGAAGCTCACGTACAAGGTCCTAAAGCCCACGTAAAATGTCCTGAAGCCCACGTAAAAGTCCTAAAGCCCACATAAATGTCCTGAAGCCCACGTAAAAGTCCTGAAGCTCACGTACAAGTCCTAAAGCCCTCGTAAAATGTCCTAAAGCCCACGTAAAACGTCCTGAAAGCCCGCGTAAAGTCCTAAAGCCCGCGTAAAATGTCCTGAAAGCTCCACGTACAAGGTCCTAAAGCCCACGAAAAAGTCCTAAGCCCACGTAAAAGTCCTAAAGCCCACGTAAAATTCCTGAAGCCCACGTAAAAGGTCCTAAAGCCACGTAAAATGTCCTGAAGCCCGTACAAGGTCCTAAAGCCACGTAAAAGTTCCTGAAGCTCACGTACAAGGTCCTAAAGCCCACATAAAATGTCCTGAAGCCCACGTAAAACGTCCTGAAGCCCTCGTACAAGGTCCTAAAGCCACGTAAAGTTCCTGAAGCTCACGTAAAACGTCCTAAAGCCCAGTAAAATGTTCGGAAGCCTCGTACAAGTCCTAAAGCCCACGTAAAATGTCCTGAAGCCCACGTAAAACGTCCTGAAGCCCTCGTACAAGATCCTAAAGCCCACGTAAAATGTCCTGAAGCTCGTACAAGGTCCTAAAGCCACGTAAAAGTTCCTGAAGCCTACATACAAGGTCCTAAAGCCCCAAAACTGTCCTGAAGCCCTCGTACAAGGTCCTGAAGCCCACGTAAAAGTTCCTGAAGCTCACATGCAAGGTCCTAAAGCCACATAAAATGTTCTGAAGCCCACGTACAAGGTCCTAAAGCCACATAAAATGTCCTGAAGCCCACGTACAAGGTCCTAAAGCCAACATAAAATGTTCTGAAGCTCACGTACAAGGTCCTAAAGCCCACGTATAATGTCCTGAAGCCCTAGTACAACGTCCTAAAGCCAACGTAAAATGTCCTGAAGCCCTCTTACAAGGTCCTAAAGCCCACGTAAAAGTTCCTGAAGCTCACGTACAAGGTCCTAAAGCCCACATAAAATGTCCTGAAGCCCACGTACAAGGTCCTAAAGCCCACATAAAATGTCCTGAAGCCCACATAAAATGTCCTAAAGCCAACGTAAAATGTCCTGAAGCTAACGTACAAGGTCCTAAAGCCCACGTAAAAGTTCCTGAAGCTCACGTACAAGGTCCTAAAGCCCACATAAAATGTTCTGAAGCCCACGTACAAGGTCCTAAAGCCCACATAAAATGTCCTAGCAACGTAAAACGTCCTGAAGCCCTCATACAAGGTCCTAAAGCCCACGTAAAATGTTCTGAAGCACACGTACAAGGTCCTAAAGCCAACATAAAAACTTCTGAAGCTCATGTACAAGGTCCTAAAGCCCACGTAAAAGTTCCTGAGCTCACGTACAAGGTCCTAAAGCCCACGTAAAATGTCCTGAAGCCAGCGTACAAGGTCCTAAAGCCCACGTAAAATGTCCTGAAGCTCCTGTACAAGGTCCTAAAGCCACGTAAAAGTTCCTGAAGCCCACGTACAAGGTCCTAAAGCCCACATAAATGTCCTGAAGCCCACGTAAAAGTTCCTGAAGCTCACGTACAAGGTCCTAAAGTCCACGTAAAAGTTCCTGAAGCTCACGTACAAGGTCCTAAAGCCCACATAAAATGTCCTGAAGCCCACGTAAAACGTCCTGAAGCCCTAGTACAAGGTCCTAAAGCCCACGTAAAAGTTCCTGAAGCTCACGTACAAGGTCCTAAAGCCCACGTAAAACTTCCTGAAGCCCACGTAAACGTCCTAAAGCCACTTAAAATGTCCTGAAGCCCACGTAAAATGTCCTAAAGCTCACATAAAATGACCTGAAGCTCATGTACAAGGTCCTAAAGCCCGCATAAAATGTCCTGAAGCTCACGTACAAGTCCTAAAGCCCACGAAAAGGTCCTGAAGCTCACGTACAAGGTCCTGAAGCCCACATAAAATGTCCTGAAGCCCACGTAAAACGTCCTGAAGCCCTCTACAAGGTCCTAAAGCCCACGTACAATGTCCTAAAGCCCACGTAAAATGTCCTAAAGCCCACGTAAAATGTCCTGAAGCCCTCGTACAATGTCCTAAAGCCCACGTAAAAGTCCTGAAGCCCTCGTACAAGGTCCTAAAGCCCACGTAAAATGTCCTGAAGCCCTCTTACAAGGTCCTAAAGCCCAAGTAAAAGTTCCTGAAGCCCTCGTACAAGGTCCTAAAGCCCACATAAAATGTCCTGAAGCCCACGTACAAGGGCATAAAGTCCACATAAAATGTCTTGAAGCCAACGTAAAACGTCCTGAAGCCCTCGTACAAGGTCCTAAAGCCCACGTAAAAGTTCCTGAAGCTCACGTACAAGGTCCTAAAGCCCATATAAAATGTCCTGAAGCCCACGTAAAACGTCCTAAAGCCCACGTAAAATGTCCTGAAGCCCGTACAATGTCCTAAAGCCCACGTAAAATGTCCTGAAGCCCTCGTAAAACATCCTGAAGCCCTCGTACAAGGTCCTAAAGTCCACGTAAAAGTTCCTGAAGCTCACATACAAGGACCTAAAGCCCACGTAAAACGTCCTTGAAACCCTCGTAAAACGTCCTGAAGCCCACGTAAAATCTCCTGAAGCCCACGTAAAACCTCCTAATGCCCACGTAAAACGTCCTAAAGCCCATGTACAATGTCCTGAAGCCCTCGTACAATGTCCTAAAGCCCATGCAAAATGTCCTGAAGCCCACGTAAAACGTCCTGAAGCCCTCGTACAAGGTCCTAAAGCCCATGTAAAACGTCCTGAGCCCTCGTAAAAGGTCCTAAAGCCCATGTAAAAGTTCCTGAAGCTCACGTACAAGGTCCTAAAGCCCACATAAAATGTCCTGAAGCCCATGTAAAACGTCCTAAAGCCCACGTAAAATGTCCTTAAGCCCTCATAAAAGTCCTAAAGCCCAACGTAAAATGTCCTGAAGCCCTCATAAAAGTCCTAAAGCCCACGTAAAATGTCCTTAAGCCCTCATACAATGTCCTAAAGCCCACGTAAAATGTCCTTAAGCCCTCATACAATGTCCTAAAGCCAACGTAAAATGTCCTGAAGCCCTCATACAAGTCCTAAAGCCAACGTAAAAGTTCCTGAAGCCCTCACGTACAAGGTCCTAAGCCCACATAAAATGTCCTGAAGCCACGTAAAACGTCCTGAAGCCCTCGTACAAGTCCTGAAGCCCTCGTACAAGGTCCTAAAGCCCACGTACAATGTCCTAAAGCCCACGTAAAAAGTCCTAAAGCCCACGTAAAATGTCCTGAAGCCCTCGTACAAGGTCCTAAAGCCCAAGTAAAAGTCCTGAAGCTTTCGTACAAGGTCCTAAAGCCCACGTAAAATGTCCTGAAGCCCTCGTACAAGGTCCTAAAGCCCACGTAAAAGTTCCTAAAGCCCACGTAAAACGTCCTAAAGCCCACATAAAAGTCCTAAAGCCACATACAATGTCCTGAAGCCCTCGTACAATGTCCTGAAGCCCTCGTACAAGTCCTGAAGCCCACATAAATGTCCTGAAACCCACGTAAAGTTCCTGAAGCTCACGTACAAGGTCCTAAAGACCACGTAAAACGTCCTCAAACCCTCGTAAAACGTCCTAAAGCCCACATAAATGTCCTGAAGCCCACGTAAAAGTTCCTGAAGCTCACGTACAAGGTCCTAAAGCCCATGTAAAATGTCCTAAAGCCCACGTAAAACGTCCTAAAGCCCGCGTAAATGTCCTAAAGCCCGCGTAAAAGTCCTAAAGCCCACGTAAATGTCCTAAAGCCCACGAAAAACGTCCTAAAGCCCACGTAAAACGTCCTAAAGCCCACGTAAAATGTCCTAAAGCCCACGTAAAATTCCTAAGCCCACGTAAAACGTCCTAAAGCCACGTAAAACGTCCTGAAGCCCCGTACAAGGTCCTAAAGCCACGTAAAAGTTCCTGAAGCTCACGTACAAGGTCCTAAAGCCCACGTAAAACGTCCTGAAGCCCTCGTACAAGGTCCTAAAGCCCACGTAAAAGTTCCTGAAGCTCACGTAAAAAGTCCTAAAACCCAGTAAAATGTTCGGAAGACCTCGTACAATGTCCTAAAGCCCACGTAAAATGTCCTGAAGCCACGTAAAACGTCCTGAAGCCCTCGTACAAGGTCCTAAAGCCCACGTAAAATGTCCTGAAGTCTCGTACAAGGTCCTAAAGCTCACGTAAAAGTTCCTGAAGCCTACATACAAGGTCCTAAAGCCCCAAAACTGTCCTGAAGCCCTCGTACAAGGTCCTGAAGCCCACGTAAAAGTTCCTGAAGCTCACATGCAAGGTCCTAAAGACCACATAAAATGTTCTGAAGCCCACGTACAAGGTCCTAAAGCTCACATAAAATGTCCTGAAGCCCACGTACAAGGTCCTAAAGCCAACATAAAATGTTCTGAAGCTCACGTACAAGGTCCTAAAGCCCACAAAATTGTCCTGAAGCCCACGTGAAACGTCCTGAAGCCCTCGTACAAGGTACTAAAGCCCACGTAAAAGTTCCTGAAGCTAACGTACAAGTTCCTAAAGCCCACATAAAATGTTCTGAAGCCCACGTACAAGGTCCTAAAGCCAACAAAATGTCCTGAAGTCCTTGTACAAGGTCCTAAAGCTCCCGTGAAAATTCCTGAAGCCAACGTACAAGGTCCGAAAGCCCACGTAAAATGTCCTGAAGCCCTCGTACAATGTCCTAAAGCTCACGTAAAAGTTCCTGAAGCTCACGTACAAGGTCCTAAAGCCCACGTAAATTGTCCTGAAGCCCTCGTAAAAGGACCTAAAGCCCACGTAAAATGTCCTGAAGCCCTCTTACAAGGTCCTAAAGCCAACGTAAAAGTTCCTGAAGCTCACGTACAAGGACCTAAAGCCCACATAAAATGTCCTGAAGCCCACGTACAAGGTCCTAAAGCCCACATAAAATATCCTGAAGCCAACGTAAAACGTCCTGAAGCCCTCGTACAAGGTCCTAAAGCCCAAGTAAAAGTTCCTGAAGCTCACGTTCTGAAGCCCACGTACAAGGTCCTTAAGCCAACATAAAATGTTCTGAAGTTCACGTACAAGGTCCTAAAGCCCACATAAAATGTCCTGAAGCCTACGTAAACGTCCTAAAGCTCACATACAAGGTCCTAAAGCCCACGTAAAAGTTCCTGAAGCTCACGTACAAGGTCCTAAAGCCCACATAAAATGTCCTGAAGCCCATGTAAAACGTCCTGAAGCCCTCGTACAAGGTCCTAAGCCCACGTAAAATGTCCTAAAGCCCACGTAAAATGTCCTGAAGCCCTCGTACAAGGTCCTAAAGCCCAAGTAAAAGTTCCCGAAGCCCTCGTACAAGGTCCAAAAGCCCACGTAAAATGTCCCGAAGCCCTCTTACAAGGTCCTAAAGCCCACGTAAAAGTTCCTGAAGCTCACGTACAAGGTCCTAAAGCCCATATAAAATGTCCTGAAGCCCACGTACAAGGTCCTAAAGTCCACATAAAATGTCTTGAAGCCAACGTAAAACGTCCTGAAGCCCTCTAAGGTCCTAAAGCCCACGTAAAAGTCCTGAAGCTCACGTACAAGGTCCTAAAGCCCATATAAAATGTCCTGAAGCCCACGTAAAACGTCCTAAAGCCCATATAAATGTCCTGAAGCCCACGTAAAACGTCCTAAAGCCCACATAAAATGTCCTGAAGCCCTTGTACAATGTCATAAAGCCCACGTAAAATGTCCTGAAGCCCTCGTAAAACGTCCTGAAGCCCTCGTACAAGGTCCTAAAGTCCACGTAAAAGTTCCTGAAGCTCACGTACAAGGACCTAAAGCCCACGTAAAACGTCTTGAAACCCTCGTAAAACGTCCTGAAGCCCACGTAAAACGTCCTAAACCCCACGTAAAATGTCCTAAAGCCCACGCAAAATGTCCTGAAGCCCTCGTACTATATCCTAAAGCTCACATAAAATGACCTGAAGCTCACGTACAAGGTCCTAAAGCCCACAAAAAATGTCCTGAAGCCCACGTAAAACTCCTAAAGCCCTAAACAGTCCTAAAGCCACGTAAAGTCCTGAAGCCCACGTACAATGTCCTAAAGCCCACGTAAAAGTTCCTGAAGCCCTACGTACAAGATCCTAAAGCCACAAAAGTCCTGAAGCCCTCGTACAAGGTCCTAAAGCCCAAGTAAAAGTTCCTGAAGCTCACGTACAAGGTCCTAAAGCCCATAAAAATGTCCTGAAGCCCACGTAAGGTCCTAAAGCCCACGTAAAAGTTCCTGAAGCTCACGTACAAGGTCCTAAAGCCCACATAAAATGTTCTGAAGCTCACATACAAGGTCCTAAAGCCCATATAAATTGTCCTGAAGCCCACGTAAAACGTACTGAAGCCCTCGTACAAGGTCCTAAAGCCCACGTAAAAGTTCCTGAAGCTCACGTACAAGGTCCTAAAGCCCAATAAAATAACCTGAAGCCCACGTATAATGTCCTGAAGCCCTCGTACAATGTCCTAAAGCCCACATAAAATGTCCTGAAGCCCGTAAAATGTCCTGAAGCCCTCGTAAAAGGTCCTAAAGCCCACTTAAAACGTCCTGAAGCCCTCGTACAAGGTCCTAAAGCCCACGTAAAATTCCTGAAGCTTACGTAAAGGTCCTAAAGCCCACATAAAATGTCCTGAAGCCCACGTAAAACGTCCTAAAGCCCATGTAAAATGTCCTGAAGCCCTCGTACAAGTCCTAAAGCCCACGCAAAATGTCCTGAAGCCCACGTAAAATGTCCTGAAGCCCTCGTACAAGGTCCTGAAGCCCTCGTACAAGTCCTGAAGCCCACGTAAAACGTCCTGAAGCCCTCGTAAAGGTCCTAAAGCCCACGTACAAGGTCCTAAAGCCCACGTAAAAGTTCCTGAAGCTCACGTACAAGGTAATGAAGCCCACATAAAATGTCCTGAAGCCCACGTAAAACGTCCTAAAGCCCACGTAAAATGTCCTGAAGCCCTCGTACAATGTCCTAAAGCCAACGTAAAATGTCCTGAAGCCCACGTAAAACGTCCTGAAGCCCTCGTACAAGGTCCCAAAGCCCAAGTAAAAGTTCCTGAAGCTCACGTACAAGGTCCTGAGCCCACGTAAAACGTCCTGAAACCTTCGTAAAACGTCCTAAAGCCCACATAAATGTCCTGAAGCCCACGTAAAAGTTCCTGAAGCTCACGTGCAAGGTCGTAAGGCCCACGTAAAACGTGCTGAAGCCCACGTAAAACGTGCTGAAGCCCACGTAAAACGTCCTAAAGCCCACATAAAACGTGCTAAAGCGCACGTAAAATGTCCTGAAGCCCTTGAACAATGTCCTGAAGCCCTCGTACAATGTCCTGAAGCCCTCGTACAATGTCCTGAAGCTCACTTACAAGGTCCTAAAGACCATGTAAAACGTCCTGAAACCCTCGTAAAACGTCCTAAAGCCCACATAAATGTCCTGAAGCCCACGTAAAAGTTCATGAAGCTCACGTACAAGGTCCTAAAGCCCACGTAAAACGTCCTAAAGCCCACGTAAAACGTCCTAAAGCCCACGTAAAATGTCCTAAAGCCCACGTAAAACGTCCTAAAGCCCACGTAAAACGTCCTAAAGCCCACGTAAAATGTCCTAAAGCCACGTAAAACGTCCTGAAGCCCTCGTACAAGGTCCTAAAGCCCACGTAAAAGTTCCTGAAGCTCACGTACAAGGTCCTAAAGCCCAAATAAAATGTCCTGAAGCCCACATAAAACGTCCTGAAGCCCTCGTAAAAGGTCCTAAAGCCCACGTAAAAGGTCCTAAAGCCACATAAAAGGTCCTAAAGCCTACAAAAGTTCCTGAAGCTCACGTACAAGGTTCTAAAGCCCACATAAAATGTCCTGAAGCCCACGTAAAACGTCCTAAAGCCCACGTAAAACGTCCTAAAGCCCACGTGAAATGTCTGGAAGACCTCGTACAATGTCCTAAAGCCCACGTAAAATGTCCTGAAGCCCACGTAAAACGTCCTGAAGCCCTCGTACAAGGTCCTAAAGCCCACGTAAAATGTACTGAAGCCCTCGTACAAGGTCCTAAAGCCCACGTAAAATGTCCTGAAGCCTCGTACAAGGTCCTAAAGCTCACGTAAAAGTTCCTGAAGCCTACGTACAAGGTCCTAAAGCCCCAAAACTGTCCTGAAGCCCTCGTACAAGGTCCTGAAGCCCACGTAAAAGTTCCTGAAGCTTACGTACAAGGTCCTAAAGCCCACATAAAATGTCCTGAAGCCCACGTACAAGGTCGTCAAGCCCACATAAAATATCCTGAAGCCAACGTAAAACGTCCTGAAGCCCTCGTACAAGGCCCTAAAGGCCACGTAAAAGTTCCTGAAGCTCACGTACAAGGTCCTAAAGACCACATAAAATGTCCTGAAGCACTCGTACAAGGTCCTAAAGCCCAAATAAAATGTCCTGAAGCCCTCGTACAAGGTCCTAAAGCCCACGTAAAAGTTCCTGAAGCTCACGTACAAGGTCCTAAAGACCACATAAAATGTTCTGAAGCTCACGTACAAGATCCTAAAGCCCACATAAAACGTCCTAGATCCCACGTAATACGTCCTAAAGCCCACGTAAAACGTCCTGAAGCCCTCGTACAAGGTCCCAAAGCCCACGGAAGAGTTCCTGAAGCTCACGTACAAGGTCCTATAGCCCACATAAAATGTCCTGAAGCCCACGTAAAACGTCCTGAAGCCCTGGTACAAGGTCCTAAAGCCCACGTAAAAGTTCCTGAAGCTCACGTAAAACGTCCTAAAGCCCATCGTAAAATGTCCTGAAGCCCTCGTACAATGTCCTAAAGCCAACGTAAAATGTCCTGAAGCCCACGTAAAACGTCCTGAAGCCCTCGTACAAGGTCCCAAAGCCCAAGTAAAAGTCCCTGAAGCTCACGTACAAGGTCCTAAAGCCCACATAGAACGTCCTGAAACCTTCGTAAAATGTCCTAAAGCCCACATAAATGTCCTGAAGCCCACATAAAATGTCCTGAAGCCCACGTAAAATGTCCTGAAGCCCTCGTACAATGTCCTGAAGCCAACGTAAAATGTCCTGAAGCCCACGTAAAATGTCTGAAACCCTCGTACAAGGTCCCAAAGCCCACGTAAAACGTCCTGAAGCCCTCGTACAAGTCCTAAAGCCCACGTAAAATGTCCTGAAGATCTCGTACAAGGTCCTAAAGCCCACATAAAATGTCCCGAAGCCCTCGTACAAAGTCCTAAAGCTCACGTAAAAGTTCCTGAAGCCTACATAAAAGGTCCTAAAGCCTACAAAATGTCCTGAAGCTCTCGTAAAGGTCCTAAAGCCCACGTAAAAGTTCCTGAAGCTCACGTACAAGGTCCTAAAGCCCACATTAAATGTTCTGAAGCACACGTAAAAGGTCCTAAAGCCCACATAAAATGTCCTGAAGCCATCGTACAACGTCCTAAAGCCAACGTAAAAGTTAATGAAGCTCACGTACAAGGTCCTAAAGCCCACATAACAATGTTCTGAAGCTCACGTACAAGGTCCTAAAGCCCACGTACAATGTCCTGAAGCTCACGTAAAAGTTCCTGAAGCTCACGTACAAGGTCCTAAAGCCCACGTAAAAGTCCTGAAGCCCGTACAAGGTCCTAAAGCCCACATGTAAAATGTCCTGAAGCCCTCTTACAAGGTCCTAAAGCCCACGTAAAAGTTCCTGAAGCTCACGTACAAGGTCCTAAAGCCCACATAAAATGTCCTGAAGCCCACGTACAAGGTCCTAAAGCCACATAAAATGTCCTAAAGCCAACGTAAAATGTCCTGAAGCTACGTACAAGGTCCTAAAGCCCACATAAAATGTCTGAAGCCCACGTACAAGGTCCTAAAGCCCACATAAAATGTCCTGAAGCCCACATACAAGTCCTAAAGCACGTAAAAGTCCTGAAGCCCTCATACAAGGTCCTAAAGCCCACGTAAAATGTTCCTGAAGCCCACGTACAAGGTCCTAAAGCCCAACATAAAATCTTCTGAAGCTCGTACAAGGTCCTAAAGCCCACGTAAAAGTTCCTGAAGCTCACATACAAGGTCCTAAAGCCCACGTAAAATGTCCTGAAGCCACGTACAAGGTCCTAAAGCCCACGTAAAATGTCCTGAAGCCCTCGTACAATGTCCTAAAGCTCACGTAAAAGTTCCTGAAGCTCACGTACAAGGTCCTAAAGCCCACGTAAAAGTTCCTGAAGCTCAAGTACAAGGTCCTAAAGCCCACATAAAATGTCCGGAAGCCCACGTAAAACATCCTGAAGCCCTCGTACAAGGTCCTAAAGCCCACGTAAAAGTTCCTGAAGCTCACGTACAAGGTCCTAAAGCCCACGTAAAACTTCCTAAAGCCCACGTGAAACGTCCTAAAGACCACTTAAAATGTCCTGAAGCCCTCGTACAATGTCCTAAAGCTCACATAAAATGACCTGAAGCTCACGTACAAGGTCCTAAAGCCCGCATAAAATGTCCTGAAGCTCACGTACAAGGTCCTAAAGCCCACGTACAAGGTCCTGAAGCTCACGTACAAGGTCCTGAAGCCCACATAAAATGTCCTGAAGCCCACGTAAAATGTCCTGAAGCCCACGTAAAACGTCCTGAAGCCCACGTAAAACGTCCTGAAAGCCCTCGTACAAGTCCTAAAGCCCACGTACAATGTCCTAAAGCCCACGTAAAATGTCCTGAAGCCCTCGTACAAGGTCCTAAAGCCCAAGTAAAAGTTCCTGAAGCCCTCGTACAAGGTCCTAAAGCCCAGTAAAATGTCCTGAAGCCCTCTACAAGGTCCTAAAGCCCACGTAAAAGTTCCTGAAGCTTATGTACAAGGTCCTAAAGCCCACATAAAATGTCCTGAAGCCCACGTACAAGGTCCTAAAGCCCACATAAAATGTCCTAAGCCACGTAAAACGTCCTGAAGCCCTCGTACAAGGTCCTAAAGCCCACGTAAAAGTTCCTGAAGCTCACGTACAATGTCCTAAAGCCCATAAAAATGTCCTGAAGCCCACGTACAAGTCCTAAAGCCCACGTAAAATGTCCTGAAGCCCTTGTACAAGGTCCTAAAGCCCACGTAAAATGTCCTGAAGCCCACGTAAAATGTCCTGAAGCCCTCGTAAAACATCCTGAAGCCCTCGTACAAGGTCCTAAAGTCCACGTAAAAGTTCCTGAAGCTCACATACAAGGACCTAAAGCCCACGTAAAAAGTCTTGAAAACGTCCTGAAACCCTCGTAAAACGTCCTGAAGCCCACGTAAAACCTCCTAAAGCCCACGTAAAACTCCTGAAGCCCACGTAAAACGTCCTAAAGCCCACGTAAAATGTCCTGAAGCCCTCGTACAATGTCCTAAAGCCCACGTAAAATGTCCTGAAGCCCCGTAAAACGTCCTGAAGCCCTCGTACAAGGTCCTAAAGCCCACGTAAAACGTCCTGAAGCCCTCGTAAAAGGTCCTAAAGCCCATGTAAAAGTTCCTGAAGCTCACGTACAAGGTCCTAAAGCCCATATAAAATGTCCTGAAGCCCACGTAAAACGTCCTAAGCCCACGTAAAATGTCCTAAGCCCATGTAAAACGTCCTAAAGCCAACGTAAAATGTCCTAAGCCCTCATACAATGTCCTAAAGCCAACGTAAAATGTCCTGAAGCCCTCATACAATGTCCTAAAGCCCACGTAAAATTCCTTAAGCCCTCATACAAGTCCTAAAGCCAACGTAAAATGTCCTTAAGCCCTCATACAAGTCCTAAAGCCAACGTAAAATGTCCTTAAGCCCTCATACAATGTCCTAAAGCCAACGTAAAATGTCCTGAAGCCCTCGTACAAGTCCTAAAGCCCACGTACAAGTCCTGAAGCTCACGTACAAGTCCTAAAGCCCACATAAAATGTCCTGAAGCCCACGTAAAACGTCCTTAAGCCCTCGTAAAAGGTCCTAAAGCCCACATACAATGTCCTAAAGCCCACGTAAAAAGTCCTAAGCCCACGTAAAATGTCCTGAAGCCCTCGTACAAGGTCCTAAAGCCCAAGTAAAAGTTCCTGAAGCTCGTACAAGGTCCAAAGCCCACGTAAAATGTCCTGAAGCCCTCTTACAAGGTCCTAAAGCCCACGTAAAAGTTCCTAAAGCCCACGTAAAACGTCCTAAAGCCCACATAAAACGTCCTAAAGCCACGTACAATGTCCTGAAGCCCTCGTACAATGTCCTGAAGCCCTCGTACAATGTCCTGAAGCCCACGTAAATGTCCTAAACCCACGTAAAAGTTCCTGAAGCTCACGTACAAGGTCCTAAAGCCACGTAAAACGTCCTCAAACCCTCGTAAAACGTCCTAAAGCCCACATAAATGTCCTAAGCCCACGTAAAAGTTCCTGAAGCTCACGTACAAGGTCCTAAAGCCCATGTAAAATGTCCTAAAGCCCACGTAAAACGTCCTAAAGCCCACGTAAAACGTCCTAAAGCCCGCGTAAAACGTCCTAAAGCCCACGTAAATGTCCTAAAGCCCACGAAAAACGTCCTAAAGCCCGAGTAAAACGTCCTAAAGCCAACGTAAAATGTCCTAAAACCCACGTAAAATTCCTAAGCCCACGTAAAACGTCCTAAAGCCACGTAAAACGTCCTGAAGCCCCGTAAAGGTCCTAAAGCCACGTAAAAGTTCCTGAAGCTCACGTACAAGGTCCTAAAGCCCACATAAAATGTCCTGAAGCCCACGTAAAACGTCCTGAAGCCCTCGTACAAGGTCCTAAAGCCCACATAAAACTTCCTGAAGCTCACGTAAAACGTCCTAAAGCCCAGTAAAATGTTCGAAGCCTCGTACAATGTCCTAAAGTCCATGTAAAATGTCCTGAAGCCCACGTAAAACGTCCTGAAGCACTCGATAAGGTCCTAAAGCCCACGTAAAATGTCCTGAAGCTCGTACAAGGTCCTAAAGCCACGTAAAAGTTCCTGAAGCCTACATACAAGTCCTAAAGCCACAAAAATGTCCTGAAGCCCTCGTACAAGGTCCTGAAGCCCACGTAAAAGTTCCTGAAGCTCACATGCAAGGTCCTAAAGCCACATAAAATGTCCTGAAGCCCACGTACAAGGTCCTAAAGCCACATAAAATGTTCCTGAAGCTCACGTACAAGGTCCTAAAGCCCACATAAATGTCCTGAAGCCCACGTAAACGTCCTGAAGCCCTCGTACAAGGTCCTAAAGCCCACGTAAAAGTTCCTGAAGCTAACGTACAAGTTCCTAAAGCCCACATAAAATGTTCTGAAGCCCACGTACAAGGTCCTAAAGCCAACAAAATGTCCTGAAGTCCTTGTACAAGGTCCTAAAGCTCCCGTGAAAGTTCCTGAAGCCAACGTACAAGGTCCGGAAGCCCACGTAAAATGTCCTGAAGCCCTCGTACAAGTCCTAAAGCTCACGTAAAAGTTCCTGAAGCTCACGTACAAGGTCCTAAAGCCCACGTAAAATGTCCTGAAGCCCTCGTAAAAGACCTAAAGCCCACGTAAAATGTCCTGAAGCCCTCTTAAAAGGTCCTAAAGCCAACGTAAAAGTTCCTGAAGCTCACGTACAAGGACCTAAAGCCCACATAAAATGTCCTGAAGCCCACATACAAGGTCCTAAAGCCCACATAAAATATCCTGAAGCAACGTAAAACGTCCTGAAGCCCTCGTAAAGGTCCTAAAGCCCACGTAAAAGTTCCTGAAGCTCACGTTCTGAAGCCCACGTACAAGGTCCTTAAGCCAACATAAAATGTTCTGAAGTTCACGTACAAGGTCCTAAAGCCCACATAAAATATCCTGAAGCAACGTAAAACGTCCTGAAGCCCTCGTACAAGGTCCTAAAGCCCACGTAAAAGTTCCTGAAGCTCACGTTCTGAAGCCCACGTACAAGGTCCTTAAGCCAACATAAAACGTCCTGAAGCTCACGTACAAGGTCCTAAAGCCCACGTAAAATGTTCCTGAAGCTACGTACAAGGTCCTAAAGCCCACGTAAAATGTCCTGAAGCCCACGTAAAACGTCCTGAAGCCCTCGTACAAGGTCCTAAAGCCCACGTAAAATGTCCTGAAGCCCACGTAAAATGTCCTAAAGCCCACGTAAAATGTCCTGAAGCCCTCGTACAAGGTCCTAAAGCCCAAGTAAAAGTTCCTGAAGCCCTCGTACAAGGTCCAAAAGCCCACGTAAAATGTCCTGAAGCCCTCGTACAAGGTCCATAAAGCCCACGTAAAAGTTCCTGAAGCTCACGTACAAGGTCCTAAAGCCCATATAAAATGTCCTGAAGCCCACGTACAAGGTCATAAAGTCCACATAAAATGTCTTGAAGCCAACGTAAAACGTCCTGAAGCCCTCGTAAAAGGTCCTAAAGCCCACGTAAAAGTTCCTGAAGCTCACGTACAAGGTCCTAAAGCCCATATAAAATGTCCTGAAGCCCACGTAAAACGTCCTAAAGCCCACATAAAATGTCCTGAAGCCCTTGTACAATGTCATAAAGCCCACGTAAAATGTCCTGAAGCCCTCGTAAAACGTCCTGAAGCCCTCGTACAAGGTCCTAAAGTCCACGTAAAAGTTCCTGAAGCTCACGTACAAGGACCTAAAGCCCACGTAAACGTCTTGAAACCCTCGTAAAACGTCCTGAAGCCCACGTAAAACGTCCTAAACCCCACGTAAAACATCCTAAAGCCCACGCAAAATGTCCTGAAGCCCTCGTACTATATCCTAAAGCTCACATAAAATAACCTGAAGCTCACGTACAAGGTCCTAAAGCCCACAAAAAATGTCCTGAAGCTCACGTACAAGGTCCTAAAGCCCACGTAAAAGTTCCTGAAGCTCACGTACAAGGTCCTAAAGCCCACATAAAATGTACTAAAGCCCACGTAAAACTTCCTGAAGCCCTAGTACAAGATCCTAAAGGCCACGTAAAAGTTCCTGAAGCCATCGTACAATGTCCTAAAGATCACGTAAAAGTTCCTGAAGCCTACATACAAGGTCCTAAAGCCCACAAAATGTCCTGAAGCCCTCGTAAGAGGTCCTAAAGCCCACGTAAAAGTTCCTGAAGCTCACATACAAGGTCCTAAAGCCCATATAAAATGTTCTGAAGCCCACATACAAGGTCCTAAAGCCCACGTAAAAGTTCCTGGAGCTCACGTACAAGGTCCTAAAGCCCATATAAATTGTCCTGAAGCCCACGTAAAACGTACTGAAGCTCACGTACAAGGTCCTAAAGCCCACGTAAAAGTTCCTGAAGCTCACGTACAAGGTCCTAAACCCCAAATAAAATAACCTAAAGCCCACTTATAATGTCCTGAAGCCCTTGTACAATGTCCTAAAGCCCACATAAAATGTCCTGAAGCCCAGGTAAAATGTCCTGAAGCCCTCGTAAAAGGTCCTAAAGCCCACGTGAGAATTCCTGAAGCTTACGTACAAGGTCCTAAGCCCACATAAAATGTCCTGAAGCCCACGTAAAACGTCCTAAAGCCCATGTAAAATGTCCTGAAGCCCTCGTACAATGTCCTAAAGCCCACGCAAAATGTCCTGAAGCCCACGTAAAATGTCCTGAAGCCCTCGTAAAAGGTCCTGAAGCCCACGTAAAACGTCCTGAAGCCCTCGTACAAGGTCCTAAAGCCCACGTACAAGGTAATGAAGCCCACATAAAATGTCCTGAAGCCCACGTAAAACGTCCTAAAGCCCACGTAAAATGTCCTGAAGCCCTCGTACAATGTCCTAAAGCCAACGTAAAATGTCCTGAAGCCCACGTAAAACGTCCTGAAGCCCTCGTACAAGGTCCTAAAGCCCACGTAAAAGTTCCTGAAGCTCACGTAAAAGGTCCTAGAGCCCACGTAAAACGTCCTAAACCTTCGTAAAACGTCCTAAAGCCCACATAAATATCCTGAAGCCCACGTAAAAGTTCCTGAAGCTCACGTACAAGGTCCTAAGCCCACGTAAAACGTGCCTGAAGCCCACGTAAAACGTCTGAAGCCCACGTAAAGTCCTAAAGCCCACATAAAACGTGCCTAAAGCGCACGTAAAATGTCCTGAAGCCCTTAACAATGTCCTGAAGCCCTCGTACAATGTCCTGAAGCCCTCGTACAATGTCCTGAAGCTCACTACAAGGTCCTAAAGCCATGTAAAATCCTGAAGCCCTCGTAAAACGTCCTAAAGCCCACATAAATGTCCTGAAGCCCACGTAAAAGTCCTGAAGCTCACGTACAAGGTCCTAAAGCCCACGTAAAACATCCTAAAGCCCACGTAAAACGTCCTAAAGCCCACGTAAAACGTCCTAAAGCCCACGTAAAATGTCCTAAAGCCCACGTAAAACGTCCTAAAGCCACGTAAAACGTCCTGAAGCCCTCGTACAAGGTCCTAAAGCCCACGTAAAAGTTCCTGAAGCTCACGTACAAGGTCCTAAAGCCCAATAAAATGTCCTGAAGCCCACGTAAAATGTCCTGAAGCCCTCGTAAAACGTCCTGAAGCCCACGTAAAGGTCCTAAAGCCCACGTAAAAGTTCCTGAAGCTCACGTACAAGGTCTAAAGCCCACATAAAATGTCCTGAAGCCCACGTAAAACGTCCTAAAGCCCATGTGAAATGTCCTGAAGCCTCGTACAATGTCCTAAAGCCCACATAAAATGTCCTGAAGCCCACGTAAAACGTCCTGAAACCCTCGTAAAAGGTCCTAAAGCCCACGTAAAATGTACTGAAGCCCTCGTACAAGGTCCTAAAGCTCACGTAAAATGTCCTGAAGCCTCGTACAAGGTCCTAAAGCTCCACGTAAAAGTTCCTGAAGCCTACGTACAAGGTCCTAAAGCCCACAAAACTGTCCTGAAGCCCTCGTACAAGGTCCTGAAGCCCACGTAAAAGTTCCTGAAGCTCACGTACAAGGTCCTAAAGCCCACATAAAATGTCCTGAAGCCCACGTACAAGGTCCTAAAGCCCACATAAAATATCCTGAAGCCAACGTAAAACGTCCTGAAGCCCTCGTACAAGGCCTAAAGGCCATGTAAAAGTTCCTGAAGCTCACGTACAAGGTCCTAAAGACCACATAAAATGTTCCTGAAGCCCTCGTACAAGGTCCTAAAGCCCAAATTAAATGTCCTGAAGCCCTCGTACAAGGTCCTAAAGCCCACGTAAAAGTTCCTGAAGCTCACGTACAAGGTCCTAAAGCCACATAAAATGTTCTGAAGCTCACGTACAAGATCCTAAAGCCCATATAAATTCCTAAAGCCCACGTAACGTCCTAAAGCCACGTAAAATGTCCTGAAGCCCTCGTACAAGTCCTAAAGCCACGTAAAAGTTCCTGAAGCTCACGTACAAGGTCCTAAAGCCCACATAAAATGTCCTGAAGCCCAAGTACAAGGTCCTAAAGCCCACATAAAATATCCTGAAGCCAAAGTAAAACGTCCTGAAGCTCTCGTACAAGGTCCTAAAGCCCACGCAAAAGTCCTGAAGCTCACGTTCTGAAGCCCACGTACAAGGTCCTAAAGCCCACATAAAATGTCCTGAAGCCTACGTAAAACGTCCTAAAGCCCACGTAAAATGTCATGAAGCCCACGTAAAATGTCTGAAGCCACGTAAAACGTCCTGAAGCTCACGTACAAGGTCCTAAAGCCCACATAAAATGTCCTGAAGCCCATGAAAAAAGTCCTAAAGCCCACGTACAATGTCCTAAACCCATGTAAAATCTCCTGAAGCCCACGTAAAATGTCCTGGAGCCCTCGTACAAGGTCCTAAAGCCTCACGTAAAACGTCCTGAAGCCCTCGTACAAGGTCCTAAAGCCACTAAAAGTTCCTGAAGCTCAGTACAAGGTCCTAAAGACCATATAAAATGTTCTGAAGCCCTCGTAAAGGTCCTAAAGCCCACGTAAAGTTCCTGAAGCCCACGTACAAGGTCCTAAAGCCCACATAAAATGTCCTGAAGCCCTCGTACAATGTCCTAAAGCTCACGTAAAAGTTCCTGAAGCTCACGTACAAGGTCCTAAAGCCCACATGAAATGTCCTGAAACCCTCGTACAAGGTCCTAAAGCCCACATAAAGTGTCCTCAAGCTCACGTACAAGGTCCTAAAGCCCACGTAAAAGTTCCTGAAGCCACGTAAAAGTTCCTGAAGCTCAAGTACAAGGTCCTAAAGCCCATGTAAAACGTTCTGAAATCCTCGTACAAGGTCCTAAAGCCCACATAAAAGTTCCGGAAGCTCATGTACAAGGTCCTAAAGCCCAAATAAAATGTCCTGAAGCCCATGTAAAACGTCCTAAAGCCCACGTAAAATGTCCTGAAGCCCTCGTACAATGTCCTAAAGCCCTCGTACAATGTCCTAAAGCCCACGTAAAATGTCCTGAAGCCCAAGTAAAATGTCCTGAAGCCCACGTAAAACGTCCTGAAGCCTTCGTACAAGGTCCTACCGCCCACATAAAACATCCTGAAGCCCTCGTACAAGGTCCTAAAGCCCACGTAAAATGTCCTGAAGCCCTCGTACAAGGTCCTAAAGCCCACGCAAAATGTCCTGAAGCCCTCGTAAAAGGTCCTAAAGCCTACGTAAAATGTCCTGAAGCTCTCGTACAAGTCCTAAAGCTCACGTAAAAGTTCCTAAAACTCACGTAAAAGTTCCTGAAGCCCACATACAACGTCCTAAATCCCACATAAAATGTCCTGAAGCCCACGTACAAGGTCCTAAAGCCCACATAAAATGTCTGAAGCCCACGTAAAACGTCCTGAAGCACTCGTACAAGGTCCTAAAGCCCACGTAAAAGGTGCTAAGCCCACGTAAAAGTTCCTGAAAGCTTACGTACAAGGTCCTAAAGCCCACATAAAATGTCCTGAAGCCCACGTAAAAACATCCCGAAGACCTCGTACAAGTCCTAAAGCCTCGTACAAGGTCCTAAAGCCCACGTAAAATGTCCTGAAGCCTCGTACGAGGTCCTAAAGCCCATGCAAAAGTTCCTGAAGCTCACATACAAGGTCCTAAAGCCCACGTAAAACGTCCTTAAAGCCCAAGTAAAACGTCCTGAAGCCACGTAAAACGTCCTAAAGCCCATGTAAAACATCCTAAAGTACTTGTACAAGTCCTAAAGCCACTAAAAGTTCCTGAAGCTCACGTACAAGGTCCTAAAGCCCACATAAAATGTCCTGAAGCTCACGTACAAGGTCCTAAGCCCACGTAAAAGTTCCTGAAGCTCACGTAAAAGTTCCTGAAACTCACGTACAAGGTCCTAAAGCCCACATAAATGTCCTGAAGCCCATGTAAAACGTCCTGAAGCCCTCGTACAAGGTCCTAAAGCCCAAATAAAATGTCCTGAAGCTCATGTACAAGGTCCTAAAGCCCAAATAAAATGTCCTGAAGCCCACATAAAATGTCCTGAAGACCTCGTACAATGTCCTAAAGCCACGTAAAATGTCCTGAAGCCCACGTAAAACATCCTGAAGCCCTCGTACAAGGTCCTAAAGCCCACGTAAATGTCCTGAAGACCTCGTACAAGGTCCTAAAGCCCACGTAAAATTCCTGAAGCCCTCGTACAAGGTACTAAAGCCCACGTAAAATGTCCTGAAGCCCTCATACAAGGTCCTAAAGCTCACGTAAAAGTTCCTGAAGCCCACATACAAGGTCCTAAAGCCCACATAAAATGTCCTGAAGCCCACGTACAAGGTCCTAAAGCCCACAAAAAACGTCCTGAAGCCCACGTAAAACGTCCTGAAGCCCACATAAAATGTCCTGAAGCCCTCGTACAAGCTCCTAAAACCCACGTAAAAGTCCTAAGCCCACGTAAAAGTTACTGAAAGCTCACGTACAAGGTCCTAAAGCCCAAGTAAAATGTCCTGAAGCCCACGAAAAACGTCCTGAAGCCTCGTACAAGGTCCTAAAGCCCACGTAAAATGTCCTGAAGCCATGTACAAGGTCCTAAAGCCCAGTAAAAGTTCCTGAAGATCACATACAAGGTCCTAAAGCCCACATAGAACATCCTAAAGCCATGTAAAACGTCCTAAAGCCACGTAAAACGTCCTAAATGCCACGTAAAACGTCCTAAAGCCCACATAAAATGTCCTAAAGCTCATGTAAAAGTTCCTGAAGCTCACGTACAAGGTCCTAAGCCCACGTAAAAGTTCCTGAAGCTCAAGTACAAGGTCCTAAAGCCTACATAGAATGTCCTCAAGCCCATGTAAAACGTCCTGAAGCCCTCGTACAAGGTCCTAAAGCCCTCGTACAAGGTCCTAAAGCCCCCATAAAAGTTCCTGAAGCTCGCGTACAAGGTCTAAAGCCCAAATAAAATGTCCTGAAGCCCACGTAAAACATCCTAAAGCCCACGTAAAATGTCCTGAAGCCCTGGTACAATGTCCTAAAGCCCACGTAAAATGTCCTGAAGCCCACGTAAAACGTCCTGAAGCCCTCGTACAAGGTCCTAAAGCCCACATAAAACGTCCTGAAGCCTCGTACAAGGTCCTAAAGCCCACGTAAAATGTCCTGAAGCCCTCGTACAAGGTCCTAAAGCCACACAAAATGTCCTGAAGCCCACGTACAAGGTCCTAAAGCCCACATAAAATGTCTTGAAGCCCTCGTACAATGTCCTAAAGCTCACGTAAAAGTTCCTGAAGCCCACATACACGGTCCTAAAGCCCACATAAAATGTCCTGAAGCCCACGTACAAGGTCCTAAAGCCCACATAAAATGTCCTGAAGCCCACGTACAAGGTCCTAAAGCCCACATAAAATGTCCTGAAGCCCACGTAAAACATCCTGAAGCCCTCGTACAAGGTCCTAAAGCCCACGTAAAAGTCTAAGCCCACGTAAAAGTCCTGAAAGCTCACGTACAAGGTCCTAAAGCCCACGCAAAACGTCCTGAAGCCCACGTAAAACGTCCTGAGCCCTCGTACAAGGTCCTAAAGCCACATAAAACGTCCTGAAGCCCACGAAAAACGTCCTGAAGACTTTGTACAAGGTCCTAAGCCCACGTAAAATGTCCTGAAGCCCTCGTACAAGGTCCTAAAGCCCACATAAAAGTTCCTGAAGCTCACGTACAAGGTCCTAAAGCCCACATAAAACGCCCTAAAGCCCACGTAAAACGTCTTAAAGGCCACGTAAAACGTCCTAAAGGCCACGTAAAACGTCCTAAAGCCACGTAAAACGTCCTAAAGCAACGTAAAATGTCCTGAAGCCACGTACAATGTCCTAAAGCAAACGTAAAAGTCCTGAAGCTCACATACAAGGTCCTAAAGCCCACAAAAAATGTCCTTGAAGCTCACGTACAAGTCCTAAAGCCCACGTATAAGTTCCTGAAGCCCACGTAAAAGTTCCTGAAGCTCATGTACAAGGTACCTAAAGCCCAAGTAAAACGTCCTGAAGCCCTCGTACAAGGTCCTAAATCCCACGTAAAAGTTCCTGAAGCTCACGTACAAGGTCCTAAAGCCCAAGTAAAATGTCCTGAAGTTCACGTAAAACATCCTAAAGCCCACGTAAAATGTCCTGAAACCCCGTAAAATGTCCTAAAGCCCACGTAAAATGTCCAGAAGCCCTCGTAAAACGTCCTGAAGCCCTCTTACAAGGTCCTAAAGCCCACGTAAAAGTTCCTGAAGCTCACGTACAAGGTCCAAAAGCCACATAATATGTATTGAAGCCCACGTACAAGGTCATAAAGTCCACATAAAATGTCTTGAAGCCAACGTAAAACGTCCTGAAGCCCTCGTAAAAGGTCCTAAAGCCCATGTAAAAGTTCCTGAAGCTCACGTACAAGGTCCTAAAGCCCATATAAAATGTCCTGAAGCCCACTAAAACGTCCTAAAGCCCACATCAAATGTCCTGAAGCCCTTGTACAATGTCATAAAGCCCACGTAAAATGTCCTGAAGCCCTCGTAAAACGTCCTGAAGCCCTCGTACAAGGTCCTAAAGCCACGTAAAAGTTCCTGAAGCTCACGTACAAGGTCCTAAAGCCCACGTAAAAGTCCTTGAAACCCTCGTAAAACGTCCTGAAGCCCACGTAAAACGACCTAAAGCCCACGTAAAACGTCCTAAAGCCCACGCAAAACGTCCTAAAGCCCACGTACTATATCCTAAAGCTCACATAAAATGACCTGAAGCTCACGTACAAGGTCCTAAAGCCCACATAAAATGTCCTGAAGCTCACGTACAAGGTCCTAAAGCCCACGTAAAAGTTCCTGAAGCTCACGTACAAGGTCCTAAAGCCCACATAAAATGTCCTAAAGCCCACGTAAAACGTCCTGAAGCCCTAGTACAAGATCCTAAAGCCACGTAAAAGTTCCTGAAGCCATCGTACAATACCCTGAAGATCACGTAAAAGTTCCTGAAGCCTACGTACAAGGTCCTAAAGCCCACAAAATGTCCTGAAGCTCTCGTAAGAGGTCCTAAAGCCCACGTAAAAGTTCCTGAAGCTCACATACAAGGTCCTAAAGCCCATATAAAGTGTTCCTGAAGCCCACGTACAAGGTTCTAAAGCCCACGTAAAAGTTCCTGAAGCTCACGTACAAGGTCCTAAAGCCCACATAAAATGTTCTGAAGCTCAAGTACAAGGTCCTAAAGCCCATATAAATTGTCCTGAAGCCCACGTAAAACGTACTGAAGCACTCGTACAAGGTCCTAAAGCCCACGTAAAAGTTCCTGAAGCTCACGTAAAAGTTCCTGAAGCTCACGTACAAGGTCCTGAACCCCAAATCAAAATAACCTAAAACCCACTTATAATGTCCTGAAACCCTTGTACAATGTCCTAAAGCCCATGTAAAATGTCCTGAAGCCTACGTAAAATGTCCTGAAGCCCTCGTACAAAGTCCTAAAGCCCACATAAAACGTCCTGAAGCCCTCGTACAAGGTCCTAAAGCCCACGTGAGAATTCCTGAAGCTCACGTACAAGGTCCTAAGGCCCACATAAAATGTCCTGAAGCCCACGTAAAACGTCCTAAAAACCACGTAAAATGTCCTGAAGCCCTCGTACAATGTCCTGAAGCCCACGCAAAATGTCCTGAAGCCCTCGTACAAGGTCCTGAAGCCCTCCTACAAGGTCCTGAAACCCACGTAAAACGTCCTGAAGCCCTCGTACAAGGTCCTAGAGCCCACGTAAAAGTTCCTGAAGCTCATGTACAATGTCCTAAAGCCCACATAAAATGTCCTAAAGCCCACGTAAAATGTCCTGAAGCCCTCGTAAAATGTCCTAAAGCCAACGTAAAATGTCCTGAAGCCCACGTAAAAGTTCCTGAAGCTCACGTACAAGGTCCTAGAGCCCACGTAAAACGTCCTGAAACCTTCGTAAAACGTCCTAAAGCCCACATAAATATCCTGAAGCCCACATAAAAGTTCCTGAAGCTCACGTGCAAGGTCGTAAAGCCCACATAAAACGTCCTAAAGCGCACGTAAAATGTCCTGAAGCCCTTGAACAATGTCCTGAAGCCCTCGTACAATGTCCTGAAGCCCTCGTACAATGTCCTGAAGCTCACGTACAAGGTCCTAAAGACCACGTAGAACTTCCTGAAACACTCGTAAAACGTCCTAAAGCCCACATAAATGTCCTGAAGCCCACGTACAAGGTCCTAAAGCCCACGTAAAAGGTCCTAAAGCCAACGTAAAACGAACCTAAAGCCAACGTAAAACGAACCTAAAGCCCACGTAAAACGTCCTAAAGCCCACGTAAAACTTCCTAAAGCCCACGTAAAAGGTCCTAAAGCCCACGTAAAACGTCCTAAAGACCACGTAAAACGTCCTAAACACCACGTAAAACGTCCTGAAGCCCTCGTACAAGGTCCTAAAGCCCACGTAAAAGTTCCTGAAGCTCACGTACAAGGTCCTAAAGCCCACATAAAATGTCCTGAAGCCCATGTAAAACGTCCTGAAGCCCTCGTAAAAGGTCCTAAAGCCCACGTAAAAGTTCCTGAAGCTCACGTACAAGGTTCTAAAGCCCACATAAAATAGTCCTGAAGCCCACGTAAAACGTCCTAAAGCCCACGTGAAATGTCTGGAAGACCTCGTACAATGTCCTAAAGCCCACGTAAAATGTCCTGAAGCCCACGTAAAACGTCCTGAAGCCCTTGTACAAGGTCCTAAAGCCCACGTAAAATGTCCTGAAGCCTCGTACAAGGTCCTAAAGCTCACGTAAAAGTTCCTGAAGCCTACGTACAAGGTCCTAAAGCCCCAAAACTGTCCTGAAGCCTTCGTACAAGGTCCTGAAGCCCACGTAGAAGTTCCTGAAGCCCACGTAAAAGTTCCTGAAGCTCACGTACAAGGTCCTAAACCCCACATAAAATGTCCTGAAGCCCACGTACAAGGTCGTAAAGCCCACATAAAATATCCTGAAGCCAACGTAAAACGTCCTGAAGACCTCGTACAAGGTCCTAAAGGCCACGTAAAAGTTCCTGAAGCTCACGTACAAGGTCCTAAAGACCACATAAAATGTCCTGAAGCCCTCGTACAAGGTCCTAAAGCCCACATAAAATGTCCTGAAGCCCTCGTACAAGGTCCTAAAGCCCACGTAAAAGTTCCTGAAGATCACGTACAAGGTCCTAAAGACCACATCAAATGTTCTGAAGCTCACGTACAAGATCCTAAAGCCCACATAAATTTTCCTGAAGCCCACGTAAAATGTCCTAAAGCCCACGTGAAATGTCTGGAAGACCTCGTACAATGTCCTAAAGCCCACGTAAAATGTCCTGAAGCCCACGTAAAACGTCCTGAAGCCCTCGTACAAGGTCCTAAAGCCCACGTAAAATGTACTGAAGCCCACGTACAAGGTCCTAAAGCCCACGTAAAATGTCCTGAAGCCTCGTACAAGGTCCTAAAGCTCACGTAAAAGTTCCTGAAGCCCACGTAAAAGTTCCTGAAGCTCACGTACAAGGTCCTAAAGCCCACATAAAATGTCCTGAAGCCCACGTACAAGGTCGTAAAGCCCACATAAAATATCCTGAAGCCAACGTAAAACGTCCTGAAGCCCTCGTAAAAGGTCCTAAAGCCCACGTAAAAGTTCCTGAAGCTCACGTACAAGGTTCTAAAGCCCACATAAAATAGTCCTGAAGCCCACGTAAAACGTCCTAAAGCCCACGTGAAATGTCTGGAAGACCTCGTACAATGTCCTAAAGCCCACGTAAAATGTCCTGAAGCCCACGTAAAACGTCCTGAAGCCCTCGTACAAGGTCCTAAAGCCCACGTAAAATGTCCTGAAGCCTCGTACAAGGTCCTAAAGCTCACGTAAAAGTTCCTGAAGCCTACGTACAAGGTCCTAAAGCCCCAAAACTGTCCTGAAGCCTTCGTACAAGGTCCTGAAGCCCACGTAGAAGTTCCTGAAGCCCACGTAAAAGTTCCTGAAGCTCACGTACAAGGTCCTAAAGCCCACATAAAATGTCCTGAAGCCCACGTACAAGGTCGTAAAGCCCACATAAAATATCCTGAAGCCAACGTAAAACGTCCTGAAGACCTCGTACAAGGTCCTAAAGGCCACGTAAAAGTTCCTGAAGCTCACGTACAAGGTCCTAAAGACCACATAAAATGTCCTGAAGCCCTCGTACAAGGTCCTAAAGCCCACATAAAATGTCCTGAAGCCCTCGTACAAGGTCCTAAAGCCCACGTAAAAGTTCCTGAAGATCACGTACAAGGTCCTAAAGACCACATAAAATGTTCTGAAGCTCACGTACAAGATCCTAAAGCCCACATAAATTGTCCTGAAGCCCACGTAAAATGTCCTAAAGCCCACGTGAAATGTCTGGAAGACCTCGTACAATGTCCTAAAGCCCACGTAAAATGTCCTGAAGCCCACGTAAAACGTCCTGAAGCCCTCGTACAAGGTCCTAAAGCCCACGTAAAATGTACTGAAGCCCTCGTACAAGGTCCTAAAGCCCACGTAAAATGTCCTGAAGCCTCGTACAAGGTCCTAAAGCTCACGTAAAAGTTCCTGAAGCCCACGTAAAAGTTCCTGAAGCTCACGTACAAGGTCCTAAAGCCCACATAAAATGTCCTGAAGCCCACGTACAAGGTCGTAAAGCCCACGTAAAATATCCTGAAGCCAACGTAAAACGTCCTGAAGCCCTCGTACAAGGTCCTAAAGGCCATGTAAAAGTTCCTGAAGCTCACGTACAAGGTCCTAAAGACCACATAAAATGTCCTGAAGCCCTTGTACAAGGTCCTAAAGCCCACATAAAATGTCCTGAAGCCCTCGTACAAGGTCCTAAAGCCCACGTAAAAGTTCCTGAAGATCACGTACAAGGTCCTAAAGACCACATAAAATGTTCTGAAGCTCACGTACAAGATCCTAAAGCCCACATAAATTGTCCTGAAGCCCACGTAAAACGTCCTAAAGCCCACGTGAAATGTCTGGAAGACCTCGTACAATGTCCTAAAGCCCACGTAAAATGTCCTGAAGCCCTCGTACAAGGTCCTAAAGCCCACGTAAAATGTACTGAAGCCCTCGTACAAGGTCCTAAAGCCCACGTAAAATGTCCTGAAGCCTCGTACAAGGTCCTAAAGCTCACGTAAAAGTTCCTGAAGCCTACGTACAAGGTCCTAAAGCCCCAAAACTGTCCTGAAGCCTTCGTACAAGGTCCTGAAGCCCACGTAAAAGTTCCTGAAGCCCACGTAAAAGTTCCTGAAGCTCACGTACAAGGTCCTAAAGCCCACATAAAATGTCCTGAAGCCCACGTACAAGGTCGTAAAGCCCACATAAAATATCCTGAAGCCAACGTAAAACGTCCTGAAGCCCTCGTACAAGGTCCTAAAGGCCACGTAAAAGTTCCTGAAGCTCACGTACAAGGTCCTAAAGACCACATAAAATGTCCTGAAGCCCTCGTACAAGGTCCTAAAGCCCACATAAAATGTCCTGAAG
The DNA here is from genome assembly GCF_036898095.1 of Palaemon carinicauda. Classification (NCBI taxonomy): domain Eukaryota; kingdom Metazoa; phylum Arthropoda; class Malacostraca; order Decapoda; family Palaemonidae; genus Palaemon; species Palaemon carinicauda. The sequence goes on from NC_090751.1 coordinate 3,544,464, forward strand.
CCCTCGTACAAGATCCTAAAGCGCACGTAAAAGTTCCTGAAGCTCACGTACAAGGTCCTAAAGCCCACATAAAATGTCCTGAAGCCCAAGTACAAGGTCCTAAAGCCCACATAAAATATCCTGAAGCCAACGTAAAACGTTCTGAAGCTCTCTTACAAGGTCCTAAAGCCCACGTAAAAGTTCCCGAAGCTCCCGTTCTGAAGCCGACGTACAAGGTCCTAAAGCCCACATAAAATGTCCTGAAGCCTATGTAAAACGTCCTAAAGCCCACGTAAAATGTCCTGAAGCCCACGTAAAATGTACTGAAGCTCACGTAAAACGTCGTGATGCTCACGTACACGGGTCTAATGCCCACATAAAATGTCCTGAAGCCCATGAAAAAAGTCCTAAAGCCCACGTACAATGTCCTAAACCCATGTAAAATGTCCTGAAGCCCACGTAAAATGTCCTGGAGCCCTCGTACAAGGTCCTAAAGCCCACGTAAAACGTCCTGAAGCCCTCGTACAAGGTCCTAAAGCCAACTTAAAAGTTCCTGAAGCTCAGGTACAAGGTCCTAAAGACCATATAAAATGTTCTGAAGCCCTCGTACAAGGTCCTAAAGCTCCCGTGAAAGTTCCTAAAGCCCACGTACAAGGTCCTAAAGCCCACATAAAATGTCCTGAAGCCCTCGTACAATGTCCTAAAGCTCACGTAAAAGTTCCTGAAGCTCACGTACAAGGTCCTAAAGCACACATGAAATGTCCTGAAACCCTCGTACAAGGTCATAAAGCCCACGTAAAATGTCCTGAAGCCCTCGTACAATGTCCTACAGCTCACGTTAAAGTTCCTGAAGTTCACAAACAAGGTCCTAAAGCGCACATAAAATGTCCTGAAGCCCTCGTACAAGGTCCTAAAGCCCACGTAAAAGTTCCTGAAGCTCACGTACAAGGTCCTGAAGCTCACGTACAAGGTCCTAAAGCCCACATCAAATTCATGAAGACCACGTAAAACATCCTAAAGCCCTCGTACAAGGTCCTAAAGCCCTCGTACAAGGTCCTAAAGCCCCCGTAAAAGGTGCTAAGCCCACGTAAAAGTTACTAAAGCCCAAGTAAAACATCCTGAAGCCCACGTAAGAGTTCCTGAAGCTCATGTACAAGGTCCTAAAGCCCAAGTAAAAGTTCCTGAAGCTCACGTACAAGGTCCTAAAGCCCACGTAAAATGTCCTGAAGCCCACGTAAAACGTCCTGAAGCCGTCGTACAAGGTCCTAAAGCCCACGTAAAACATCCTGAAGCCCACGTACAAGGTCCTAAAGCCCACATAAAATGTTCTGAAGCATATGTACAAGGTCCTAAAACCCACGTAAAATGTCCTGAAGATCACGTACAAGGTCCTAAAGACCACATAAAATGTTCTGAAGCCCACGTACAAGGTCCTAAAGCCCACATAAAATGTCTTGAAGCCCACGTAAAACGTCCTGAAGCCCTCGTACAAGGTCCTAAAGCCCACGTAAAATGTCCTGAAGCCATCGTACAATGTCCTAAAGCTCACATAAAAGTTCCTGAAGCCCACGTACAAGGTCCTAAAGCCCACAAAATGTCCTGAAGCCCACGTACAAGGTCCTAAAGCCCACGTAAAAGTTCCTGAAGCTCACGTACAAAGTCCTAAAGCCCACATAAAATGTCCTGAAGCCCACGTACAAGGTCCTAAAGCCAACATAAAATGTTTTGAAGCCCAAGTAAACCGTCCTGAAGCCCTCGTAAAGGTCCTAAAGCCCACGTAAAAGGTGCTATGCCCACGTAAAAGTTCCTGAAGATCACATACAAGGTCCTAAAGCCCACGTAAAACGTCCTGTAGCCCACGAAAAACGTCCTGAAGACCTCGTACAAGGTCCTAAAGCCCACGTAAAATGTCCTGAAGCCCTCGTACAAGGTCCTAAAGCCCATGTGAAAGTTCCTGAAGCTCACATACAAGGTCCTAAAGCCCACGTAAAACGTCCTAAAGCCCACGTAAAACGTCCTGGAGGCCACGTAAAACGTCTTAAAACCCACGTAAAACGTCCTAAAGCCCACGTAAACGTCCTAAAGCCCATGTAAAATGTCCTGAAGCCCTTGTACAAGGTCCTAAAGCTCACGTAAAAGTTTCTGAATCTCACGTACAAGGTCCTAAAGCCCACATAAAGTGTCCTCAAGCTCACGTACAAGGTCCTAAAGCCCACGTAAAAGTTCCTGAAGCTAACGTAAAAGTTCCTGAAGCTCACGTACAAGGTCCTGAAGCCCACATAGAATGTCCTGAAGCCCATGTAAAACATTCTGAAATCCTCGTACAAGGTCCTAAAGCCCACATAAAAGTTCGTGAAGCTCATGTACAAGGTCCTAAAGCCCAAAAAAAATGTCCTGAAGCCCACGTAAAACGTCCCAAAGCCCACGTAAAATGCCCTGAAGCCCACGTAAAATGTCATAAAGCCCACGTAAAATGTCCTGAAGCCCACGTAAAACGTCCTGAAGCCTTCGTACAAGGTCCTACAGCCCACATAAAACATCCTGAAGCCCTCGTATAAGGTCCTAAAGACCACGTAAAATGTCCTGAAGCCCTCGTACAAGGTACTAAAGCCCACGCAAAATGTCCTGAAGCCCTCGTAAAAGGTCCTAAAGCCCACGTAAAATGTCCTGTAGCTCTCGTACAATGTCCTAAAGCTCACGTAAAAGTTCCTGAAGCCCACATACGTCCTAAAGCCCACATAAAATGTTCTGAAGCCCACGTACAAGGTCCTAAAGCCCACATAAAATGTTCTGAAGCCCACGTACAAGGTCCTAAAGCCCACATAAAATGTCTTGAAGCCCACGTAAAACGTCCTGATGCACTCGTACAAGGTCCTAAAGCCCACGTAAAAGGTGCTAAGCCCACGTAAAAGTTCCTGAAAGCTTACGTACAAGGTCCTAATGCCCACATAAAATGTCCTGAAGCCCACGAAAAACGTCCTAAAGACCTCGTACAAGGTCCTATAGCCCACGTAAAATGTCCTGAAGCCCTCGTACAAGGTGCTAAAGCCCATGTAAAAGTTCCTGAAGCTCACATAAAAGTCCTAAAGCCCACGTAAAATGTCCTGAAGCCCTCGTACAAGGTCCTAAAGCCCAAGTAAAAGTTCCTGAAGCTCACGTACAAGGTCCTAAAGCCCACATAAAATGTCCTGAAGCCCTCGTAAAAGGTCCTAAAGCCCACGTAAAAGTTCCTGAAGCTCACGTACAAGGTTCTGAAACTCACATAAAATGTCCTGAAGCCCACGTGAAATGTCTGAAAGACCTCGTACAATGTCTTAAAGCCCACGTAAAATGTCCTGAAGCCCACGTAAAACGTCCTGAAGACCTCGTACAAGGTCCTGAAGCCCACGTAAAACGTCCTGAAGCCCTCACACAAGGTCCTAAAGCCCACGTAAAAGTTCCTGAAGCTCACTTACAAGGTCATAAATCCCACATAAAATGTCATGAAGCCCACGTAAAATGTCCTGAAGCCCTCGTACAATGTCCTAAAGCCAACGTAAAATGTCCTGAAGCCCACGTAAAACGTCCTGAAGCCCTCGTACAAGGTCCCAAAGCCCAAGTAAAAGTTCCTGACGCTCACGTACAAGGTCCTAGAGCCCAAGTAAAACGTCCTGAAACCTTCGTAAAACGTCCTAAAGCCCACATAAATATCCTGAAGCCCACGTAAAAGTTCCTGAAGCTCACGTGCAAAGTCGTAAAGCCCATGTAAAACATGCTGAAGCCCACGTAAAACGTCCTAAAGCCCACATAAAACGTCCTAAAGCGCACGTAAAATGTCCTGAAGCCCTTGAACAATGTCCTGAAGCCCTCGTACAATGTCCTGAAGCTCACGTACAAGGTCCTAAAGACCACGTAGAACGTCCTGAAACCCTCGTAAAACGTCCTAAAGCCCACATAAATGTCCTGAAGCCCACGTAAAAGTTCCTGAAGCTCACGTACAAGGTCCTAAAGCCCACGTACAAGGTCCTAAAGCCCACGTACAAGGTCCTAAAGCCCACGTAAAACGTCCTAAAGCCCACGTAAAACGTCCTAAAGCCCACGTAAAACGTCCTAAAGCCCACGTAAAACGTCCTAAAGCCCACGTAAAACGTCCTGAAGCCCTCGTACAAGGTCCTAAAACCCACGTAAAAGTTCCTGAAGCTCACGTACAAGGTCCTAAATCTCACATAAAATGTCCTGAAGCCCACGTAAAACGTCCTGAAGCCCTCGTAAAAGGTCCTAAAGCCCACGTAAAAGTTCCTGAAGCTCACGTACAAGGTTCTAAAGCCCACATAAAATGTCCTGAAGCCCACGTAAAACGTCCTAAAGCCCACGTGAAATGTCTGGAAGACCTCGTACAATGTCCTAAAGCCCACGTAAAATGTCCTGAAGCCCACGTAAAACGTCCTGAAGCCCTCGTACAAGGTCCTAAAGCCCACGTAAAATGTCCTGAAGCCTAGGTACAAGGTCCTAAAGCCCCAAAACTGTCCTGAAGCCTTCGTAAAGGTCCTGAAGCCCACGTAAAAGTTCCTGAAGCCCACGTAAAAGTTCCTGAAGCTCACGTACAAGGTCCTAAAGCCCAAATAAAATGTCCTGAAGCCCACGTACAAGGTCGTAAAGCCCACATAAAATATCCTGAAGCCAACGTAAAACGTCCTGAAGCCCTCGTACAAGGTCCTAAAGGCCACGTAAAAGTTCCTGAAGCTCACGTACAAGGTCCTAAAGAACACATAAAATGTCCTGAAGCCCTCGTACAAGGTCCTAAAGCCCACATAAAATGTCCTGAAGCCCTCGTACAAGATCCTAAAGCGCACGTAAAAGTTCCTGAAGCTCACGTACAAGGTCCTAAAGCCCACATAAAATGTCCTGAAGCCCAAGTACAAGGTCCTAAAGCCCACATAAAATATCCTGAAGCCAACGTAAAACGTTCTGAAGCTCTCTTACAAGGTCCTAAAGCCCACGTAAAAGTTCCTGAAGCTCACGTTCTGAAGCCGACGTACAAGGTCCTAAAGCCCACATAAAATGTCCTGAAGCCTACGTAAAACGTCCTAAAGCCCACGTAAAATGTCCTGAAGCCCACGTAAAATGTCCTGAAGCCCACGTAAAATGTACTGAAGCTCACGTACAAGGGTCTAAAGCCCACATAAAATGTCCATAAGCCCATGAAAAAAGTCCTAGAGCCCACGTACAATGTCCTAAACCCATGTAAAATGTCTTGAAGCCCACGTAAAATGTCCTGGAGCCCTCGTACAAGTTCCTAAAGCCCACGTAAAACGTCCTGAAGCCCTCGTACAAGGTCCTAAAGCCAACTTAAAAGTTCCTGAAGCTCAGGTACAAGGTCCTAAAGACCATATAAAATGTTCTGAAGCCCTCGTACAAGGTCCTAAAGCTCCCGTGAAAGTTCCTAAAGCCCACGTACAAGGTCCTAAAGCCCACATAAAATGTCCTGAAGCCCTCGTACAATGTCCTAAAGCTCAAGTTAAAGTTCCTGAAGCTCACAAACAAGGTCCTAAAGCGCACATAAAATGTCCTGAAGCCCTCGTACAAGGTCCTAAAGCCCACGTAAAAGTTCCTGAAGCTCACGTACAAGGTCCTGAAGCTCACGTACAAGGTTCTGAAGCTCACGTACAAGGTCCTAAAGCCCACATTAAATTCATGAAGCCCACGTAAAACATCCTAAAGCCCTCGTACAAGGTCCTAAAGCCCTCGTACAAGGTCCTAAAGCCCATATAAAATGTCCTAAAGACCACGTAAAAAATCATGAAGCCCTCGTACAAGATCCTAAAGCCCCCGTAAAAGGTGCTAAGCCCACGTAAAAGTTACTAAAGCCCAAGTAAAACATCCTGAAGCCCACGTAAGAGTTCCTGAAGCTCACGTACAAGGTCCTAAAGCCCAAGTAAAAGTTCCTGAAGCTCACGTACAAGGTCCTAAAGCCCACGTAAAATGTCCTGAAGCCCACGTAAAACGTCCTGAAGCCGTCGTACAAGGTCCTAAAGCCCACGTAAAACATCCTGAAGCCCACGTACAAGGTCCTAAAGCCCACATAAAATGTCCTGAAGCCTATGTACAAGGTCCTAAAACCCACGTAAAATGTCCTGAAGCCCTCGTACAAGGTCCTGAAGCCCTCGTACAAGGTCCTAAAGCCCACGTAAAATGTCCTGAAGCCATCGTACAATGTCCTAAAGCTCACATAAAAGTTCCTGAAGCCCACGTACAAGGTCCTAAAGCCCACAAAATGTCCTGAAGCCCACGTACAAGGTCCTAAAGTCCACGTAAAAGTTCCTGAAGCTCACGTACAAAGTCCTAAAGCCCACATAAAATGTCCTGGAGCCCACGTACAAGGTCCTAAAGCCAACATAAAATGTCTTGAAGCCAAAGTAAAACGTCCTGAAGCCCTCGTAAAGGTCCTAAAGCCCACGTAAAAGATACTATGCCCACGTAAAAGTTCCTGAAGATCACATACAAGGTCCTAAAGACCACGTAAAACGTCCTGAAGCCAATGAAAAACGTCCTGAAGACCTCGTACAAGGTCCTAAAACCCACGTAAAATGTCCTGAAGCCCTCGTACAAGGTCCTAAGGCCCATGTGAAAGTTCCTGAAGCTCACATACAAGGTCCTAAAGCCCACGTAAAACATCCTAAAGCCCACGTAAAACGTCCTGAAGGCCACGTAAAACGTCCTAAAGCCCACGTAAAATGTCCTAAAGCCCACGTAAAACGTCCTAAAGCCCACGTAAAACGTCCTAAAGCCCATGTAAAATGTCCTGAAGCCCTTGTACAAGGTCCTAAAGCTCACGTAAAAGTTTCTGAAGCTCACGTACAAGGTCCTAAAGCCCACATAAAGTGTCCTCAAGCTCACGTACAAGGTCCTAAAGCCCACGTAAAAGTTCCTGAAGCTAACGTAAAAGTTCCTGAAGCTCACGTACAAGGTCCTAAAGCCCACATACAATGTCCTGAAGCCCATGTAAAACATTCTGAAATCCTCGTACAAGGTCCTAAAGCCCACATAAAAGTTCGTGAAGCTCATGTACAAGGTCCTAAAGCCCAAAAAAAATGTCCTGAAGCCCACGTAAAACGTCTCAAAGCCCACGTAAAATGTCCTGAAGCCCTCGTACAATGTCCTAAAGCCCATGTAAAATGTCATAAAGCCCACGTAAAATGTCCTGAAGCCCACGTAAAACGTCCTGAAGCCTTCGTACAAGGTCCTACAGCCCACATATAACATCCTTAAGCCCTCGTACAAGGTCCTAAAGCCCACGTAAAATGTCCTGAAGCCCTCGTACAAGGTACTAAAGCCCACGCAAAATGTCCTGAAGCCCTCGTAAAAGGTCCTAAAGCCCACGTAAAATGTCCTGAAGCTCTCGTACAATGTCCTAAAGCTCACGTAAAAGTTCCTGAAGCCCACATACAACGTCCTAAAGCCCACATAAAATGTCCTGAAGCCCACGTACAAGGTCCTAAAGCTCACATAAAATGTCCTGAAGCCCACGTACAAGGTCCTAAAGCCCACATAAAATGTCTTGAAGCCCACGTAAAACGTCCTGATGCACTCGTACAAGGTCCTAAAGCCCACGTAAAAGGTGCTAAGCCCACGTAAAAGTTCCTGAAAGCTTACGTACAAGGTCCTAAAGCCCACATAAAATGTCCTGAAGCCCACGAAAAACGTCCTAAAGACCTCGTACAAGGTCCTATAGCCCACGTAAAATGTCCTGAAGCCCTCGTACAAGGTCCTAAAGCCCATGTAAAAGTTCCTGAAGCTCATATAAAAGTCCTAAAGCCCACGTAAAATGTCCTGAAGCCCTCGTACAAGGTCCTAAAGCCCAAGTAAAAGTTCCTGAAGCTCACGTACAAGGTCCTAAAGCCCACATAAAATGTCCTGAAGCCCTCGTAAAAGGTCCTAAAGCCCACGTAAAAGTTCCTGAAGCTCACGTACAAGGTTCTGAAGCCCACATAAAATGTCCTGAAGCCCACGTAAAACGTCCTAAAGCCCACGTGAAATGTCTGGAAGACCTCGTACAATGTCCTAAAGCCCACGTAAAAAGTCCTGAAGCCCACGTAAAACGTCCTGAAGCCCTCGTACAAGGTCCTGAAGCCCACGTAAAACGTCCTGAAGCCCTCACACAAGGTCCTAAAGCCCACGTAAAAGTTCCTGAAGCTCACGTACAAGGTCATAAAGCCCACATAAAATGTCCTGAAGCCCACGTAAAATGTCCTGAAGCCCTCGTACAATGTCCTAAAGCCAACGTAAAATGTCCTGAAGCCCATGTAAAACATCCTGAAGCCCTCGTACAAGGTCCCAAAGCCCAAGTAAAAGTTCCTGGCGCTCACGTACAAGGTCCTAGAGCCCACGTAAAACGTCCTGAAACCTTCGTAAAACGTCCTAAAGCCCACATAAATATCCTGAAGCCCACGTAAAAGTTCCTGAAGCTCACGTGCAAGGTCGTAAAGCCCACGTAAAACATGCTGAAGCCCACGTAAAACGTCCTAAAGCCCACATAAAACGTCCTAAAGCGCACGTAAAATGTCCTGAAGCCCTTGAACAATGTCCTGAAGCGCACGTACAATGTCCTGAAGCCCTCGTACAATGTCCTGAAGCTCATGTACAAGGTCCTAAAGACCACGTAGAACGTCCTGAAACCCTCGTAAAACGTCCTAAAGCCCACATAAATGTCCTGAAGCCCACGTAAAAGTTCCTGAAGCTCACGTACAAGGTCCTAAAGCCCACGTACAAGGTCCTAAAGCCCACGTAAAACATCTTAAAGCCCACGTACAAGGTCCTAAAGCCCACGTAAAACATCTTAAAGCCCACGTAAAACGTCCTAAAGCCCACGTAATACGTCCTAAAGACCACGTAAAACGTCCTGAAGCCCTCGTACAAGGTCCTAAAGCCCACGTAAAAGTTCCTGATGCTCACGTACAAGGTCCTAAATCCCACATAAAATGTCCTGAAGCCCACGTAAAACGTCCTGAAGCCCTCGTACAAGGTCCTAAAGCGCACATAAAATGTCCTAAAGCCCACGTACAAGGTCTTAAAGCCCACATAAAATGTCTTGAAGCCCACGTACAAGGTCCTATAGCCCACATAAAATGTCTTGAAGCCCACGTAAAACATCCTGAAGGCCTCGTACAAGGTCCTAAAGCCCACGTAAAAGGTGCTAAGCCCACGTAAAAGTTCCTGAGAGCTCACGTACAAGGTCCTAAAGCCCACGCAAAACGTCCTGAAGCCCACGTAAAACGTCCTGAAGCCCACGTAAAACGTCCTGAGGCCCTCGTACAAGGTCCTAAAGCACACATAAAATGTCCTGAAGCCCACGAAAAACGTCCTGAAGACCTTGTACAAGGTCCTAAGCCCAGGTAAAATGTCCTGAAGCCCTCGTACAAGGTCCTAAAGCCCACGTAAAAGTTCCTGAAGCTCACGTACAAGGTCCTGAAGTCCACGTAAAACGTCCTAAAGCCCACGTAAAACGTCCTAAAGTCCACGTAAAACGTCCTAAAGGCCACGTAAAACGTCCTAAAGGCCACGTAAAACGTCCTAAAGGCCACGTAAAACGTCCTAAAGTCCACGTAAAATGTCCTGAAGCTCACGTACAATGTCCTAAAGCTCACGTAAAAGTTCCTGAAGCTCACATACAAGGTCCCAAAGCCCACAAAAAATGTCCTGAAGCTCACGTACAAGTTCCTGAAGCCCACGTAAAAGTTCCTGAAGCTCACGTACAAGGTCCTAAAGCCCACGTAAAACGTCCTGAAGCCCTCGTACAAGGTCCTAAATCCCACGTAAAAGTTCCTGAAGCTCACGTACAAGGTCCTAAGGCCCAAGTAAAATGTCCTGAAGTTCACGTAAAACATCCTAAAGCCCACGTAAAATGTCCTGAAGCCCCCGTAAAATGTCCTAAAGCCCACGTAAAATGTCCTGAAGCCCTCGTAAAACGTCCTGAAGCCCTCGTAAAACGTCCTGAAGCCCTCGTACAAGGTCCTAAAGCCCACGTAAAACGTCCTGAAGCCCTCGTACAAGGTCCTAAAGCCCACGTAAAATGTCCTGGAGCCCTCGTACAATGTCCTAAAGCTCACATAAAAGTTCCTGAAGCCCACGTTCAAGGTCCTAAGCCCACATAAAATGTCCTGAAGCCCTCATACAAGGTCCTAAAGCCCACTTAAAAGTTCCTGAAGCTCAAGTAAAGGGCCTAAAGCCCACATAAAATGTTCTGAAGCCCACGTACAAGGTCCTAAAGCCCACATAAAATGTCCTTGAAGCCCTTGTACAAGGTCCTAAAGCCCACGTAAAAGTTCCTGAAGCTCACGTACAAGGCCCTAAAGCCCACATAAAATGTTCTGAAGCTCACGTACAAAGTCCTAAAGCCCATATAAATTGTCCTGAAGCCCACGTAAAACGTCCTGAAGCCATAGTACAAGGTCCTAAAGCCCACGTAAAATGTCCTGAAGCCCTCGTACAAGGTCCTAAAGCCCACGTAAAATGTCCTGGAGCCCTCGTACAATGTCCTAAAGCTCACGTAAAAGTTCCTGAAGCCCACGTACAAGGTCCTAAGCCCACGTAAAATGTCCTGAAGCCCTCGTACAATGTCCTAAAGCTCACGTAAAAGTTCCTGAAGCTCACGTACAAGGTCCTAAAGCCCACATAAAATGTCCTGAAGCCCCCGTACAAGGTCCTAAAGCCCACGTAAAAGTTCCTGAAGCTCACGTACAAGGTCCTTAAGCCCACATAAAATGTCCTGAAGCCAACGTAAAACGTCCTGAAGCCCTCGTACAAGGTCCTAAAGCCCACATAAAAGTTCCTGAAGCTCACCAAGGTTCTAAAGCCCAAATAAAATGTCCTGAAGCCCACGTAAAACGTCCTAAAGCCCACGTAAAATGTCCTGAAGCCCTCGTACAATGTCCTAAAGCCCACGTAAAATGTCCTGAAGCCCACGTAAAAGTTCCTGAAGCCCTCGTACAAGGTCCTAAAGCCCACATAAAATGTCCTAAAACCCACGCAGTCCTGAACACACGCAAAAGGTCATAAAGCCACGCAATGTCAGTCCTATAACAAAGTCCTAAAGTGTGAAAATTCCTGTAACGCATAAAATATTGCTAATCCCATGGTTCTATAACCCATGCATTAGGTCCTAAATCCCTTAAAAAAACCTAAATCACCTGTAAAAATACCTAAACTGCACATAAGCCCTAAACCACATGAAACTTCCTGATACGTCCTAAAAAATTTAAAACTTCCATCAAGACGACATGGCCATCTCGCCCAAAAATACATTTTTCCAACGTAAAAATCCCTTTGATTTGTTATGGCCACAAGAACTCAACTCTGCTTGAATAAGATATCAAAATCTCTCAAATAGTTTTTCTTGCTTCCTAATTTCCTTTTCATGATCAATGTCAAGTGGCTACCTAATATGTTATCTGGCATTGTACCTATAAGTCTGTGGTTATGAAATTTCTCTTCAGTGGTTATGAAATTTCTTTTGCAACAACTAGTCCAAATAAAATAGTCTCTAACCAATTGATACTTACTTTAACCACTTAATATAGGATAGTTAAACCGCTTAATATCGTCGTCGGCGCCTACTCGTGTCCGAGTATTGGGTTCTGTCGTTAGCCATCAGTCTCCTATCTATGGGGTGGGTGCTTATATCTGATACGACAGAATGCCAGTAGCTGGGTATATTGTTTTGGGTGGTCGTGGCTTTGCAACAGCCACGCACACACACTTGGCCCACATCGTTTTCACCGCGGCTCAAGACATAAGAGACAGGCGGCTTCTCCGATGTTGGTTGCATCGGGCTGCCGGGTTCTTGTTATGTCAAGGCCCGCCATGTTGCCTGCCCGACAGGCATTTCCCTCTTCCGCCGGCGCTGGGAAGCTCCGCCGTTGGGGTCTTGTTTGGTTTGATTTTGGAGTTTTCCTTCTCCTAGCCTTTGCCTATCTTGAATAAAGGAGAAGGCCTATAGGGGTCCAGTCTTGGTCTGGTCTCTCAGAACTGGCCTTATCGGTATGGTTGAGCCTGCCAGGGTGGATAAACTACCCCACCACCATTGCCCAGCCCATCATTAAGACACTCAAGCCCCTCTACTGCAGCAAAGTGCTGGACCATCAGAGGGGTAACCGCTTAATATAGAATGGCAATAACCTGTCCAAATAATAGTGTCTAACCAGTTAAAGTAGGAGTTTATCCCAAGAGTCCAGACAACAGATTCAAAGTTTTAAAAGCAAACATTAAGATACCTTAATATTAGAAAAAGTTAACTTGGTAACTGATTTTTATACCTTTACAATTAGACGATTTAGTTATAACAAGTAGTCAAGTCGTGAGAACATTATATATACCCTAATGGTCAAGTTCTAAAGTAGTAACTACTGAAAAAGTGGCAGCTACAACTGATAAATTTGATCAAGCTAAGAAAATATATCAATAAAAACTCATATGAAAGTTTACTGAAACTTCCCTATCTACATCATAATCTGTTGACATTGAATAATTTAAAATATTTTATCTTATTCTATGCACTTTTAAATAAGAGTGTATATAACCTCTAGGCTACTTTTGAGCATTGGAAACTAACCTGTGGAATGATTTTGAGCATTGGAAATTAACCTGTAGAGTAATCTTGAGCATTGGAAACTAACCTGTGGAATGATTTTGAGCATTGGAAATTAACCTGTAGAGTAATCTTGAGCATTGTAAATCAACCTGTAGAGTAGTCTTGAGCATTGGAAATTAACCTGTGGAATAATTTTGAGTATTGGAAATTAACCTGTGGAATAATTTTGAGTATTGGAAATTAACCTGTGGAATAATTTTGAGTATTGGAAATTAACCTGTGAAATAATTTTGAGTATTGGAAATTAACCTGTGGAATAATTTTGAGTATTGGAAATTAACCTGTGGAATAATTTTGAGTATTGGAAATTAACCTGTGGAATAATTTTGAGTATTGGAAATTAACCTGTGAAATAATTTTGAGTATTGGAAATTAACCTGTGGAATAATTTTGAGTATTGGAAATTAACCTGTGGAATAATTTTGAGTATTGGAAATTAACTCGTAGACTACTTTTGAGCATTGGAAATTAACCTGTAGAATACTTTTGGGCATTGGAAATTAACCTGTAGAATACTTTTGAGCATTGGAAATTAACCTGTAGAATACTTTTGGGCATTGGAAATTAACCTGTAGAATGTTCTGAAACCAACTCATTAAGTCCTGAAACCCTGTAAAAAGTCCACTTAGTCTTAAAACACTATGTCCTAATACACCAAGTCTTAAAACTACCTTATACGCGCAATAAAACCTAAACCCCCAAAGTCCTGAAAACCACGTAAAAAGAGTGATGGAACCCAAATAAAAGGTCCTAAAAACACGTAAAAGGTCCTAAATACCCAAGTCCCATCGCACATGAAAATTCCTATAACAGTAATATGTTACTATTCCCTAAAACCCTTGAAAAGTCCTAAAGCATTTTGAAAAGTTGTAAAAAGATGCAAGTCCTAATACCCATGTAGTGTCATAAAACACTTATAACAATCCTAAAACAATTTCTAACACTAAACCCCACATGAGAAGTCTTAAAATATATTCCTAAAACACACAGGGTGCCCCAAAACAAAAGGCTCCAAGACCTACTTAGAACATCCTATAAACCAGGTAACACGTCCTAATCCCCCGCTAAAATGTCTTACACTTTAAAACTCTTAAAACATGAGCACACTTAACGTCCTAAAACAAAAAACCTGTGTAATAAATGCTAACCCCGTAAAGTCCTAAATCCTACGTAAAACAAAATCTATGTACCAGGTCCTAAAACCCATAAAATGTCACTAATCACACAATTTCTAAAACCCATGCAGTAAGTCCGAAATCCCTTGAAAACCTAAACCACATGTAAGTCCTAAACCACATAAAACATTCTAACACTAAAAGAGTTGAAACACTTAAAAAGTCCTATATCACACTTAATGTTCAAACTAATCTAACGCCAAATAAATCCTGAACCCGCAAAGTCCTAAAACCCACGCAGTCCTGAACACAAGCAAAAGGTCATAAAACCACGCAATGTCAGTCCTATAACAAAGTCCTAAAGCCTGAAAATTCCTGTAACGCCTAAAATATTGCTAATCCCACGGTTCTATAACCCATGCATTAAGTCCTAAATCCCTTAAAAAAAACATAAATCACATGTAAAAATACCTAAACTGCACATAAGCCCTAAACCACATGAAACCTCCTGACACGTCCTAAAAAATTTAAAACTTCCATCAAGACGACATGACCATCTCGCCCAAAAATACATTTTTCCTACGTAAAAATCTCTCTCATTTGTTATGGGCACAAGAACTCACCTCTGCTTGAAAAAGATATAAAAATCTCTCAAATAGTTTTTCTTGCTTCCTAATTTCCTTTTCATGATCAACGTCAAGTGGCTACCTGATATGTTGTCTGGCATTGTACCTCTAAGTCTGTGGTTATGAAATTTCTCTTCAGTGGTTATGAAATTTCTTTTGCAACAACTAGTCCAAATAAAATAGTCTCTAACCAATTGATATTTAGTTTAACCCATTGATATTTACTTTAACCACTTAATATAGGATAGTTAAACCACTTAATATAGAATAGCAATAACCTGTCCAAATAATAGTGTCTAACCAGTTAAAGTAGGAGTTTATCCCATGAGTCCAGACAACAGATTTAAAGTTTTAAAAGCAAACATTAAGATACCTTAATATTAGAAAAAGTTAACTTGGTTACTGATTTTTATACCTTTACAGTTAGACTATTTAGTTATAACAAGTAGTCAAGTCGTGAGAACATTATATATACCCTAATGGTCAAGTTCTAAAGTAGTAACTACTGAAAAAGTGGCAGCTACAACTGATAAATTTGATCAAGCTAAGAAAATATATCAATAAAAACTCATATGAAAGTTTACTGAAACTTCCCTATCTACATCATAATCTGTTGACATTGAATAATTTAAAATATTTTATTTTATTCTATGCACTTTTAAATAAGTGTGTATATAACCTCTAGGCTACTTTTGAGCATTAGAAATTAACCTGTAGAATACTTTTGAGCATTGGAAACTAACCTGTAGAATGATATTGAGCATTGGAAAATAACCTGTAGAGTAATCTTGAGCAGTGGAAATCAACCTGTTGAGTAATCTTGAGCAGAAGAAATCAACCTGAAAAATAATCTTGAGCAATGGAAATTAACCTGTAGAATAATGTTGAGCAATGAAAATTAACCTGTAGAATAATTTTGAGTATTGGAAATTAACCTGTGGAATAATTTTGAGTATTGGAAATTAACCTGTAAAATAATTTTGACTATTGGAAATTAACCTGTGGAATAATTTTGACTATTGGAAATTAACCTGTGGAATAATTTTGAGTATTGGAAATTAACCTGTGGAATAATTTTGAGTATTGGAAATTAACCCGTAGACTACTTTTGAGCATTGGAAATTAACCTGTAGAATACTTTTGGCCATTGGAAATTAACCTGTAGAATGTTCTGAAACCAACTCATTAAGTCCTGAAACCCTGTAAAAAGTCCACTTAGTCTTGAAACACTATGTCCTAATACACCAGGTCTTAAAACTACCTAATACGCGCAATAAATCCTAAACACGTTAAGTCCTGAAAACCACTTAAAAAGAGTGATGGAACCCAAATAAAAGGTCCTAAAGCGCACGTCAAAGCTCCTATAGCCCACGTACAAGGTCCTTAAGCCCACGTCGAAGGTCCTAAAGGTCACGTAAAGCGTCCTGATGGCCATGTAAAAGATCCTGAAGGCTACGTACAGGGTTCTAAAGCCAATGTTAAAGGTAAAAAGCCCATGTAAAACGTCCTGAAGCCCACGTTAAAGATCCTGAAGCCCACGTACAAGGTCCTAAAGCCCACGTCAAAGGTGCTAAGCCCACGTAAAACGTCTTGAAGCCCACGTAAAAGATCCTGAAGCCCACATACAAGGTCCAAAAGCCCACGTCAAGGGGTGCTAAGCCCACGTAAAAGGTCCTAAAGCCCACGTGAAAGGTCCTAAAGCCCACATCAAAAGTTCAAAGCCCACGTCAAGGTGCTAAGCCTATGTACAAGGTCCTAAAGCCCACGTCAAAGGTGCTAAGCCAACGTAAAACGTCCTGAAGCCCACATAAAATCCTGAAGCCCACGTACAAGGTCCTAAAGCCCACGTCAAAGGTGCTAAGCCAACGTAAAACGTCCTGAAGCCCACGTACAAGGTCCTAAAGCCCACGTCAAAGGTGCTAAGCCAACGTACAACGACCTGAAGCCCACGTACAAGGTCCTAAAGCCAACGTCAAAGGTGTAAGCCAACGTAAAACGTCCTGAAGCCCACGTACAAGGTCCTAAAGCCAACGTCACAGGTGCTAAGCCAACGTAAAACGTCCTGAAGCCCACGTACAAGGTCCTAAAGCCAAATTCAAAGGTGCTAGGCCAACGTAAAACGTCCTGAAGCCCACGTACAAGGTCCTAAAGCCAACTTCAAAGGTGCTAGGCCAACGTAAAACGTCCTGAAGCCCATGTACAAGGTCCTAAAGCCAACGTCAAAGGTGCTAGGCCAACGTAAAACGTCCTGAAACTCACGTACAAGGTCCTAAAGCCCACGTCAAAGGTGCTAAGCCAACATAAAACGTCCTGAAGCCCACGTACAAGGTCCTAAAGCCAACGTCAAAGGTGCTAAGCCAACGTAAAACGTCCTGAAGCCCACATAAAAATCTTGAAGCCCACGTACAAGGTGCTAAAGCCCACGTCAAAGGCGCTAAGCCAACATAAAACGTCCTGAAGCCCACGTACAAGGTCGTAAATCCAACGTCAAAGGTGCTACGCCAACGTAAAACGTCCTGAAGCCCATGTACAAGGTCCTAAAGGCGACGTCAAAGGTGCTAGGCCAACGTAAAACGTCCTGAAGCCCACGTACAAGGTCCTAAAGCCAACGTCAAAGGTGCTAGGCCAACGTAAAACGTCCTGCAGCCCACGTACAAGGTCCTAAAGCCAACGTCAAAGGTGCTACGCCAACGTAAAACGTCCTGCAGCCCACGTACAAGGTCCTAAAGCCAACGTCAAAGGTGCTAGGCCAACGTAAAACGTCCTGAAGCCCACGTACAAGGTCCTAAAGCCAACGTCAAAGGTGCTAGGCCAACGTAAAACGTCCTGAAGCCCACGTACAAGGTCCTAAAGCCAACGTCAAAGGTGCTAGGCCAACGTAAAACGTCCTGAAGCCCACGTACAAGGTCCTAAAGCCAACGTCAAAGGTGCTAGGCCAACGTAAAACGTCCTGAAGCCCACGTACAAGGTCCTAAAGCCAACGTCAAAGGTGCTAGGCCAACGTAAAACGTCCTGAAGCCCACGTACAAGGTCCTAAAGCCAACGTCAAAGGTGCTAGGCCAACGTAAAACGTCCTGAAGCCCACGTACAAGGTCCTAAAGCCAACGTCAAAGGTGCTAGGCCAACGTAAAACGTCCTGAAGCCCACGTACAAGGTCCTAAAGCCAACGTCAAAGGTGCTAGGCCAACGTAAAACGTCCTGAAGCCCACGTACAAGGTCCTAAAGCCAACGTCAAAGGTGCTAGGCCAACGTAAAACGTCCTGAAGCCCACGTACAAGGTCCTAAAGCCAACGTCAAAGGTGCTAGGCCAACGTAAAACGTCCTGAAGCCCACGTACAAGGTCCTAAAGCCAACGTCAAAGGTGCTAGGCCAACGTAAAACGTCCTGAAGCCCACGTACAAGGTCCTAAAGCCAACGTCAAAGGTGCTAAGCCAACGTAAAACGTCATGAAGCCCACGTACAAGGTCCTAAAGCCCACGTCAAAGGTGCTAAGCCAACGTAAAACGTCCTGAAGCCCACATAAAAATCTTGAAGCCCACGTACAAGGTGCTAAAGCCCACGTCAAAGGCGCTAAGCCAACATAAAACGTCCTGAAGCCCACGTACAAGGTCCTAAAGCCAACGTCAAAGGTGCTAAGCCAACGTAAAACGTCCTGAAGCCCACGTACAAGGTCCTAAAGCCAACGTCCTGAAGCCCACGTACAAGGTCCTAAAGCCAACGTCAAAGGTGCTAAGCCAACGTAAAACGTCCTGAACCCCACGTACAAGGTCCTAAAGCCAACGTCAAAGGTGCTAGGCCAACGTAAAACGTCCTGAAGCCCACGTACAAGGTCCTAAAGCCAACGTCATAGGTGCTAAGCCAACGTAAAACGTCCTGAACCCCACGTACAAGGTCCTAAAGCCCACGTCAAAGGTGCTAGGCCAACGTAAAACGTCCTGAAGCCCACGTACAAGGTCCTAAAGCCAACGTCATAGGTGCTAAGCCAACGTAAAACGTCCTGAAGCCCACGTACAAGGTCCTGAAGCCCACGTCAAAGGTACTAGGCCAACGTAAAACCTTTTGAAGCCCACGTAAAGGTCCTAAAGCCAACGTCAAAGGTGCTAGGCCAACGTAAAACGTCCTGAAGCCCACGTACAAGGTCCTGAAGCCAACGTCAAAGGTGCTAGGCCAACGTAAAACGTCCTGAAGCCCACGTACAAGGTCCTAAAGCCAACGTCAAACGTGCTACGCCAACGTAAAACGTCCTGAAGCCCACGTACAAGGTCCTAAAGCCCACGTCAAAGGTGCTAGGCCAACGTAAAACGCCCTGAAGCCCACGTACAAGGTCCTAAAGCCAACATCAAAGGTGCTAAGCCAACGTAAAACGTCCTGAAGCCCACGTACAAGGTCCTAAAGCCAACGTCAAAGGTGCTAAGCCAACATAAAACGTCCTTAAGCCCACGTACAAGGTCCTAAAGCCAACGTCAAAGGTGCTAAGCCAACGTAAAACGTCCTGAAGCCCACGTACAAGGTCCTAGGCCAACGTAAAACGTCCTGAAGCCCAGTGCAAAGTCCTAAAGCCCACGTCAAAGGTGCTAAGCCAACGTAAAACGTCCTGAAGCCCACGTACAAGGTCCTAAAGCCCACATCAAAGGTGCTAGACCAACGTAAAACGTCCTGAAACCCACGTACAAAGTCCTAAAGCACACGTCAAAGGTGCTAAGCCAACATAAAACGTCCTGAAGCCCACGTACAAGGTCCTAAAGCCAACGTCAAAGGTGCTAAGCCAACATAAAACGTCCTGAAGCCACGTACAAGGTCCTAAAGCCCAAGTCAAAGGTGCTAAGGTAACGTAAAACTTCCTGAAGCCCACAAAAAATCCTGAAGCCCACGTACAAGGTCCTAAAGCCCACGTCAAAGGTGCTAAACCAACATAAAACGTCTTGAAGCCCACGTACAAGGTCCTAAAGCCCACGTCAAAGGTGCTAAGCCAACGTAAAACGTCCTGAAGCCCACATAAAATCCTGAAGCCCATGTACAAGGTCCTAAAGCCCACGTCAAAGGTGCTAAGCCAACATAAAACGTCCTGAAGCCCACGTACAAGGTCCTGAAGCCAAAGTCAAAGGTGCTAAGCCAACGTAAAACGTCCTGAAGCCCACATAAAATCCTGAAGCCCACGTTCAAGGTCCTAAAGCCCACGTCAAAGGTGCTAAGCCAACATAAAACGTCCTGAAGCAAACATACAAGGTCCAAAAGCCCACGTCAAAGGTGCTAAGCCAACGTAAAACGTCCTGAAGCCCACATAAAATCCTGAAGCCCACATACAAGGTCCTAAAGCCAACGTCAAAGGTGCTAAGCCAACATAAAA
This sequence comes from Palaemon carinicauda, assembly GCF_036898095.1. Taxonomy (NCBI): domain Eukaryota; kingdom Metazoa; phylum Arthropoda; class Malacostraca; order Decapoda; family Palaemonidae; genus Palaemon; species Palaemon carinicauda. The sequence continues at coordinate 3,564,156 of NC_090751.1, forward strand.
CGTCCTGAAGCCCACGTACAAAGTCCTAAAGCCAACGTTAAAGGTGCTAAGCCAACATAAAACGTTCTGAAGCCCACGTACAAGGTCCTAAAGCCCACGTCAAAGGTGCTAAGCCAACGTAAAACGTCCTGAAGCCCACATAAAACCCTGAAGCCCACGTACAAGGTCCTAAAGCCAACGTCAAAGGTGCTAAGCCAACGTAAAACGTCCTGAACCCCACGTACAAGGTCCTAAAGCCAACGTCAAAGGTGCTAAGCCAACGTAAAACGTCCTGAAGCCCACGTACAAGGTCCTAAAGCCAAAGTCAAAGGTGCTAAGCCAACGTAAAACGTCCTGGAGCCCACGTACAAGGTCCTAAAGCCAGCGTCAAAGGTGCTAAGCCAACGTAAAACGTCCTGAAGCCCACGTAAAGGTCCTAAAGCCAACGTCAAAGGTGCTACGCCAACGTAAAACGTCCTGAAGCCCACGTACAAGGTCCAAAAGCCCACGTCAAAGGTGCTAGGACAACGTAAAACGTCCTGAAGCCCACGTACAAGGTCCTAAAGCCCACGTCAAAGGTGCTAGGCCAACGTAAAACGTCCTGAAGCCCACGTACAAGGTCCTAAAGCCCACGTCAAAGGTGCTAGGCCAACGTAAAACGTCCTGAAGCCCACATACAAGGTCCTAAAGCCAACGTGAAAGGTGTTAAGCCAACGTAAAACGTCCTGAAGCCGACGTACAAGATCCTAAAGCCCACGTCAAAGGTGCTGGGCCAACGTAAAACGTCCTGAAGCCCACGTACAAGGTCCTAAAGCCCACTTCAAAGGTGCTAGGCCAACGTAAAACGTCTTGAAGCCCACGTACAAAGTCCTAAAGCCCACGTCAAAGGTGCTAGGTCAACGTAAAACGTCCTGAAGCCCACATACAAAGTCCTAAAGACAACGTCAAAGGTGCTAAGCTAACGTAAAACGTCCTGAAGCCCACGTACGAAGTCCTAAAGCCAACGTCAAAAGTGCTAAGCCAAAGTAAAACGTCCTGAAGCCCACGTACAAGGTCCTAAAGCCAACGTCAAAGGTGCTAAGCCAACGTAAAACGTCCTGAAGCCCACGTACAAGGTCCTAAAGCCCACGTACACGGTCCTAAAGCCCCCGTACAAGGTCCTAAAGCCAACGTCAAAGGTGCTAAACCAACGTAAAACGACCTGAAGCCCACGTACAAGGTCCTAAAGCCCACGTCAAAGGTGCTAAGCCAACGTAAAACGTCCTGAAGCCCACGTACAAGGTCCTAAAGCCCCCGTACAAGGTCCTAAAGCCAACGTCAAAGGTGCTAAGCCAACGTAAAACGACCTGAAGCCCACGTACAAGGTCCTAAAGCCCACGTCAAAGGTGCTAAGCCAACGTAAAACGTCCTGAAGCCCACGTACAAGGTCCTAAAGCCCACGTCAAAGGTGCTAGGCCAACGTAAAACGTCCTGAAGCCCACGTACAAGGTCCTAAGCCAACGTCAAAGGTGCTAAGGCCAACGTAAAACGTCCTGAAGCCCACGTACAAGGTCCTAAAGCCAACGTCAAAGGTGCTAGGCCAAAGTAAAACGTCCTGAAGCCCACGTACAAGGTCCTAAAGCCAACGTCAAAGGTGCTAAGCCAACGTAAAACGTCCTGAAGCCCACGTACAAGGTCCTAAAGCCCACGTCAAAGGTGCTAAGCCAACGTAAAACGTCCTGAAGCCCACGTACAAGGTCCTAAAGCCCACGTCAAAGGTGCTAAGCCAACGTAAAACGTCCTGAAGCCCACGTACAAGGTCCTAAAGCCCACGTCAAAGGTGCTAGACGAACGTAAAACGTCCTGAAGCCCACGTACAAGGTCCTAAAGCCCACGTCAAAGGTGCTGAGCCGACGTCAAAGGTGCTGAGCCGACGTAAAACGTCCTGAAGCCCACGTACAAGGTCCTAAAGCCAACGTCAAAGGTGCTAGCCAACGTAAAACGTCCTGAAGCCCACGTACAAGGTCCTAAAGCCAACGTCAAAGGTGCTAGCCACGTAAAACGTCCTGAAGCCCACGTACAAGGTCCTAAAGCCAACGTCAAAGGCTGAAGCCAACGTAAAACGTCCTGAAGCCCACGTACAAGGTCCTAAAGCCAACGTCAAAGGTGCTAAGCCAACGTAAAACGACCCGAAGCCCACGTACAAGGTCCTAAAGCCAACGTCAAAGGTGCTAAGCCAACGTAAAACGACCCGAAGCCCACGTACAAGGTCCTAAAGCCAACGTCAAAGGTGCTAAGCCAAGTAAAACGACCCGAAGCCCACGTACAAGGTCCTAAAGCCAACGTCAAAGGTGCTAAGCCAAGTAAAACGACCCGAAGCCCACGTACAAGGTCCTAAAGCCAACGTCAAAGGTGCTAAGCCAAGTAAAACGACCCGAAGCCCACGTACAAGGTCCTAAAGCCAACGTCAAAGGTGCTAAGCCAACGTAAAACGACCCGAAGCCCACGTACAAGGTCCTAAAGCCAACGTCAAAGGTGCTAAGCCAACGTAAAACGACCCGAAGCCCACGTACAAGGTCCTAAAGCCAACGTCAAAGGTGCTAAGCCAACGTAAAATGACCCGAAGCCCACGTACAAGTCCTAAAGCCAACGTCAAAGGTGCTAAGCCAACGTAAAACGTCCCGAAGCCCACGTACGAGGTCCTAAAGCCAACGTCAAAGGTGCTAAGCCAACGTAAAACGTCCCGAAGCCCACGTACGAAGGTCCTAAAGCCAACGTCAAAGGTGCTAAGCCAACGTAAAACGTCCCGAAGCCCACGAACAAGGTCCTAAAGCCAACGTCAAAGGTGCTAAGCCAACGTAAAACGTCCCGAAGCCCACGTACAAGGTCCTAAAGCCCACGTCAAAGGTGCTAAGCCAACGTAAAACGTCCCGAAGCCCACGTACAAGGTCCTAAAGCCCACGTCAAAGGTGCTAAGCCAACGTAAAACGTCCCGAAGCCCACGTACAAGGTCCTAAAGCCCACGTCAAAGGTGCTAAGCCAACGTAAAACGTCCCGAAGCCCACGTACAAGGTCCTAAAGCCCACGTCAAAGGTGCTAAATCCCAGGTAAAAGGTCTAAGCCAACGTAAAACGTCCTGAAGCCCACGTAAAAAATCCTGAAGCCCACGTACAAGGTCCTAAGCCCACGTCAAAGGTGCTAAGCCAACGTAAAACGTCCTGAAGCCCACGTACAAGGTCCTAAAGCCAACGTCAAAGGTGCTAAGCCAACGTAAAACGTCCTGAAGCCCACGTACAAGGTCCTAAAGCCAACGTCAAAGGTGCTAAGCCAACGTAAAACGTCTGAAGCCCACGTACAAGGTCCTAAAGCCCACGTCAAAGGTGGTAGGCCAACGTAAAACGTCCTGGAGCCCACGTTCAAGGTCCTAAAGCCCAAGTCAAAGGTGCTAAGCCAACGTAAAACGTCCTGAAGCCCACGTACAAGGTCCTAAAGCCAACGTCAAAGGTGCTAAGCCAACGTAAAACGTCCTGAAGCCCACGTACAAGGTCCTAAAGCCAACGTCAAAGGTGCTAAGCCAACGTAAAACGTCCTGAAGCCCACGTACAAGGTCCTAAAGCCAACATCAAAGGTGCTAAGCCAACATAAAACGTCCTAAAGCCCACGTACAAGGTCCTAAAGCCAACGTCAAAGGTACTAAGCCAACGTAAAACGTCCTGAAGCCCACGTACAAGGTCCTAGGCCAACGTAAAACGTCATTAAGCCGACGTACAAGGTCCTAAAGCCAACATCAAAGGTGCTAAGCCAACATAAAACGTCCTTAAGCCCACGTACAAGGTCCTAAAGCCATCGTCAAAGGTGCTAAGCCAACGTAAAACGTTCTGAAGCCCATGTACAAGGTCCTAAAGCCAACATCAAAGGTGCTAAGCCAACGTAAAACGTCCTGAAGCCCACGTACAAGGTCCTAAAGCCAACGTCAAAGGTGCTAAGCCAATGTAAAACGTCCTGAAGCCCAAGTAAAGGTCCTAAGCCCACGTCAAAGGTGCTAAGCCAATATAAAATGTCCTGAAGCCCAAGTAAAAAATCCTGAAGCCTACGTACAAGGTCCTAAAGCCACGTCAAAGGTGCTAAGCCAACATAAAACGTCCTGAAGCCCACGTACAAGGTCCTAAAGCCAACGTCAAAGGTGCTAAGCCAACGTAAAACGTCCTAAGCCCACGTACAAGGTCCTAAAGCCAACGTCAAAGGTGTAAGCCAACGTAAAACGTCCTGAAGCCCACGTACAAGGTCCTAAAGCCCACGTCAAAGGTGCTAGCCAACGTAAAACGTCCTGAAGCCCACGTACAAGGTCCTAAAGCCAACGTCATAAGGTGCTAAGCCAACGTAAAACGTCCTGAAGCCCACGTACAAGGTCCTAAAGCCCACGTCAAAGGTGCTAGCCAACGTAAAACCTGAAGCCCACGTACAAGGTCCTAAAGCCAACGTCAAAGGTGCTAAGCCAACGTAAAACGTCCCGAAGCCCACGTACAAGGTCCTAAAGCCAACGTCAAAGGTGCTAAGCCAACGTAAAACGTCCCGAAGCCCACGTACAAGGTCCTAAAGCCAACGTCAAAGGTGCTAAGCCAACGTAAAACGTCCCGAAGCCCACGTACAAGGTCCTAAAGCCAACGTCAAAGGTGCTAAGCCAACGTAAAACGTCCTGAAGCCGACGTACAAGGTCCTAAGCCACGTACAAAGGTCCTAAGCCCACGTAAAGGTCCTAAGCCCACGTAAAAGGTCTAAAGCCAACGTAAAGGTCCTAAGCCCACGTAAAACGTCCTGAAGCCCACGTACAAGGTCCTAAAGCCCACGTCAAAGGTGCTAAGCCAACGTAAAACGTCCTGAAGCCCACGTACAAGGTCCTAAAGCCAACGTCAAAGGTGCTAAGCCAACGTAAAACGTCCTGAAGCCCACGTACAAGGTCCTAAAGCCAACGTCAAAGGTGCTAAGCCAACGTAAAACGTCCTGAAGCCCACGTACAAGGTCCTAAAGCCCACGTCAAAGGTGCTAAGCCAACGTAAAACGTCCTGAAGCCCACGTACAAGCCTACGTACAAAGTCCTAAAGCCACGTCAAAGGTGCTAAGCCAACGTAAAACGTCCTGAAGCCCACGTACAAGGTCCTAAAGCCAACGTCAAAGGTGCTAGGCCAACGTAAAACGTCCTGAAGCCCACGTACAAGGTCCTAAAGCCCACGTCAAAGGTGCTAAGCCAACGTAAAACGTCCTGAAGCCCACGTACAAGGTCCTAAAGCCAACGTCAAAGGTGCTAAGCCAACGTAAAACGTCCTGAAGCCCACGTACAAGGTCCTAAAGCCACGTCAAAGGTGCTAAACCAACGTAAAACGTCCTGAAGCCCACGAAGCCCACGTACAAGGTCCTAAAGCCCACGTCAAAGGTGCTAAGCCAACGTAAAACGTCCTGAAGCCCACGTACAAGGTCCTAAAGCCAACGTCAAAGGTGCTAAGCCAACGTAAAACGTCCTGAAGCCCACGTACAAGGTCCTAAAGCCCACGTCAAAGGTGCTAGGCCAACGTAAAACGTCCTGAAGCCCACGTACAAGGTCCTAAAGCCAACGTCAAAGGTGCTAAGCCAACGTAAAACGTCCTGAAGCCCACGTACAAGGTCCTAAAGCCCACGTCAAAGGTGCTAAACCAACGTAAAACGTCCTGAAGCCCACGTACAAGGTCCTAAAGCCAACGTCAAAGGTGCTAAGCCAACGTAAAACGTCCTGAAGCCCACGTACAAGGTCCTAAAGCCAACGTCAAAGGTGCTAAGCCAACGTAAAACGTCCTGAAGCCCACGTACAAGGTCCTAAAGCCAACGTCAAAGGTGCTAAGGCCAACGTAAAACGTCCTGAAGCCCACGTACAAGGTCCTAAAGCCAACGTCAAAGGTGCTAAGCCAACGTAAAACGTCCTGAAGCCCACGTACAAGGTCCTAAAGCCAACGTCAAAGGTGCTAAGCCAACGTAAAACGTCCTGAAGCCCACGTACAAGGTCCTAAAGCCAACGTCAAAGGTGCTAGCCAACGTAAAACGTCCTGAAGCCCACGTACAAGGTCCTAAAGCCAACGTCAAAGGTGCTAAGCCAACGTAAAACGTCCTGAAGCCCACGTACAAGGTCCTAAAGCCAACGTCAAAGGTGCTAGGCCAACGTAAAACGTCCTGAAGCCCACGTACAAGGTCCTAAAGCCAACGTCAAAGGTGCTAAGCCAACGTAAAACGTCCTGAAGCCCACGTACAAGGTCCTAAAGCCAACGTCAAAGGTGCTAGCCAACGTAAAACGTCCTGAAGCCCACGTACAAGGTCCTAAAGCCAACGTCAAAGGTGCTAAGCCAACGTAAAACGTCCTGAAGCCCACGTACAAGGTCCTAAAGCCAACGTCAAAGGTGCTAAGCCAACGTAAAACGTCCTGAAGCCCACGTACAAGGTCCTAAAGCCAACGTCAAAGGTGCTAAGCCAACGTAAAACGTCCTGAAGCCCACGTACAAGGTCCTAAAGCCAACGTCCTGAAGCCCACGTACAAGGTCCTAAAGCCAACGTCAAAGGTGCTAAGCCAACGTAAAACGTCCTGAAGCCCACGTACAAGGTCCTAAAGCCAACGTCAAAGGTGCTAGCCAACGTAAAACGTCCTGAAGCCCACGTACAAGGTCCTAAAGCCCACGTCAAAGGTGCTAGCCAACGTAAAACGTCCTGAAGCCCACGTACAAGGTCCTAAAGCCAACGTCAAAGGTGCTAAGCCAACGTAAAACGTCCTGAAGCCCACGTACAAGGTCCTAAAGCCACGTCAAAGGTGCTAGGCCAACGTAAAACGTCCTGAAGCCCACGTACAAGGTCCTAAAGCCAACGTCAAAGGTGCTAGCCAACGTAAAACGTCCTGAAGCCCACGCACAAGGTCCTAAAGCCAACGTCAAAGGTGCTAGGCCAACGTAAAACGTCCTGAAGCCCACGTACAAGGTCCTAAAGCCAACGTCAAAGGTGCTAAGCCAACGTAAAACGTCCTGAAGCCCACGTACAAGGTCCTAAAGCCAACGTCAAAGGTGCTAAGCCAACGTAAAACGTCCTGAAGCCCACGTACAAGGTCCTAAAGCCAACGTCAAAGGTGCTAAGCCAACGTAAAACGTCCCTGAAGCCCACGTACAAGGTCCTAAAGCCAACGTCAAAGGTGCTAAGCCAACGTAAAACGTCCTGAAGCCCACGTACAAGGTCCTAAAGCCCAACGTCAAAGGTGCTAAGGTAACGTAAAACCCTGAAGCCCTCCTGAAGCCCACGTACAAGGTCCTAAAGCCAACGTCAAAGGTGCTAAGCCAACGTAAAACGTCCTGAAGCCCACGTACAAGGTCCTAAAGCCAACGTCAAAGGTGCTAAGCCAACGTAAAACGAAGCTCCTGAAGCCCACGTACAAGGTCCTAAAGCCAACGTCAAAGGTGCTAAGCCAACGTAAAACGTCCTGAAGCCCACGTACAAGGTCCTAAAGCCAACGTCAAAGGTGCTAAGCCAACGTAAAACGTCCTGAAGCCCACATAAAATCATGAAGCCCACGTACAAGGTCCTAAAGCCCACGTCAAAGGTGCTAAGCCAACGTAAAACGTCCTGAAGCCCACGTACAAGGTCCTAAAGCCCACGTCAAAGGTGCTAAGCCAACGTAAAACGTCCTGAAGCCCACATAAAATCCTGAAGCCCACGTACAAGGTCCTAAAGCCAACGTCAAAGGTGCTAAGCCAACATAAAACGTCCTGAAGCCCACGTACAAGGTCCTAAAGCCAACGTCAAAGGTGCTAAGCCAACGTAAAACGTCCTGAAGCCCACGTACAAGGTCCTAAAGCCCACGTCAAAGGTGCTAAGCCAACGTAAAACGTCCTGAAGCCCACATAAACCCTGAAGCCCACGTAGAAGGTCCTAAAGCCAACGTCAAAGGTGCTAAGCCAACGTAAAACGTCCTGAAGCCCACGTACAAGGTCCTAAAGCCAACGTCAAAGGTGCTAAGCCAACGTAAAACGTCCTGAAGCCCACGTACAAGGTCCTAAAGCCAAAGTCAAAGGTGCTAAGCCAACGTAAAACGTCCTGAAGCCCACGTACAAGGTCCTAAAGCCACGTCAAAGGTGCTAAGCCAACGTAAAACGTCCTGAAGCCCACGTACAAGGTCCTAAAGCCAACGTCAAAGGTGCTAAGCCAACGTAAAACGTCCTGAAGCCCACGTACAAGGTCCTAAAGCCCACGTCAAAGGTGCTAGCCAACGTAAAACGTCCTGAAGCCCACGTACAAGGTCCTAAAGCCCACGTCAAAGGTGCTAAGCCAACGTAAAACGTCCTGAAGCCCACGTACAAGGTCCTAAAGCCCACGTCAAAGGTGCTAAGCCAACGTAAAACGTCCTGAAGCCCACGTACAAGGTCCTAAAGCCAACGTCAAAGGTGCTAAGCCAACGTAAAACGTCCTGAAGCCCACGTACAAGGTCCTAAAGCCCACGTCAAAGGTGCTAAGCCAACGTAAAACGTCCTGAAGCCCACGTACAAGGTCCTAAAGCCCACGTCAAAGGTGCTAAGCCAACGTAAAACGTCCTGAAGCCCACGTACAAGGTCCTAAAGCCACGTCAAAGGTGCTAAGCCAACGTAAAACGTCCTGAAGCCCACGTACAAGGTCCTAAAGCCCAACGTCAAAGGTGCTAAGCCAACGTAAAACGTCCTGAAGCCCACGTACAAGGTCCTAAAGCCAACGTCAAAGGTGCTAAGCCAACGTAAAACGTCCTGAAGCCCACGTACAAGGTCCTAAAGCCAACGTCAAAGGTGCTAAGCCAACGTAAAACGTCCTGAAGCCCACGTACAAGGTCCTAAGCCCACGTACAAGGTCCTAAAGCCAACGTCAAAGGTGCTAAGCCAACGTAAAACGTCCTAAGCCCACGTACAAGGTCCTAAAGCCCACGTCAAAGGTGCTAAGCCAACGTAAAACGTCCTGAAGCCCACGTACAAAGTCCTAAGCCCCGTACAAGGTCCTAAAGCCAACGTCAAAGGTGCTAAGCCAACGTAAAACGACCTAAGCCCACGTACAAGGTCCTAAAGCCAACGTCAAAGGTGCTAAGCCAACGTAAAACGACCTGAAGCCCACGTACAAGGTCCTAAAGCCAACGTCAAAGGTGCTAAGCCAACGTAAAACGTCCTGAAGCCCACGTACAAGGTCCTAAAGCCCGTACAAGGTCCTAAAGCCAACGTCAAAGGTGCTAAGCCAACGTAAAACGACCTAAGCCCACGTACAAGGTCCTAAAGCCAACGTCAAAGGTGCTAAGCCAACGTAAAACGTCCTGAAGCCCACGTACAAGGTCCTAAAGCCGTACAAGGTCCTAAAGCCAACGTCAAAGGTGCTAAGCCAACGTAAAACGTCCTAAGCCCACGTACAAGGTCCTAAAGCCAACGTCAAAGGTGCTAAGCCAACGTAAAACGTCCCGAAGCCCACGTACAAGGTCCTAAAGCCAACGTCAAAGGTGCTAAGCCAACGTAAAACGTCCGAAGCCCACGTACAAGGTCCTAAAGCCAACGTCAAAGGTGCTAAGCCAACGTAAAACGTCCCGAAGCCCACGTACAAGGTCCTAAAGCCAACGTCAAAGGTGCTAAGCCAACGTAAAACGTCCCGAAGCCCACGTACAAGGTCCTAAAGCCCACGTCAAAGGTGCTAAGCCAACGTAAAACGTCCCGAAGCCCACGTACAAGGTCCTAAAGCCCACGTCAAAGGTGCTAAGCCAACGTAAAACGTCCTGAAGCCCACGTACGAGGTCCTAAAGCCCACGTCAAAGGTGCTAAGCCAACGTAAAACGTCCTGAAGCCCACGTACAAGGTCCTAAAGCCCACGTCAAAGGTGCTAAGCCAACGTAAAACGTCCTGAAGCCCACGTACAAGGTCCTAAAGCCAACGTCAAAGGTGCTAAGCCAACGTAAAACGTCCCGAAGCCCACGTACAAGGTCCTAAAGCCCACGTCAAAGGTGCTAAGCCAACGTAAAACGTCCTGAAGCCCACGTACAAGGTCCTAAAGCCCACGTCAAAGGTGCTAAGCCAACGTAAAACGTCCTGAAGCCCACGTACAAGGTCCTAAAGCCAACGTCAAAGGTGCTAAGCCAACGTAAAACGTCCTGAAGCCCACGTACAAGGTCCTAAAGCCCACGTCAAAGGTGCTAAAGCCCAGTAAAACGTGCTAAGCCAACGTAAACGTCCTGAAGCCCACGTAAAAAATCCTGAAGCCCACGTACAAGGTCCTAAGCCCACGTCAAAGGTGCTAAGCCAACATAAAACGTCCTGAAGCCCACGTACAAGGTCCTAAAGCCAACGTCAAAGGTGCTAAGCCAACGTAAAACGTCCTGAAGCCCACGTACAAGGTCCTAAAGCCAACGTCAAAGGTGCTAAGCCAACGTAAAACGTCCTGAAGCCCACGTACAAGGTCCTAAAGCCCACGTCAAAGGTGCTAAGCCAACGTAAAACGTCCTGAAGCCCACGTACAAGGTCCTAAAGCCCACGTCAAAGGTGCTAAGCCAACGTAAAACGTCCTGAAGCCCACGTACAAGGTCCTAAAGCCAACGTCAAAGGTGCTAAGCCAACGTAAAACGTCCTGAAGCCCACGTACAAGGTCCTAAAGCCAACGTCAAAGGTGCTAAGCCAACGTAAAACGTCCTGAAGCCCACGTACAAGGTCCTAAAGCCAACGTCAAAGGTGCTAAGCCAACATAAAACGTCCTAAGCCCACGTACAAGGTCCTAGGCCAACGTAAAACGTCCTAAGCCACGTACAAGGTCCTAAAGCCAACGTCAAAGGTCGAAGCCAGTAAAACGTCCTGAAGCCCACGTACAAGGTCCTAAGCCAACGTAAAACGTCCTGAAGCCCACGTACAAGGTCCTAAAGCCAACGTCAAAGGTGCTAAGCCAACGTAAAACGTCCTGAAGCCCACGTACAAGGTCCTAAAGCCACGTCAAAGGTGCTAAGCCAACGTAAAACGTCCTGAAGCCCACGTACAAGGTCCTAAAGCCCACGTCAAAGGTGCTAAGCCAACGTAAAAATGTCCTGAAGCCCACCTGAAGCCTACGTACAAGGTCCTAAAGCCACGTCAAAGGTGCTAAGCCAACGTAAAACGTCCTGAAGCCCACGTACAAGGTCCTAAAGCCAACGTCAAAGGTGCTAAGCCAACGTAAAACGTCCTAAGCCCACGTACAAGGTCCTAAAGCCAACGTCAAAATGTCCTAAAGCCCACGTACAAGGTCCTAAAGCCAACGTCAAGGTGCTAAGCCAACGTAAAACGTCCTAAGCCCACGTACAAGGTCCTAAAGCCCACGTCAAAGGTGCTAAGCCAACGTAAAACGTCCTGAAGCCCACGTACAAGGTCCTAAAGCCAACGTCAAAGGTGCTAAGCCAACGTAAAACGTCCTAAGCCCACGTACAAGGTCCTAAAGCCCAAGTACAAAGGTCTAAAGCCCACGTAAAACGTGCTAAGCCCAACGTAAAACGTCCTGAAGCCCACGTAAAATCTAAGCCCACATAAAATCCTGAAGCCCACGTACAAGGTCCTAAAGCCACGTCAAAGGTGCTAAGCCAACATAAAACGTCCTGAAGCCCACGTACAAGGTCCTAAAGCCAACGTCAAAGGTGCTAAGCCAACGTAAAACGTCCTGAAGCCCACGTACAAGGTCCTAAAGCCACGTCAAAGGTGCTAAGCCAACGTAAAACGTCCTGAAGCCCACGTACAAGGTCCTAAAGCCAACGTCAAAGGTGCTAAGCCAACGTAAAACGTCCTGAAGCCCACGTACAAGTCCTAAAGCCAACGTCAAAGGTGCTAAGCCAACGTAAAACGTCCTGAAGCCCTCGTACAAGGTCCTAAAGCCAACGTCAAAGGTGCTAAGCCAACGTAAAACGTCCTGAAGCCCACGTACAAGGTCCTAAAGCCAACGTCAAAGGTGCTAAGCCAACGTAAAACGTCCTGAAGCCCACGTACAAGGTCCTAAAGCCAACGTCAAAGGTGCTAGCCAACGTAAAACGTCATGAAGCCCACGTACAAGGTACCAAAGCCAACGTCAAAGGTGCTAGGCCAACGTAAAACGTCCTGAAGCCCACGTACAAGGTCCTAAAGCCAACGTCAAAGGTGCTAAGCCAACGTAAAACGTCCTGAAGCCCACGTACAAGGTCCTAAAGCCAACGTCAAAGGTGCTAAGCCAACGTAAAACGTCCTGAAGCCCACGTACAAGGTCCTAAAGCCAACGTCAAAGGTGCTAAGCCAACGTAAAACGTCCTGAAGCCCACGTACAAGGTCCTAAAGCCAATGTCAAAGGTGCTAGCCAACGTAAAACGTCCTGAAGCCCACGTACAAGGTCCTAAAGCCCACGTCAAAGGTGCTAAGCCAACGTAAAACGTCCTGAAGCCCACGTACAAGGTCCTAAAGCCAACGTCAAAGGTGCTAAGCCAACGTAAAACGTCCTGAAGCCCACGTACAAGGTCCTAAAGCCAACGTCAAAGGTGCTAAGCCAACGTAAAACGTCCTGAAGCCCACGTACAAGGTCCTAAAGCCAACGTCAAAGGTCCTAAAGCCAACGTAAAACGTCCTGAAGCCCACGTACAAGGTCCTAAAGCCAACGTCAAAGGTGCTAAGCCAACGTAAAACGTCCTGAAGCCCACGTACAAGGTCCTAAAGCCAACGTAAAACGTCCTGAAGCCCACGTACAAGGTCCTAAAGCCAACGTCAAAGGTGCTAAGCCAACGTAAAACGTCCTGAAGCCCACGTACAAGGTCCTAAAGCCAACGTCAAAGGTGCTAGCCAACGTAAAACGTCCTGAAGCCCACGTACAAGTCCTAAAGCCAACGTCAAAGGTGCTAAGCCAACATAAAACGTCCTGAAGCCCACGTACAAGGTCCTAAAGCCAACGTCAAAGGTGCTAAGCCAACATAAAACGTCCTGAAGCCCACGTACAAGGTCCTAAAGCCAACGTCAAAGGTGCTAAGCCAACGTAAAACGTCCTGAAGCCCACATACCTGAAGCCCACGTCAAGGTCCTAAAGCCAACGTCAAAGGTGCTAAGCCAACGTAAAACGTCCTGAAGCCCACGTACAAGGTCCTAAAGCCAACGTCAAAGGTGCTAAGCCAACGTAAAACGTCCTGAAGCCCACATAAAATCCTGAAGCCCACGTACAAGGTCCTAAAGCCAACGTCAAAGGTGCTAAGCCAACGTAAAACGTCCTGAAGCCCACGTACAAGGTCCTAAAGCCAACGTCAAAGGTGCTAAGCCAACGTAAAACGTCCTGAAGCCCACGTACAAGGTCCTAAAGCCACGTCAAAGGTGCTAAGCCAACGTAAAACGTCCTGAAGCCCACGTACAAGGTCCTAAAGCCCACGTCAAAGGTGCTAGCCAACGTAAAACGTCCTGAAGCCCACGTACAAGGTCCTAAAGCCAACGTCAAAGGTGCTAGCCAACGTAAAACGTCCTGAAGCCCACGTACAAGGTCCTAAAGCCAACGTCAAAGGTGCTAGCCAACGTAAAACGTCCTGAAGCCCACGCACAAGGTCCTAAAGCCAACGTCAAAGGTGCTAGCCAACGTAAAACGTCCTGAAGCCCACGTACAAGGTCCTAAAGCCAACGTCAAAGGTGCTAAGCCAACGTAAAACGTCCTGAAGCCCACGCACAAGGTCCTAAAGCCAACGTCAAAGGTGCTAAGCCAACGTAAAACGTCCTGAAGCCCACGTACAAGGTCCTAAAGCCAACGTCAAAGGTGCTAAGCCAACGTAAAACGTCCTGAAGCCCACGTACAAGGTCCTAAAGCCAACGTCAAAGGTGCTAAGCCAACGTAAAACGTCCTGAAGCCCACGTACAAGGTCCTAAAGCCAACGTCAAAGGTGCTAAGCCAACGTAAAACGACCCGAAGCCCACGTACAAGGTCCTAAAGCCAACGTCAAAGGTGCTAAGCCAACGTAAAACGTCCCGAAGCCCACGTACAAGGTCCTAAAGCCAACGTCAAAGGTGCTAAGCCAACGTAAAACGTCCCGAAGCCCACGTACAAGGTCCTAAAGCCAACGTCAAAGGTGCTAAGCCAACGTAAAACGTCCCGAAGCCCACGTACAAGGTCCTAAAGCCAACGTCAAAGGTGCTAAGCCAACGTAAAACGTCCCGAAGCCCACGTACAAGGTCCTAAAGCCAACGTCAAAGGTGCTAAGCCAACGTAAAACGACCCGAAGCCCACGTACAAGGTCCTAAAGCCAACGTCAAAGGTGCTAAGCCAACGTAAAACGTCCCGAAGCCCACGTACAAGGTCCTAAAGCCAACGTCAAAGGTGCTAAGCCAACGTAAAACGTCCCGAAGCCCACGTACAAGGTCCTAAAGCCAACGTCAAAGGTGCTAAGCCAACGTAAAACGTCCCGAAGCCCACGTACAAGGTCCTAAAGCCAACGTCAAAGGTGCTAAGCCAACGTAAAACGTCCCGAAGCCCACGTACAAGGTCCTAAAGCCAACGTCAAAGGTGCTAAGCCAACGTAAAACGTCCCGAAGCCCACGTACAAGGTCCTAAAGCCAACGTCAAAGGTGCTAAGCCAACGTAAAACGTCCTGAAGCCCACGTACAAGGTCCTAAAGCCAACGTCAAAGGTGCTAAGCCAACGTAAAACGTCCTGAAGCCCACGTACAAGGTCCTAAAGCCAACGTCAAAGGTGCTAAGCCAACGTAAAACGTCCTGAAGCCCACGTACAAGGTCCTGAAGCCCACGTACAAGGTCCTAAAGCCCACGTCAAAGGTGCTAAGCCCAGGTAAAGGTCTAAGCCAACGTAAAACGTCCTGAAGCCCACGTAAAACGTCCTGAAGCCCACGTACAAGGTCCTAAAGCCCACGTCAAAGGTGCTAAGCCAACGTAAAACGTCCTGAAGCCCACGTACAAGGTCCTAAAGCCAACGTCATAGGTGCTAAGCCAACGTAAAACGTCCTGAAGCCCACGTACAAGGTCCTAAAGCCAACGTCAAAGGTGCTAAGCCAACGTAAAACGTCCTGAAGCCCACGCAAAAAATCCTGAAGCCCACGTCAAAGGTGCTAAGCCAACGTAAAACGTCCTGAAGCCCACGTAAAAAATCCTGAAGCCTACGTACAAAGTCCTAAAGCCCACGTCAAAGGTGCTAAGCCAACGTAAAACGTCCTGAAGCCCACGTACAAGGTCCTAAAGCCAACGTCAAAGGTGCTAAGCCAACGTAAAACGTCCTGAAGCCCACGTACAAGGTCCTAAAGCCCACGTCAAAGGTGCTAAGCCAACGTAAAACATCCTGAAGCCCCCACAAAATCCTGAAGCCCACGTACAAGGTCCTAAAGCCCACGTCAAAGGTGCTAAGCCAACGTAAAACGTCCCGAAGCCCACGTACAAGGTCCTAAAGCCACGTCAAAGGTGCTAAGCCAACGTAAAACGTCCCGAAGCCCACGTACAAGGTCCTAAAGCCACGTCAAAGGTGCTAAGCCAACGTAAAACGTCCCGAAGCCCACGTACAAGGTCCTAAAGCCCACGTCAAAGGTGCTAAGCCCAGTAAAACGTGCTAAGCCAACGTAAACGTCCTGAAGCCCACGTACAAGGTCCTAAAGCCAACGTCAAAGGTGCTAAGCCAACGTAAAACGACCCGAAGCCCACGTACAAGGTCCTAAAGCCAACGTCAAAGGTGCTAAGCCAACGTAAAACGTCCCGAAGCCCACGTACAAGGTCCTAAAGCCAACGTCAAAGGTGCTAAGCCAACGTAAAACGTCCCGAAGCCCACGTACAAGGTCCTAAAGCCAACGTCAAAGGTGCTAAGCCAACGTAAAACGTCCCGAAGCCCACGTACAAGGTCCTAAAGCCAACGTCAAAGGTGCTAAGCCAACGTAAAACGTCCCGAAGCCCACGTACAAGGTCCTAAAGCCAACGTCAAAGGTGCTAAGCCAACGTAAAACGTCCCGAAGCCCACGTACAAGGTCCTAAAGCCAACGTCAAAGGTGCTAAGCCAACGTAAAACGACCTGAAGCCCACGTACAAGGTCCTAAGCCAACGTACAAGGTCCTAAAGCCCACGTCAAAGGTCTAAAGCCCAGTAAAGGTGCTAAGCCAACGTAAAACGTCCTGAAGCCCACGTAAAAAATCCTGAAGCCCACGTACAAGGTCCTAAAGCCCACGTCAAAGGTGCTAAGCTAACATAAAACGTCCTGAAGCCCACGTACAAGGTCCTAAAGCCAACGTCAAAGGTGCTAAGCCAACGTAAAACGTCCTGAAGCCCACGTACAAGGTCCTAAAGCCACGTCAAAGGTGCTAAGCCAACGTAAAACGTCCTGAAGCCCACGTACAAAAAATCCTAAAGCCCACGTCAAAGGTGCTAAGCCAACGTAAAACGTCCTGAAGCCCACGTAAAAAATCCTGAAGCCTACGTACAAAGGTCCTAAAGCCCACGTCAAAGGTGCTAAGCCAACGTAAAACGTCCTGAAGCCCACGTACAAGGTCCTAAAGCCAACGTCAAAGGTGCTAAGCCAACGTAAAAGTCCTAAAGCCCACGTACAAGGTCCTAAAGCCCACGTCAAAGGTGCTAAGCCAACGTAAAACGTCCTGAAGCCCACAAAATCCTGAAGCCCACGTACAAGGTCCTAAAGCCCACGTCAAAGGTGCTAAGCCAACGTAAAACGTCCTGAAGCCCACGTACAAGGTCCTAAAGCCCACGTCAAAGGTGCTAAGCCAACGTAAAACGTCCCGAAGCCCACGTACAAGGTCCTAAAGCCCACGTCAAAGTGCTAAGCCAACGTAAAACGTCCCGAAGCCCACGTACAAGGTCCTAAAGCCCACGTCAAAGGTGCTAACCCAGTAAAACGTCTAAGCCAACGTAATACGTCCTGAAGCCCACGTAAAAAATCCTGAAGCCCACGTACAAGGTCCTAAGCCCACGTCAAAGGTGCTAAGCCAACATAAAACGTCCTGAAGCCCACGTACAAGGTCCTAAAGCCAACGTCAAAGGTGCTAAGCCAACGTAAAACGGTCCTGAAGCCCACGTACAAGGTCCTAAAGCCAACGTCAAAGGTGCTAAGCCAACGTAAAACGTCTGAAGCCCACGTACAAGGTCCTAAAGCCAACGTCAAAGGTGCTAGGCCAACGTAAAACGTCCTGAAGCCCACGTACAAGGTCCTAAAGCCCACGTCAAAGGTGCTAAGCCAACGTAAAACGTCCTGAAGCCCTTGTACAAGGTCCTAAAGCCAACGTCAAAGGTGCTAAGCCAACGTAAAACGTCCTGAAGCCCACGTACAAGGTCCTAAAGCCAACGTCAAAGGTGCTAAGCCAACGTAAAACGTCCTGAAGCCCACGTACAAGGTCCTAAAGCCAACGTCAAAGGTGCTAAGCCAACATAAAACGTCCTAAAGCCCACGTACAAGGTCCTAGGCCAACGTAAAACGTCCTAAGCCCACGTACAAGGTCCTAAAGCCAACGTCAAAGGTGCTAAGCCAACGTAAAACGTCCTGAAGCCCACGTACAAGGTCCTAGGCCAACGTAAAACGTCCTGAAGCCCACGTACAAGGTCCTAAAGCCAACGTCAAAGGTGCTAAGCCAACATAAAACGTCCTGAAGCCCACGTACAAGGTCCTAAAGCCATCGTCAAAGGTGCTAAGCCAACGTAAAACGTCCTGAAGCCCAACAAGGTCCTGAAGCCCACGTCAAAGGTGCTAAGCCAATATAAAATGTCCTGAAGCCTACGTAAAAAATCCTGAAGCCTACGTACAAGGTCCTAAAGCCAACGTCAAAGGTGCTAAGCCAACGTAAAACGTCCTGAAGCCCACGTACAAGGTCCTAAAGCCAACGTCAAAGGTGCTAAGCCAACTAAAACGTCCTAAAGCCACGTACAAGGTCCTAAAGCCAACGTAAAATGTCCTAAAGCCCACGTACAAGGTCCTAAAGCCACGTCAAGGTGCTAAGCCAACGTAAAACGTCCTCAAGCCCACGTACAAGGTCCTAAAGCCCACGTCAAAGGTGCTAAGCCAACATAAAACGTCCTGAAGCCCACGTACAAGGTCCTAAAGCCAACGTCAAAGGTGCTAAGCCAACGTAAAACGTCCTAAAGCCCACGTACAAGGTCCTAAAGCCCAAGTACAAGGTCCTAAAGCCCACGTCAAAGGTGCTAATTCAACGTAAAACGTCCTGAAGCCCACGTAAAATCCTGAAGCCCACATAAAATCCTGAAGCCCACGTAAAAGGTCCTAAAGCCATCGTCAAAGGTGCTAGCCAACATAAAACGTCCTGAAGCCCACGTACAAGGTCCTAAAGCCAACGTCAAAGGTGCTAAGCCAACGTAAAACGTCCTGAAGCCCACGTACAAGGTCCTAAAGCCAACGTCAAAGGTGCTAAGCCAACGTAAAACGTCCTGAAGCCCACGTACAAAGTCCTAAAGCCAACGTCAAAGGTGCTAAGTCAACGTAAAACGTCCTGAAGCCCACGTACAAAGTTCCTAAAGCGAACGTCAAAGGTGCTAAGCCAACGTAAAACGTCCTGAAGCCCTCGTACAAGGTCCTAAAGCCAACGTCAAAGGTGCTAAGCCAACGTAAAACGTCCTGAAGCCCACATACAAGGTCCTAAAGCCAATGTCAAAGGTGCTAAGCCAACGTAAAACGTCCTGAAGCCCACGTACAAGGTCCTAAAGCCAACGTCAAAGGTGCTAGGCCAACGTAAAACATCATGAAGCCCACGTACAGTACCAAAAGCCAACGTCAAAGGTGCTAGGCCAACGTAAAACGTCCTGAAGCCCACGTACAAGGTCCTAAAGCCAACGTCAAAGGTGTTCTAAAGCCAACGTAAAACGTCCTGAAGCCCACGTACAAGGTCCTAAAGCCAACGTCAAAGGTGCTAAGCCAACGTAAAATGTCCTGAAGCCCACGTACAAGGTCCTAAAGCCAACGTCAAAGGTGCTAAGCCAACGTAAAACGTCCTGAAGCCCACGTACAAGGTCCTAAAGCCAATGTCAAAGGTGCTAGGCCAACGTAAAACGTCCTGAAGCCCACGTACAAGGTCCTAAAGCCCACGTCAAAGGTGCTAAGCCAACGTAAAATGTCCTGAAGCCCACGTACAAGGTCCTAAAGCCAACGTCAAAGGTGCTAAGCCAACGTAAAACGTCCTGAAGCCCACGTACAAGGTCCTAAAGCCAACGTCAAAGGTGCTAAGCCAACGTAAAACGTCCTGAAGCCCACGTACAAGGTCCTAAAGCCAACGTCAAAGGTCCTAAAGCCAACGTAAAACGTCCTGAAGCCCACGTACAAGGTCCTAAAGCCAACGTCAAAGGTGCTAAGCCAACGTAAAACGTCCTGAAGCCCACGTACAAGGTCCTAGGCCAACGTAAAACGTCCTGAAGCCCACGTACAAGGTCCTAAAGCCAACGTCAAAGGTGCTAAGCCAACGTAAAACGTCCTGAAGCCCACGTACAAGGTCCTAAAGCCAACGTCAAAGGTGCTAGCCAACGTAAAACGTCCTGAAGCCCACGTACAAAGTCCTAAAGCCAACGTCAAAGGTGCTAAGCCAACATAAAACGTCCTGAAGCCCACGTACAAGGTCCTAAAGCCAACGTCAAAGGTGCTAAGCCAACATAAAACGTCCTGAAGCCCACGTACAAGGTCCTAAAGCCAACGTCAAAGGTGCTAAGCCAACGTAAAACGTCCTGAAGCCCACATAAAATCCTGAAGCCCACGTTCAAGGTCCTAAAGCCAACGTCAAAGGTGCTAAGCCAACATAAAACGTCCTGAAGCCCACGTACAAGGTCCTAAAGCCAACGTCAAAGGTGCTAAGCCAACGTAAAACGTCCTGAAGCCCACATAAAATCCTGAAGCCCACGTACAAGGTCCTAAAGCCCACGTCAAAGGTGCTAAGCCAACGTAAAACGTCCTGAAGCCCACGTACAAGGTCCTAAAGCCAACGTCAAAGGTGCTAAGCCAACGTAAAACGTCCTGAAGCCCACGCACAAGGTCCTAAAGCCACGTCAAAGGTGCTGCCAACGTAAAACGTCCTGAAGCCCACGCACAAGGTCCTAAAGCCAACGTCAAAGGTGCTGAGCCAACGTAAAACGTCCTGAAGCCCACGCACAAGGTCCTAAAGCCAACGTCAAAGGTGCTAGCCAACGTAAAACGTCCTGAAGCCCACGCACAAGGTCCTAAAGCCAACGTCAAAGGTGCTAGCCAACGTAAAACGTCCTGAAGCCCACGCACAAGGTCCTAAAGCCAACGTCAAAGGTGCTAAGCCAACGTAAAACGTCCTGAAGCCCACGCACAAGGTCCTAAAGCCAACGTCAAAGGTGCTAAGCCAACGTAAAACGTCCTGAAGCCCACGCACAAGGTCCTAAAGCCAACGTCAAAGGTGCTAAGCCAACGTAAAACGTCCTGAAGCCCACGTACAAGGTCCTAAAGCCAACGTCAAAGGTGCTAAGCCAACGTAAAACGACCCGAAGCCCACGTACAAGGTCCTAAAGCCAACGTCAAAGGTGCTAAGCCAACGTAAAACGACCCGAAGCCCACGTACAAGGTCCTAAAGCCAACGTCAAAGGTGCTAAGCCAACGTAAAACGACCCGAAGCCCACGTACAAGGTCCTAAAGCCAACGTCAAAGGTGCTAAGCCAACGTAAAACGTCCCGAAGCCCACGTACAAGGTCCTAAAGCCAACGTCAAAGGTGCTAAGCCAACGTAAAACGTCCCGAAGCCCACGTACAAGGTCCTAAAGCCAACGTCTATGGTGCTAAGCCAACGTAAAACGACCCGAAGCCCACGTACAAGGTCCTAAAGCCAACGTCAAAGGTGCTAAGCCAACGTAAAACGACCCGAAGCCCCGTACAAGGTCCTAAAGCCAACGTCTAAGGTGCTAAGCCAACGTAAAACGTCCCGAAGCCCACGTACAAGGTCCTAAAGCCAACGTCAAAGGTGCTAAGCCAACGTAAAACGTCCCGAAGCCCACGTACAAGGTCCTAAAGCCAACGTCAAAGGTGCTAAGCCAACGTAAAACGTCCCGAAGCCCACGTACAAGGTCCTAAAGCCAACGTCAAAGGTGCTAAGCCAACGTAAAACGTCCCGAAGCCCACGTACAAGGTCCTAAAGCCAACGTCAAAGGTGCTAAGCCAACGTAAAACGTCCCGAAGCCCACGTACAAGGTCCTAAAGCCAACGTCAAAGGTGCTAAGCCAACGTAAAACGTCCTGAAGCCCACGTACAAGGTCCTAAAGCCAACGTCAAAGGTGCTAAGCCAACGTAAAACGTCCCGAAGCCCACGTACAAGGTCCTAAAGCCAACGTCAAAGGTGCTAAGCCAACGTAAAACGTCCTGAAGCCCACGTACAAGGTCCTGAAGCCCACGTACAAGGTCCTAAAGCCCACGTCAAAGGTGCTAAATCCCAGGTAAAAGGTGCTAAGCCAACGTAAAACGTCCTGAAGCCCACGTAAAAAATCCTGAAGCCCACGTACAAGGTCCTAAGCCCACGTCAAAGGTGCTAAGCTAACATAAAACGTCCTGAAGCCCACGTACAAGGTCCTAAAGCCAACGTCAAGGTGCTAAGCCAACGTAAAACGTCCTGAAGCCCACGTACAAGGTCCTAAAGCCAATGTCAAAGGTGCTAA
Source organism: Palaemon carinicauda (assembly GCF_036898095.1). Classification (NCBI taxonomy): domain Eukaryota; kingdom Metazoa; phylum Arthropoda; class Malacostraca; order Decapoda; family Palaemonidae; genus Palaemon; species Palaemon carinicauda. Next base: position 3,585,718 of record NC_090751.1, read on the forward strand.
GCCAATGTAAAACGTCCTGAAGCCCACGCAAAAAATCCTGAAGCCCACGTCAAAGGTGCTAAGCCAACATAAAACGTCCTGAAGCCCACGTAAAAAATCCTGAAGCCTACGTACAAAGTCCTAAAGCCCACGTCAAAGGTGCTAAGCCAACATAAAACGTCCTGAAGCCCACGTACAAGGTCCTAAAGCCAACGTCAAAGGTGCTAAGCCAACGTAAAAGGTCCTAAAGCCCACGTACAAGGTCCTAAAGCCCACGTCAAAGGTGCTAAGCCAACATAAAACATCCTGAAGCCCCCACAAAATCCTGAAGCCCACGTACAAGGTCCTAAAGCCCACGTCAAAGGTGCTAAGCCAACGTAAAACGTCCTGAAGCCCACGTACAAGGTCCTAAAGCCAACGTCAAAGGTGCTAAGCCAACGTAAAACGTCCTGAAGCCACGTACAAGGTCCTAAAGCCCACGTCAAAGGTGCTAAGCCAACGTAAAACGTCCTGAAGCCCACGTAAAGGTCCTAAGCCCACGTACAAGGTCCTAAAGCCCACGTCAAAGGTCCTAAAGCCCACGTCAAAGGTGCTAAGCCAACGTAAAACGTCCTGAAGCCCACGTACAAGGTCCTAAAGCCCACGTCAAAGGTGCTAAGCCAACGTAAAACGTCCTGAAGCCCACGTACAAGGTCCTAAAGCCAACGTCAAAGGTGCTAAGCCAACGTAAAACGTCCTGAAGCCCACGTACAAGGTCCTAAAGCCAACGTCAAAGGTGCTAAGCCAACGTAAAACGTCCTGAAGCCCACGTACAAGGTCCTAAAGCCAACGTCAAAGGTGCTAAGCCAACGTAAAACGTCCTGAAGCCCACGTACAAGTCCTAAAGCCAACGTCAAAGGTGCTAAGCCAACGTAAAACGTCCTAAAGCCAACGTCAAAGGTGCTAAGCCAACGTAAAACGTCCTGAAGCCCACGTACAAGGTCCTAAAGCCAACGTCAAAGGTGCTAAGCCAACGTAAAACGTCCTGAAGCCCACGTACAAGGTCCTAAAGCCAACGTCAAAGGTGCCTAAGCCAACATAAAACGTCCTGAAGCCCGTACAAGGTCCTAAAGCCCACGTACAAGGTCCTAAAGCCCACGTACAAGGTCCTAAAGCCAACGTCAAAGGTGCTAAGCCAACATAAAACGTCCTAAGCCCACGTACAAGGTCCTAAGCCAACGTCAAAGGACCTAAGCAACATAAAACGTCCTGAAGCCCACGTACAAGGTCCTAAAGCCCACGTCAAAGGTGCTAAGCCAACATAAAACGTCCTGAAGCCCACGTACAAGGTCCTAAAGCCCACGTCAAAGGTGCTAAGCCAACATAAAACGTCCTGAAGCCCACGTACAAGGTCCTAAAGCCCACGTCAAAGGTGCTAAGCAACGTAAAGCGTCCTGAAGCCCACGTACAAGGTCCTAAAGCCCACGTCAAAGGTGCTAAGCCACGTAAAAGTTCTGAAGCTCACGTACAAAGTCCTAAGCCACGTACAAAGTCCTAAGCCACGTAAAAGGTCCTAAAGCCCACGTAAAAGGTCCTAAAACCCACGTAAAAGTTCCTAAAACCCATGTAAAAGGTCTAAACCCACGTAAAAGGTCCTAAAACCCACGTAAAAGGTACCAAGCCGACATAAAAAGTCCCAAAGCCGACGGAAAAAGTCCTAAAACCCACGTAAAATGTCCTGAAGCCAACGTGAAATGTCCGGAAGCTCACGTAGAAGGTCCTAAAACCCACGTTAAATTTCCTAAAGCCCACGTAAAACGTTTTAGCCTAAAGCCCACGTAAAGGATCTAAGACCTAGTAAAACGTATTGAAGCCCACGTAAAAGATGCTAAGCCCACCTAAAAGGTCCTAAACCCACGTAAAAGGTCCTAAACCCCACGTAAAATGTCCTGAAGCCCACGTAAAAATTCCTGAAGCTCACGTATAAGGTCGTAAAGCCCACGTAAAAGTTCCTGAAGCTCACGTACAAGGTCCTAAAGCCCACGTAAAAGGTCCTAAAGCCAGCGTGAAACGTCCTGAAGCCCACGTAAAAGGTCCTAGAGCCAGCGTGAAACGTCCTGAAGCCCACGTACAAGGTCCTAAAGCCCACGTAAAAGGTGCTAAGCCCACGTAAAAGTTCCTGAAGCCCATATAAAAGATGCTAAGCCTACGTAAAACGTCCTGAAGCCCACATAAAAGATGCTAAGCCCACTTAAAGGTTCCTGAAGCCCACGTAAAATGTCCTGAAGCCCACGTAAAAGATGCTAAGCCAACTTAAAGGTTCCTGAAGCCCACGTAAAATGTCCTGAAGCCCACGTTAAAGATGCTAAGCCCACGTAAAAGCTCCTGAAGCCCACGTTAAAGTTCCTGAAGCCCACGAAAAACGTCCTGAAGCCCACGTAAAAGATGCTAAGCCCACGTAAAACGTCCTGAAGCCCACGTAAAAGATGCTAAGCCCACGTAAAACGTCCTGAAGCCCACCTAAAAGCTGCTAAGCCCACATAAAAGTTTCTTAAGCCCACGTAAAAGTTCCTGAAGCCCACGTAAAAGTTCCTGAAGCCCACGTAAAACGTCCTGAAACCCACGCAAAATGTCCTGAAGCCCACGTAAAAGATGCTAAGCCCACATAAAACGTCCTGAAGCCCACGTAAAAGATGCTAAGCCCACATAAAAGTTCCTTAAGCCCACGTAAAAGTTCCTGAAGCCCACGTAAAAGTTCCTGAAGCCCACGCAAAATGTCCTGAAGCCCACGTAAAAGATGCTAAGCCCACGTAAAACGTCCTGAAGCCCACGTAAAAGATGCTAAGCCCACATAAAAGTTCCTTAAGCCCACGTAAAAGTTCCTGAAGCCCACGTAAAAGTTCCTGAAGCCCACGTAAAAGTTCCTGAAGCCCACGCAAAATGTCCTGAAGCCCACGTAAAAGATGCTAAGCCCACATAAAAGGTGCTAAGCCCACATAAAATTTCCTGAAGGTCACGTACAAGGTTCTAAAACCCACGTAAAAGGTCCTAAAGCCAACGTGAAACATCCTGAAGCCCACGTACAAGGTCCTGAAGCCCACGTACAAGGTCCTGAAGCCCACGTACAAGGTCCTAAAGCCCACGTAAAATGTCCTGAAGCCCACGTACAAGATCCTAAAGCCCACGTAAAGGTGCTAAGCCCAAGTAAGATGTCCTAAAACCCACGTAAAAGATGCTAAGCCCACACAATACTGTAAGTCCTATAACAATACTGTAAGTCCTATAGCATGTAACACCAAGTCCTATAACACTTATTATGTTACCACTACCACAAAAATTCTAAAACCAACGCATTTGAGTCCTAACACCCCATCAAACATTCTAAGACATTTTGAAGTTCTAAAATACGTCGTTACATCTTTAAACCCATGTCAAGCATCCTAAAAAAAAATCTTGAAAGACACTAAACCTCACTTACGAAGTCTTATGACACTTAAATGCCAAAACTTATAAGGCGTCCAATAACACACACGTCCCAAAACAGTTCTAAAACACATGTAAACCTCCTATAACTCTCATAACATCCTAACCCTTCTGTAAAATGACAACACTTCCTAAAACCATACTAAGAACACAATTCAACATTTAAAAAGTCCTAAAGCACACAAAGGTCCTAATACACCAAGTCTTAAAACGCGTAATAAATCCTAAACCCATAAAATCCTAAAATCCACATAAAAAGTGATAAAACCCCAGTAAAAGGTCCTCTAAACAATTAAAAGGTTCTAAACAGATAATACCTAAAGTCCTCATAACACGTGAAACCTCTTAAATACCTAAAGTTACCATTCCCTAAAATCCTAAAGGAGCTAAACCCACATAAAACATTCTAAGTAATTTTTAAGTTCTAAAATGCAAGACGTGCAAGTCCTAATACCTATGTAAAGTGTCATGAAATAATCCTATAACAAATTCCAACACTAAACCCCACTTGAGTAGTCTTAAAACACTTCCCAAAACACAGGGTGCCCCAAACCAAAATGCTCTAAGACCCACTAAAAACATCCTATAACCCACATAACACGTCCTAAACACCCGGTAAAACGTCTTAACACTTAAGTCTTAAAACAATAAGCACACTCAACGTCCTAATGTGTAATAAATGCTAGCCCCGTAAAGTCCTAACCCTTGCATAAAACTAATAAAATCCACGTACTAGGGCCTAAAACATGAAAAATGTCACTAATCCCACTAAATTTCTTAAACCCATGCAATGTCCTAAATCCCTTAACCCTTTTACCCCCAAAGGACATACTGGTACGTTACACAAAACTCATCTCTTTACCCCCTTGGACGTACCGGAACGTCCTTGCCAAAAATGCTATAAATTTTTTTTTTTTTCATATTTTTGATAATTTTTTGAGAAAATTCAAGCATTTTCCAAAAGAATGAGACCAACCTGACCTCCCTATGACACAAATTAAGGCTGTAAGAGCAATTTAAAAAAAAATATACTGCAAAATGTGCTGGGGAAAAAATAACCCCTTGGGGGTTAAGGATTGAAAATTTCCAAAGAGCCTAGGGGTAAAAGGGTTAAAAAACATAATCCACATTTAAAGCCTAAACCACACTAAGTCCTATACCACATGAAACATCCTAGCACTGAAGTGAGTTAAAACGCTTAAAAAGTCCTGAAACATATTACTCTTAAAACCAAGCTAACGCGTAATAAATCCTAAACCCGTGAAGCCCTCAAATACAAGCAGTTCTAAAAACACGTAAAACTAAATCCCATAACACGTAAGACGTCCTAAAGCATAAAAATTCCTATAACACGTAAAATGTTGCTAATCCCGCAAAGTTCTAAAAGCCATGCAATAAGTCCTAAATCCCTAAAACCACAAAACATCCTACCACCTAAGTTTCTAAAACTAAAATGATAACCATGTAAAAAGTCCTAAAGCGCACAGTTAGAAAAACTAACCTAACGCGTAATAAATCCTAAATGCGTCGAGTTCTGAAAACCATGCAGTCCTAAAAACACGCAAAAGGTCCCAAAACTACGCTATGTCAATCCTATAATACGTAAAATATCCTCGCGTGAAAATTCCTGCAATGCATAAAATATTGCTAATCCCACAGTTCTGTAACACATGCATTAAGTCCTAAATCCCTTAAACCTAAACCACATGTAAGCCCTAAACCACTTAACATTTAACACGTCCTAAAACATTTAAAACCAAACCAACGCATAAACTCTAAACCCACTAAGTCCTAAAAACCACCTAGTCCTAAATATGTGTAGGGCCGCAAAAACACAATACTGTAGTCCTATAACTCGTAAAAAGTCCCATACCATGTAAAATGTTGATATCCCACAAGTTCTAAAACCCATGCAACAAGTCCCCAAAACCCTTAAAAATCCTAAACCACATGTAGGAAACCTAAACCACAAAACATCGTAACAGTCCTAAACATTTAATGAGTCCTAAAACACAATTCTCTTAGAACTAACCTAACTTGTAATAATACTACACCCGTCGAAGTCCTAATAACCACGCAGTCCTAAAAAAAGGCGGGTAGTTTGTAGCGCTACGGCCAAGCGTCCTAATTTGCTTATTATCGCTCCGACTGTTATCTTGTATAGAATAAAAACGTTTGGAAATGGTCTACGGATCTTAAATACGTGCTTAAACGCACTCTTTTATGATTTTTGCCGAAAACCCTAAATTACCTGAAAATTTGTGGCTCGAGTTCTTACTCCGGCCACGAATTTCTCGCTCCCGTAGTAGGTAAGGGGGGGGGGGTCCCCCTGGGTAAGGATACGGCTTTTAGCATAGGTTAGGTGGGTTTTTTAAGTTAGCTTCTCCCGCCAAAATCGTTTTTAGAACGACGGCCACAGTTCAGCATATTCCAGTTTTCTACGAACTCGATTTTAGAATGACGGCCACAGTCCACCCACTATGATATTCCCATTTTCTATGAATGAAAACGGATCTGGCCGTCACCCTACAAAGGCTCCAAAAAGGCTTAAGGTCCTAATATCACTTGATACTGTAAGTCCTATAACATGTAAAAAGTCCTATAAGACTTAAAGCGTTGCTAATCCCACAGTTCTATAACTCGTGCAATAATTCCCAAATCACTTAAAAACCTAAACCACACATAGGCCTACTAATACCTAAACCACATAGAACATCCTAACACGTCCTAAAACATTTGAAAAGTCCTAACCTAACGCATAACTTCTATACCTGTTAAGTCCTAAAAACCATGTAGGCCTATAAACACGGAAAAGGTCCTTAAAACAATCCTTTAAGTCCTATAACACGTTCATAGGCCTATAACACGTAAATACTACGAATCCCATAAGTCCTAAATACGATTAACGTCCTGAAGCCTTATCCAAAGTTCTTAATCACGTGAGACAAAATGCACGTAAAAAGGCCGTCAAATTCACGTAATAAGGCAGTTCTGAATATGCACGTTAAAAGTCCTAAAAATTACGCGAAATGAAACTAAAGACTTAAAATGAGGCATAAAATGCGCAAGGGTCGTCTTCGAAAACTTAAAATACTGGTATGACGAAGCAGGACGTAAATCTAATGTTAAAAGGCTTAAAATGAAAGCTGAAATGGCACGTTAAAAATGTAGACGCACGTAAATTGACAGCCTTTAAATGCACGCAGTAAAATGAGACAAGAAACACCGTGGTCTTGGAGTAAGTAGTTTTAAACCACGCGAGACTTTAAAGTTGAAAAGCTAAATATGAAATAGAACGTAAAATGTTAAGGATCGAGATCAAAGCCATACTTGAAACCCTTTAAAAAAAATCAAAACTAAAAAAAAAAACTCGTAAAGGATAATCAATTATAACTGAAAATCTTAAAAACTCGCATATAAGACGTACGCATAAGTTAAAAAAAGTATAAAACGCACGTAAAATAAAAAAAAAAAAGCCCGTAAAAGTTCAATAAAAAAGCAAGTAAATGTTTAATATTAAAAAAAAGGTACGTAAAGGTCGCAAATATTTTAAAATAACAGAAAATCACGTATATATGAAGTTATCTCCGCACGAAAAAAGTTACAATACCCCCACGTGACTAGTCAAAATCGCATGTAGTAAATCACAAACAAAAATACAAAATTTTTCTCACATTTAAAGTCATAAACCGCACTTAAAATGACAGTAAATCGTACGTAAAACGAAGGTCAAAATTGCAGGTAAACAAGTCTAAATCGCACAGAAAACGAAAGTCTAAATCGCACGGAAAACGAAAGTCAAAATCGCACAGAAAACGAAAGTCAAAATCGCACGGAAAACTAGTCTAAATCGCACGGAAAACGAGTCTAAATCGCACGGAAAACGAGTCTAAATCGCATGGAAAACTAGTCTAATTCACACGGAAAAATTGTCTAAATCGCACGGAAAACTAGTCTAAATTGCATGGAAAACTAAAGTCTAATTCACACGGAAAAATAGTCTAAATCGCACGGAAAACGAGTCTAAATTACTCGGAAAACTAATGTCTAAATCGCATGGAAAACGAGAAGACAAAAGCACACAGAAAACGATAAGTTAAAATAGCACGTAAATCATAACAAACGTGTGAAAATTAAGTAAAAAAAAAAAACTCACTCAAGATTATAGTAAAATAAAAACACGCAAAACTAGTACAAAAAGAACGTAATATGAAAACTAAATGCACTTATGAATAAAGGAAACACGTGAAAATCAATCTTTAAAAAGCCATAATAAACCGAAGTCTCACGGAACGGCAAAAACACGCTATTAATTATATTTAAAAAAACACCCATGTATCAAGAATAATGTATATACGTATATAAATAGCACTTATATATTACTGAAAACTTTAACATGAATCTTTAAGCACTGCAAATGATACGACCGACCACGCCACGTGTGTATTTAAAAACCACATAGTTGTGAAGAAAAAAAAAGAAATTAAGTAAAAATAAAGAACGAAGACGCAATAATACTAAAATAAAAAAGAATGAAGACGCATTAATAGTGTAAAATAAATAAGAATGAAGACGCATTAATAGTGTAAAACGAAAAGAAAAAAAAACCCGGAGACGCAATAATAGTGTGTACCTGTCAGAGTCCAAACCGAGAAAGGGGATTTGATTACGTCAAGAGCCCAGAAGTCGATTTCTCTCCAGCCAAGGATGACGGAGTCAATGTCCTTCTAAAGCCCATTTTCTTTATCTCTTCTTCTTTTCTGTGTTGATGGCTATTCTGTTTCAACTTTAATTAATTAATTGATTACTACTACTACTACTACTACTACTACTACTACTACTACTACTACTAATAATAATAATAATAATAATAATATGTGTACTTCGGTATGAAAGCCTCTTTTATATGCATGTCTGATTTAAGATTACTGCTGCCTCGTGGCGTAAATTTTATGACACCTTTCATATCTTTTCTCTTAAAAAAATTAACGTTACCGAGGCAGCCATAGTCTTCAATCAAATAATAATAATAATAATAATAATAATAATAATAATAATAATAATAATAATAATAATAATAATAATAATAATAATAACAATAATAATAATAATAATAATAATAATAATAATAATAATAATACTTAAAAATTCTGTATTTTGACAAATGATCTCCCCAGTACATGCCTAGTGATTTTTTTTCCTTATGGGAAACTTAAGTCTTATGACAAAACATTTCGAGGAAATAAGACAAATTATAGTGCATTTGTTGCAATTTAGCAACCTGTATTATTATTATTATTATTATTATTATTATTATTATTATTATTATCATTATTATTATTATTATTATCATTATTACTTGCTAAGCTACAACCCTAATTGGAAAAGCACATGCTATATGTGAAGGGGTTCCAACAGTGAAAATAACATTTACAAGTTTCATATGGCTAATGTATGAAATTCAAGGGGATGTTGAAAATCTTTGAATATTCGAATACAGAGGGAACAGATTATGAGATTAGCCTTAAGGGAAAAGATCCCAATTTTGATTAAGTCATTAGGCATTATCTTCGTTGATATTTGGAACTCACACACACACACACACACACACACACACACACACACACACATATATATATATATATATATATATATATATATATATATATATATATATATATATATGGTCATCTATATATATATACATACATATATATACATCTATATATATATATATATATATATATATATATATATATATATATATATATAGATAGATAGATAGATATATATATATGTATATATATACATATATATATATATATATATATATATATATATATATATATATATATATATATATATATATATATATATTATAGATGACCATAATAATAATAATAATAATAATAATAATAATAATAATAATAATAATAATATGGAGCAAACTAATGCACAGAAACCACTGTGACTGGCATGAATTATCAAAGGTGTCTTTTCCCTCCATAAGGGAGTATTACCATCTGCGAACCTCATGAGGTGTACTGTAGACAAATGATCGCATGTGTCCTTAAGCACAAAATTCCACCCAATCTTTACCCGTCTAATTTTTCTCTTCATAATATCCAGAGATTTTTTATTTCTACCTCACGGTCTAATAAATCCTTATGCCAACCAGAAATGGGATATTAGTTTAAAAGTTTAAAGGCCCCTCATGAATGGCAGGGGTAAGGGGCAGTGACAATGCCCCAGAGAATGATCATGTATACATATGATCAGCGCCCAAGCTGCCTCTCCACCCAAGCTAGGACTGAGGAGGGCTAGGCAATGGCTGCAGATGACTCAACAGATAGACCTAAAGGCTCCCCCCAAACGCCCCATCCTAAGCTCATAAGGATGGTAAGGTTGTAGAGACCAAAGAAATTAACGAGTTTGAGCGGGACTCGAACCTCGGTATGGTGTTCACCATTCAGTGACGTTACCACATCGGCCACCACAACCACAATATTGCCCCATTAATCTAAAATTCCATTTATTGATTTGTTCCTGTAATCTGACAGCGGCAATTCATGTTTACTGATGTCATTTTAAATATGTAAACCAATTAATCAATTTCACACTTAACTAGTGTATAAATATCAATTTATCTACTGCATTAATACATTAGGTGTGTTAGATACGACTGCATTAACGTTTTGAGTCAATTTCTTTTTACTTAAACTTTAGTTCGTATATATTTTACGCCTGTGTTACCTAGTACATGAAAACTAGAAAGTTTAATACTATATTACTTACTATTTGTAAACTTATGACCATCTAGTAAATTTTATGACGTTGCACCTACTCTAAAGCTCTTAGTAAATCTAAACACAATTCATTACAACAGTAAATCTAATTTTGGCTGATTTTTTCTCCCAAAGCTCATTTTATGTAAGTGAATTTTTTTTATCAGTGAAATGTTCCAATGCTTGTTTTACATCCAGTAATATTTTCTTATACAATTATGCAAGACAACTATATTCAGTATTACCTTATTTCTATTTTATATATATATATATATATATATATATATATATATATATATATATATATATATATATATATATATAATATCATGTTTCCTTTCTTAATTATTTAAATCCTTCCAGAGTGGAGCGGAGAGAAAGCTCATCTTTGCAAGATTTTCCCACCACACCCTCTGCCGAATCTTCCAGTGGTTTCTCCGTTTCCAATACTTACCCATCTAGAAGACCTTCTAGTAGAGCATCTACAACTTTCAGGCGTTTGAATAGTCTGAATTTTATGCAATCAACGAGGTCTACTTCAGTTTCCAGCAGTAGTTTTCACTCAGCTGATTCCTCAGTCAAGAGGAATGGCATAAGTAGGTCTTCGTCAGTAGCATCAAGCGTTGTGTCTACAAGAGAATTCTCTTTGGGGAGGGGAAATGGTATCTCCTCTCGCCCCACTCAGACTAGCAGACCATCTAGATTTATCAGAGGCTCTATGAACTCCACATTTTCCTCCTCTTCCTCCTCCTCCAGTAGGCCATCTGTTTCATCAGAGGCTAATACTACTTCGTCCAGCTTTTCAGCAGAACCTTCAGCAGTGACTAGGCTGAGACTTCCGCTTGTTCAGCAGATACCTTCATCGAATACTGAGAGCACTTCCTCCTCGCTATCTGCTGAGAGTCAGTCAGATACTTCACAACAATATGAAGAGAATGTTAGCAGTTTCAGTGGTACATCCGCCTCTTCGTCAAGAGCAAATTCTTTCCAATCTTTGCCTAGTGATTGATAGAATCACTCGACTGTTTTTTTAGACTTACAAAAGCTTTATAAATTGTTTTAGTCTTTTGACACGGAGCACAGAAAAGCACGGTGTTCGAGAAACGTATAGACCCATAGGTCAGTTGCTACCTAAATATGAACAGAATAGTGTCTTGAATTCAGATAATTTATCTTTATCTTTATTTATAAGTATACTATTTACTCATACTTTAATTTTCACCGATGTCTGTATACTTTATCACTGTAATTCATAGAAATTATATTTCAACCTAATATTTTAGAACTAAGTTTTCGTAATATAAATCCTGGACTGTGTATCAGTTTTAGTATATTTTAGGTTTTGACAAATTTAGTTTCTAGAACATATTAGAGGACACGAAATATATTCTTAGCTCTTTTGTGTTTGATAATTTTAAAAATATATATACATATATCTTAAGATGATATGAATATATTTAGCCGTAAGGATTGGTGCTGGGGCCAGGTATACCATTCAATACACACATTCTTTCCTACTGTAATTATTATTATTATTTTTTTTGAGCTTGTATTTTGATAATGCTATACTCAGTTCTATAATAATTTCTAAGGTGACGACTTGACAAATTTAGTTTATAATAACATATTGGAGGAAACGAAATATACCTATAGCTCTTTTGAGTTTGATAATTCTAATAATAGATATACATACATACATATATATATATATATATATATATATATATATATATATATATATATATATATATATATCTTAGGACGATATGAATATATTTAGCCGTAAGGACTGGTGCTGGGGCCAAGGTATGTTATTCAATACACACATTCTTTTTTATTGTAATATATTTTTTTTCTGTAGAACCTGTATCTTAATTATGGTATACTCAGCCAATTTAACTTCTTGCCTATTTACTAATTTCCAAGATGATGAATATACTCAATTTTTTTTAATGAGGCGCCTATGCACCGACTCGCAGCGGTGCCCTTTTAGCTCGGAAAAGTTTCCTGATCGATGATTGGTTAGAATGATCTCGTCCAACCCATCAGCGATCAGGAAACTTTTCCGAGCTAAAAGGGTACCCCTGCGAGTCGGTGTAAATCTGCCTCTCTAAAAAGAATTGACTATAACACTTCCTATATTAATTCAGTTATTTGTATATACTTATATTAATATTTTAAACAAATCTTGTATGCTATAACAGCGAGTTATGTCTTCCATTTTCTACATTATTCAAATGAATTAATAGTGAATAATATTCTGGCTTTTTAATTAAGAACACTACTTCATAGTGATTCGTATTATTCATTAATTTAATCTTGCTTTAAGCGATTTTTTGTTTTGTTGTGAAATAAATTATTTACGTAATTTCACTAGTTTTATTGTTTACTTATTCTATCTTACTTTAGATTAATTATTCGAAAACCATAATAAGATAATTTATTGTACTTTCTTAAAATCGCACATACAGACATATATGTGTATGCATTCACACACATACACATACACACACACACATATATATATAAATATAAATTATATATATATATATATATATATATATATATATATATATATATATATATATATATATACATATATATACACACATATATAATGTATACACACACACACACACACACATATATATATATATATATATATATATATATATATATATATATATATGTATGTATATATATATATTTATACACACACAAACAAAATGCAGCCGTTTCTAGTCCACTACAGGACTGAAGCCTCAAACATGTCATGATTCATGATTGGGGTTTGGCCAGTTTCCATCTGTCCACTGGCCAACTGCGGATTGGTGATGGTGGGAGACTTTTGTCTGATCGCTCACAGCAAACCAACCCAGTATGAGTGGCCCTGACTAGTACAACTTTGATGATTATGGCGATACACAATCCCTTTTACCACATTAAGGTATCCCCATTTAGAAAGGATATATATATATATATATATATATATATATATATATATATATATATATATATATATATATATATATATATATATATATATATATACTGTAAATATGTATTATATATATAGGTTTATATACGTATATTTGTATACACACACACACACACATATATATATATATATATATATATATATATATATATATATATATATATATATATATATATATATCCTATGGGTGAATTAATTTGAAAAAAAAAACTTCCATTCCTGCCCAAAATCAGAAAATCCCCTCATATAAACACACGCACCGGATTATTCATGATCACTTACGTGTACGACAAAAGTAATAACATTCCAACCAACACAGCAAATGTGTTTACGAATTGAACCTAGTTACTGCTTGAAGAGGTACACGCCAAGTTGCAAAATGTCGCTTTTGCAAGTTTATATTTTTATCTACTTCTTTTTATACTTTTAATATCATTGTTGATTTTATTTCTTTCTAATTCGTCGTAGTTATAATCTATAACCCTTGCTGATATAAAATTAGCGAGGTTAATTAAATTGAAAGCATTTTAAGACTTATAAAAAATAAATATGTAAGAAATGTCTGGCAACAATCTAGTAACTGAGGTGACAAAATCAAAACAAATGACTCGCGTGTTCCGTTGCACGGCTAATCATTCTCTCCAGTGTTCCCGTTTCCTGTGCCTTGATATACATCGGCAGTTTGTAAGTTAGTGAAAATTTCTTGTATTATATTTAGAGACTCTGAGTTATTAATGTAATTATAGAATATTTTTTTTTATATCAATGCTAATTTAAATATTGGTTATTTATTTGAATTGGCTAAATACAGTTCTTGTGAAATACAGCTCTAGGTTAATACCGTTCTGGAATTTTGTGGAAGAATCTGATCACCATATGCCGTTCTGCGCAATATTATTCTGATAGAATAAAAATATAGGTAATAATTCTCTCTCTCTCTCTCTCTCTCTCTCTCTCTCTCTCTCTCTCTCTCTCTCTCTCTCTCTCTCTCTCTCTCTCTCTCATATATATGTATATATATATATATATATATATATATATATATATATATATATATATATATATATATATATATATATATATATATATATATATGTATATATATATATATATATAATATACAGATATATATATACTGTATATATATATATATATATATATATATATATATATATATATATATATATATATATATATATATATATTCCATTAAATCAAATCACAAGCAAAATTGAACGACATTGTATCAGGCTACGGTTGAAATAAAAATTTGCGAGTCGTTCTAGATAGAATCATTCCATAAGTATTTACTCAATTCTTTTTAATATGGCGCATTTGTACCGACTCGCAGCGGTACCCTTTCAGCTCGGAAAAGTTTCTTAGTCGCTGATTGGCTAGAATGATCTTGTCCAACCAATCTGCGATCAGGAAACGTTTCCGAGCTAAAAGGGCAACCATTCGAGTTGGTACAAATCTGCCTCAATAAAAAAGAATTGACTATAGTAAAGTATACAAGCGAATGAGATGCCTAGTTTAGACCAATGGTCTCCTGCAACCCAACCGAGAATAGTAAACCTAATGGACCTTGAGACCATAAATTACTATTATTTGAAATTTGTGATTTTGCATACAAGGAAATACCAAATATATTCTGTTTTGGAAATAAATTCATAATAATTTCTTGTACTGACTCCTTCCCACAGTTAGTAACCTTGTTTAACCTTTTATCGAATATTGCACTATACATAAATCATATCTTATTTTCTCTGTTTTTTTAATATATAATTAAAGGGAATCAAATTTAATATGATATGAATTTCAAAATAATCTATAAAATTCGAAAAAATAAGATAACTCGAATCATAAAAGTTGGGAGTTTTAATAGTTTTAAGAAGAGGCTTGGACGCTGATCATATTTATATATGGTCTATCTCTAGGGCATTGTCCTGCTTGAGAGAGCAAGATCCCTGTCCCTTGCCTCTGCCATTCATGAGTGACCTTTAAAGCGACATTCCTTATACATTTCTTTTTAACTTTACAATATATTAATCGGTTTTAACTTTCTAACAGGGCAAATCATCTGACAATTGCAGACACCCCACCGGTCGTATTGCCATGACAGACGTAGGACTGGCAGTGGGTGCCAGCTTCCTTGCCATTGGCGGGATCATGGCAATCTATGGCACTATCTTATGCCTCACTTCTAAGGTTAGTTCCCACAGAGCTAGAAATGAGGATAATCAAGGCGAAGGAAATAAGTTTTCCTTTGATTTTAAAGAAAAAATGACATTAGTACTATGTTACTTGTGTGAGGTTTATGCAAATCCGTTGATCTTGTTTCGCTGTCTCAGTATTATTATTATTATTATTATTATTATTAAATGCTAAGCTACAACCCTAGTTGGAAAAGCAGGATGCTATTAGCCCAGGGACCCCAACAGGGAAAATAGCCCAGTGAGGAAAGGAAACAAGGAAAAATAAAATATTTTAAGAACAGTAACAAAATTGAAATACATATTTCCTATATATACTATAAAAACTTGAACAAAACAAGAGGAAAAGAAACTAGATGGAACAGTGTGCTCGAGTGTATCCTCAAGCAAGAGAACTCTAACCCAAGACAGTGGAAGACCATGGAACAGAGGCTATGGCACTACCCAAGACTATAGAACAATGGTTTGATTTTGGAGTGTCCTTGTCCTAGAAGAGCTGCTTACCATAGCTATAGAGTCTCTTCTACCCTTACCAAGAGGAAAGTATCCACTGAATAATTGCAGTGCAGTAGTTAACCCCTTAGGAGAAGAAGAATTGTTTGGTAATCTCAGTGTTGTCATGTGTATGAGGGCAGAGGAGAATCTGTAACGAATAGGCCAGACTATTCAGTGTCTGTGTAGGCAAAGGGAAAGAACCGTAACCAGAGAGAAAGATCCAATGTAGTACTGTCTGGCCAATCAAATGACCCCATAACTCTCTAGAGGTAGTATCTCAACGGGTGGCTGGTGCCCTGGTCAACCTACTACCTCCTTCGTTCTTTCGTTTTAGATTGCCATACCTTACGTAAGACACGGGCTCTTGCGTTGAAAACCCGTATATCTGTAAGATTTCATTGCTAGTCGCGTTTTAAAACTAGATTGGCTAAAAACGCGACAACTAGTCTCAGTAAGATCTCATAGCTAATGTCCCGTTTCTAGCCAACTTGTTTTAAGCACTGAATAGGCCTAGCCTCCTCGGCTCTAATCCGCTGGCCTTTATGGACAAAATTTCACGAAACAAAAATAAAAATAAACTGTAAGTATTGTGGTTTTAGAAACGAAAAGAATGAATTGATGAGTAAATCGATTACTATCGAATGCAGAATCTTCACAACGTATGCAGGACCCGATTATAAGCTGGGCCAACAACTGGGATATAAGAACCAGTCACTTTTATGTGGTTTTAATTTGAGTTGATGCTATTAGTGATAAGCGTATACAAATGAGAGAACTTAGAAGATAACGAGGAATATGTGGCTATTAACAACACACATAATATATATATACATATATATATATATATATATATATATATATATATATATATATATATATATATATATATATATATATATATATGTGTGTGTGTGTGTGTGTGTGTGTGTGTGTGTGTTCATATGATACATATGAAAAACGCTCGCGCATACATACACACGCACACACACATGTGTATATATATATATATATATATATATATATATATATATATATATATATATATATATATATATATGTGTGTGTGTGTGTGTGTGTGTGTGTGTGTGTGTGTGTTAGTATGAAACAAAAAACGGCCGCGCACACATAGCCCCCCACCACACACACACACACACACACACACACACACACATATATATATATATATATATATATATATATATATATATATATATATATATATATATATATACACACACACAAGGTGTGAGTGTAAAATTTACGTGCAATAGTCCATATCCATTAGCCTATGCTTACAACAACCAACCTGTGACAATTAATCAGAACAGCGAAAGAATGACTGCGATGTTTTTTCGGTAATCAATACTTCGCTAAGCGACGAAGCAACACAACAGTAAAGTTGGTTGGTGAGATACTCCAGTAACATATTTGGAGTTCTCTTGCTTGAGGGTACACCCAGGCACACTATTCTATCTTTATTTCTCTTCCTCTTGTTTTGTTAAAGTTTTTATAGTGTATATAGAAAATATTTATTTTAATGTTAGTGCTCTTAATATATTTTATTTTTTCTTGTTTCCTTTCCTCACAGGGCTATTTTCCCTGTTGGAGCCCCCGGGCTTATAGCATCCTGGTTTTCCAACTAGAGTTATAGCTCAGCAAATAATAATAATAATAATAATAATAATAATTAGCACACTGATCTTGCAATCGCACCTAGACCGATTCTATGTCCTTAGGATGTAAGTTATCTTTGTAAGTTATGTAAGCATACATGTTTAACTAGCACGCCAGGAGATATATGACATTTCAAGTAAATAAGTTACTTATTTTTATACATATATCCACAAACATTGATATGAATTTTTTTTAGTGTTTCAATTGACATACACTATTAGCAACTAACAAGGGCACCCAGACCGATATAACAAACTGAAGGTTATTTCACACAATAGCGCATGTATTACAACATATGTGTAGGCCTATATGCTAACACCTATACAAGTGTCTATATATATATATATATATATATATATATATATATATATATATATATATATATATATATATATATATATATATATATATATATATGTGTGTGTGTGTGTGTGTGTGTGTATTATGTGTATGCATACCCTTTCTGCGTGGGAATACTTTAATAACGCGACGAAAAGGTTTGTGTATCGCTATAATCAGCAAAGCTGTACTAGTCAGGGCCACCCATACTAGGTTGGTATGCGTTGACAGATCAAAGCAAAGTCTCCCACCATCACCAATCCGCACTGGCTAGCGTGGTGATGAAAAGTGGCCAAACCCCGGACATGAATTGACATATTATTATGATTATTACTTGCTAAGGTACCCTTGTTGAAAAAGCGAGATGATGTAAGCCCAAGGGCTCCAACAGGGAAAATAGCCCACTGAGGAAAGGAAATAATGAAATGAATAAACTACAAGAGAAGTAATTTAACAATTAAAATAAAATATTCTAAGAACAGTAATATTAAAATAAATCTTTCATATATAAACTATTAAAACTTCTAAAACCGAGAGGAAGGGAAACCGCAAAGAATTGTGTGATCGAGTGTACTAAAAATGGCTGTAATTGTTATTGTTGTTGTTGTATATATTGTATGAATATCTCCTTGTTTCGATATAATACAAACCAACCAAAACCAGGCGTTGGAGGTGTCATATAAACCCCCTTTGTCTACTCCGCAGGGGAGCATGTACAACGCAGAGGACGTGGACGCGATGGTGCAAGCCACCGTGATGGAACAGGAGAAGCAGAGGCAGAAGGAGGAGGCGCTCTTCGAGGACTTCCAGCCAGGAGACAAAAACAAGAGGAAGAAAGTCCTGATGGCCTAGCAGACAGCCGATCCTTCTGACAGACGGGGTGAACTTGCTCCCGCTGTTAGGAGAAGGATCGTCAGAGGTGACAGTGCGAAGATAGGCACCAGCCCTACTTACTGACAGCTTCGCTGAATAGGTTTCAGCTGTTAGTATATATGTGCTCCTTATGTAGACATATGCAGACTCAATTTCTGTTAATATCATTAACTTAGGTTAATGATATGATAGGAGATGATTTCGTAATTCTGATTATTGATAAACTGATTTGCTAAATTCTTGGCAAGATTACCAATCTAAAATTATTATTTTGAATAACGATGGATTTATCAAATTTTTGTTTTTGTAATGAAATTGGTGGCAAATTTTAATAGGACTTCAAGGTTTCTTGATTTGAAATTCTATAGTATTTTTTTTCTGCTTTTATTATATTGTGGACTTTCGTATGTAGGAAATAACTTGTGTAAGAAAAACAATTCTATTCTCATGAAAACTTTGTACGTTCTTTACTTTCATAATTGTTTAAACTTATAGCACTTTATTTGACGAGAACAAATTATTTTACGATTATTAAATAAAAGCTTAAGAATATAAAGGATTTCAATATTCATCTACTCATATACAATCTATTCATTGTATGGTTCAAAGTACATTCAAAGACTTTAACTAGTTCACCGTAGTACTATGGAATGAGAAATACACAGAGAGTGAATTTTCCCGCAGATAATTCTAATTTAGATATTCAGTACGTCTTTCACTGTTTGGTTCAATAATCAGAATAAGATTTTTTCATGGAACGTCCTAAAACAGACTTGTTAGAGGGGCAAGTAAGGACTATTGGACAATCGGAACACACACACACATACATACATATATATATATATATATATATATATATATATATATATATATATATATATATATATATATATATATATATATATATATGGGTGTGTGTGCCTATACTGTTATGATAAGCCTTTATTTACCTGGTTGCAAAAAGAAAAAAGTAAAAAAGTAAAATTGATAAACAAAACTCCAAAGTCTCAAGTTCAAATCACCTGTTGGAGCCCCTGGGCTTATAGCATCCTGCTTTTCCAACTAGGGTTGTAGCTTAGCAAATAATAATAATAATAATAATAATAATAATAATAATAATAATAATAATAATAATAATAATAATAATAATAATAATACTGGAAGTTATAGGCAGAACATTAAAGTTAGAGCTAGCCTACCTAGAATATTCCAGTAAATCTGAAACCGCTATAACCGCAGCACCACTAAGCCTGAAGCTGCTCGGTGGAAAACTTTTTTAACTATTCAATTCCAATCTAGAAGGTGGTCTAGCTAAAACCATTAAATCTCTTGTACACTTTGTGTACTATCCCTCCTGAGGGACTTCAAGAAAATAGGCCTAGGCCTACAAGTAAGAAAATCGTAAGAATTGACTTTAACCTGAAAATCTATAATCTGATATCATTTTACTAGGTTTTTCCATTTTAGCACTGTCAAAAAAGTTTTGTCATTACACATTGAAAAGAGTAAAATGTTTTATCATGCCATCCTTCTTTTCATAAATCAAGATAGTATTCCTTTCCTTGATCAATATATATATATATATATATATATATATATATATATATATATATATATATATATATATATATATATATATATATATATATATATATATATATATATATATATATATGAGCGCATGTAGGCTATAAGTCTGGGGGTTTCTTGTTCGTAAATCTATTCAACTGCAAAATATTTTCTGACGTTGCTTAACATTCAAAGTATCCATTTTCTTTATTGTGGGTTAGTAATCGTTTTCTTTGTGATATGAAGGACCAACAATAGAAAACTAAATTTCTCTGTAACCAACGTAATTATTATTATTATTATTATTATTATTATTATTATTATTATTATTATTATTATTATTATTATTATTATTATCCAAGCTACAACCCTAGTTGGAAAAGCAAGATGCTTTAAGCCCAGGGGCTCCAATAGGGAAAAATAGCCCAGTGAGGAAAGGAAATAAGGAAATAAATAAATGATGAGAACAAATTAACAATAAATCATTCTAAAAACAGTTACAACGTCAAAACAGATATGTCATATATAAACTATTAATAACGTCAAAATAAATATGTCATATATAAACTATAAAGAGACTCATGTCAGCATGGTCAAAATAAAAACATTTGCTGCAATGGTGTTCTTAGATTAGCAGCAAAAATGTTGTTTGATATGCTTGACTCATGAATGGAATAAAGAATTTCGATAAAGCTTATTTGGATATTTTAACAAACCGTTTTTTTATCCAATATGGGTATGGAATCTCAATTTAATAAGGTGCTTAAAGTTTACCTAAACTAGGCCTAGGCCTATAGCCTGTAACTACATTTAGTAAAGCATATCATAATAAATATAAATCCAAAAATATGTTTGAAGACATAAAATAAAGTTAAAAGTATTTAAGATTTCAAGGCTGAGAGAAATAAAGGTTGACGAGGAGATGAATATTATATTTATATTACCAAGTTGTGGAATGATCTTCCTAATCGGGTTGTTGAATCAGTAGAACTTCAAAAGTTCAAAGTTGGAGCAAATGTTTTTATGTTGACCAGGCTGACATGAGTCTTTTTATAGTTTAATATGACTTATCTGTTTTTGACGATGTTAATAGTTTATATAGGACGTATCTGTTTTGACACTGTTACTGTTTTTAGAATGATACATTATTAATTCATTCTCATCATTTATTTATTTCCTTATTTCCTTTCCTCACTGGGTTATTTTTCCCTGTTGAAGTCCTTGGACTTTTAGCATCTTGCTTTTCCAACTAGGGTTGTAGCTTGGCTAGTAGTAGTAATAATAATAATAATAATAATAATAATAATAATAATAATAATAATAACAGAATGATCATTATCATTTCATAGGAGCAGATACGTATAGGCATCAAGGTTGAAAGGTTTATATATATAGGCCTACACACACAAACACATATAGTATGATAAGAATGCCAGATATTAGATGGACAGAAAGAATGACAGAATGAGTCTAGCGATTGTATGCGATGCAGGGGAAGAAAGAGAAGACGAGGATTGACGATCTAAGAAACTTTGCCAGTTTAGACTGGCCTAGAAAGACCATAAACAGACGGGAGTGTAAGAACATAATCTCAAGCCTTATTGTTGACATATAAAGTATGAAAAGAATGCCAGATATTAGATGGACACAAAGAATGACAGAATGAGTCTAGCGATTGTAAAAGAAGCAGGGGGAGGGAGAGAAGATGAGGATTGACGAGCTAAGAAAATTTGCCAGTTTAAACTGGCCTAGAAAGACCATAAACAGACGGGAGTGGAAGGACATAATCTGAGGCCTTATTGTTGCAGTGTACTAGTGTGTGTGTGTGTGTGTGTGTGTGTAAAATGCGTTCCAGATACTATATGGTTCTAGCCTAAACATACTTCACATATGGCCGAATCTGCTTTTGTCTCTCCAAGGAATTCAATTAATATTATTAACGGGCTACTGATTTTTATATCGAAGAGCGTCATGAAGCACAATTATTCCATTTAGTGCATCATTTTGACTAGCCCGAGAAAATTTTAGTGATTTTAACGTATAATAAATATCAAATTCTCTCGTCTTAACTTTAAATAAGAGGACGCGGATATTTATAGTCAAATCAAGATCCCGATTGTTGGAGTCGTTAGTACATAACAAAAAATATATAACCAAGTAAATGAAACTTAGAAATTAATGTAAAAAGTAAATATAAGTATTATCTTTCATTTATTCTGATTATTATAATTATTTATCAATCTTAATAGAAAGATAAAACACTCATTTGTCACCATTCGGTTCCCTAGTGGCAGACGCGAAGGCGGGAAAACCGGTTGCTCTATTTTTTAACGCAGTTTAAGTCTCCTCTACGCCTATTTATCGTTACGTAGTATTATTATTTAGTGACACGGAATTACAAGAACACTTCGTGATTGTAAATTGTTCTCCATTGTTCATTATCGTCGTGTTTCAAAGAGTGGAACTACTGCAGTCGTCTCACAACGAACACAATGTCTCATGCAAGTATGGTATGTCGATTACAGTCATTGTAAGCTAAACTTAATCATGTTTACACAGGTTTATTTAACTTCATTTCGGTATAGTTTATAAACGTCTAAATCGACGGCGTTTATAAGACTACCAGTTTTATTATACTGTATTTCCCGCCGAAAGTTTAAAGGGTCGGAAAACTGCTCCCTATCCCCCCCCCCAACTACCCGTATCATAAAAACAAGACAGATTTCGTCCTTACAATATAATACTCTGTTAAAACTACAGATTTCGTCCTTACAACATAATACTCTATAAAAACTACAGATTTCGTCCTTACAACATAATACTCTATAAAAACTACAGATTTCGTCCTTGCAACATAATACTCTATAAAAACTACAGATTTCGTCCTTACAACATAATACTCTATAAAAACTACAGATTTCGTCCTTACAACATAATACTCTATAAAAACTACAGATTTCGTCCTTACAACATAATACTCTATAAAAACTACAGATTTCGTCCTTACAACATAATACTCTATAAAAACTACAGATTTTATGCCAGGCTATTAATAAGCATAGTACGATACCGATTAAAATAGTTATATTATTAAGCAGGAAATGAATTATGCAGAATACTTCAATTATCTACTTGCTGTTCAATTACATACAAGTTACGGGGCAAAGTTTAGGTTAGTAGATGGCCATTTTTTATGTACCGCACCTTATTTACTATAGGAAAACAATTATATTTCGTTTCCCCATTATGTTTTCCCCACCCAAAACCCCGAGTTCCCACTGGGGGTCCCCCATTATTGGAGGATATAGATGTATATATATTTCTGAAACTATTAATTTGCGACGGAACGAGTGTCATTTTCGAGGAGAGCGTATTTTTTTCTATAAGAAACAGTAGTTTTTTTCCTATGTTACATTGCCATGTAATTCACTACAATGAAACCAAGTTGGTGTTAGTTGATGGCCATTTTTAATCCACACAGGAGTATCTGGCCGCTGATATACAAAGGCTCCAGGCTCCCAAAATACATATAACTATATGTATACCAATAACGCTTACTTTTATTCACTTGGAATATTGTGAGATAGTAATATTTACCTAAATATTCACCGGCTAAGCAGTAAGAGCCATGTGGTGACGCTACCCTAGTACTAGGGTTTTTGTTTACCCTATTGTAAAACTGGCTACCCAAAAGAGACTGGCTTACCTTAGTAACCTTAGTTACCCAAAGTATCACACGTTGATTCAAAATTATCCAAAATCCAAAAATATTTTAAACACAAGTAAAAAAAGGTCAAGTTTGATTATGAAATCAGCTAGTATTCTGCCTCACTCTTCATTGTCAAAACTAATTTAGTATCATATTGAGTTGTAATCTTTGTAACGGCTACCCTATTTTTTTTATTCTTTTTGGATTTCAATTTCCTATTAATAGTTTAGATTTCTTTTTATATTTATTTTCTGTTTTTTTCAGTTTTTAAATATTCTTATATTCAAAGGCCGCACCATTGTCTGCTCGCGGGAATGTTTGGACCGTATTCTCCTTCGATAGTGACGTAACAATGAGGTCATTAGGCCTACACCTTCCATACGTGTGGAAGGCATCTTGGAAATAGCGAAGTCAGTTTGCTAATAGTTAGTTTGGATGGCAATGAAACTTTTTGGACTTATTGCTTTTCGTGGACAAGTAAACCTGATCTGGAGAGTACTATTAGGGTCTTCCCCTAAACTGAAAATGGACTCGCCTTTGTATATGATATTCCTCCCCCCCCCCCCTCTCTCTCTCTCTCTCTCTCTCTCTCTCTCCAATGGGAATAGAATTTTAATGATGAAATTAGACTTTAGATTATCATCTCTCTCTCTCTCTCTCTCTCTCTCTCTCTCTCTCTCTCTCTCTCTCTCTCTCTCTCTCTCTCTCACAATGGAAATAGAATTCTAATGATGAAATTAGACTTTAGATTATCATCTCTCTCTCTCTCTCTCTCTCTCTCTCTCTCTCTCTCCTCTCTCTCTCTCTCTCTCTCAATGGAAATAGAATTTTAATGATGAAATTAGACTTTAGATTATCATCTATCCTATAGATGTCGTTAATGTCTTTCTATTGGAGACTCCCTGGATATTAAGTTTACTTGAGTGTCTTAGTGAGGAAACTCGACAGAAATTGGCTCAACGTTCTTAGGGACTATTCTTTAGTCTGTAAGTATTTTCTGTTGTTTACTTTGACTTATTTTATTTATTATTTGTTATATGTATATGCTGTTTTCGCAGTTGCTTTGGCTATTGTTTTCTGAAAACAAAAGGAAACCGTTTGATTCAATAAGTTAAAGCCAACACACCGTATAGCCTATTTCTTATAACATATCACCTACCGGATTCCATAGTTATAATTGATAATTTAATAGTTCATAACTCTCAAATATATTAATTGAACTTATGTAATTGTTATATCAATAGGATATAGGCTAATTTTAGAATGTCAGTTTGTTGAGACCGATTGGTTTAATAGGCCTAGGCCTACCCTGTGTCTTTAACGTACGTAACTTTGTACAACATAGGTTACTTTATAATTGTTTATAACTTAAGATGTTATTTAAGCAAATATTTTATTATAACAATAGGATATAGTTATTTTTATAAATAGATATGGCTTCAATGGTGTGAAGTCCAGGATGAAATATAAGACTTGGGCTATATACACCATTACATAAAATGACAAACGGTTAAATTGAAATTGCCACTATATAATGCTCTTAATATTTACACATTAAAAATGTAACCACTGATATAAACAACGGACAGGAATGTTAGACAGTTTTTTAAGGTAAATCAAAAGAATATTTGATTTTTGATAACGGTTTCCTGTATGAATTCTACCTTTCATTTGTGCACTTTTTCTTATATTGTTGACGGTATTTAGTTTCTGGATTTTATGAAACGAGGTAAAAGTAATTCTATTATGTTTAACTATATTTATTGCGAAATTATTTTTTTTAGATAAAACTATCTTTCACTAAGTGATTAATCATTATTATCATTATTATGGTTGTTAGGCTATAAAAAAGCATCTACGTTTATTATAAAACATAAGTGAATATATGAATTAACGTTTCAACGATATACATACATGGAAATAATGTAATTTAACGATATAAAAAACATGCTTTATGATTAAACTAGTTAAATGAACACAAGGAACACAGTGTTCCAACTTTAAGGGTCACTTGAAAAGACTGTTCTCAAGGGATTACTTTTGAGATGGCAGTGTAGGCTAATGGGTAGAGTAATGACTAAGTATAATCAAGAATTACTGGAAATAATATTCAAAGTAATATCTGCATAGTCTAACCAGTAGGAATCGGTGACTTTTACTACTGATTGTTTGATGATAACTAGCTTGCGTCACCGACAATAGCAATTGTGGTGGTCTGGTAGTAGCGTCCTTGTCTGGTGATTGCCAGACTGGGGTTCGAGTCCCGTTCATACTCGTTATGTTCATTTGGTCGCTGCAACCTCGCCGCCCTTGTGAACTAGAGATGGGGGTTTGGGGGAGCCTATAGGTCTATCTGCCGAGTCATCAGCCGCCATTGCCTAGCCCTCCTAGGTCCTAGCTTGGATGGAGAGAGGGCTTGGGCGCTGATCATATGTAATATGGTGTCTCTTGCATTGTCCTGCTTGGTAGGGCAATGTCACTGTGCCTTGCCTCTGCCATTCACGAGTGGCCTTAACCTTTAAAGCCATATCATACGATAAAGGTAACTAGCTTGCGTTACCGATCAGGATAATTGAAATATATGAGCAGAGCCTTATGATATGAAACACCTCCACTCAGTTAATGAAAGGATGTTAGTGTTTAATGATATGGATAAATTAGATGTACCGTAGGCCTAATTATGTATTGTTCTCTGCCTCATACTAATTCTCTCTCTCTCTCTCTCTCTCTCTCTCTCT
This sequence comes from Palaemon carinicauda, assembly GCF_036898095.1. Taxonomy (NCBI): domain Eukaryota; kingdom Metazoa; phylum Arthropoda; class Malacostraca; order Decapoda; family Palaemonidae; genus Palaemon; species Palaemon carinicauda. The sequence goes on from NC_090751.1 coordinate 3,612,552, forward strand.
CTCTCTGGCATCAGCGTTAACTACGCCACTGCAGAACGAAGGCCTCTGATACGTCCTTACACTCGCGTTTGCTTATGGTCTTTTTAAGACAGGCCATACCCGCCAATTTTCTTTGCTCGACAATTCAATGTCTTCTCTTCCTTTCCCTGCTTCAATTGCATTCTCTTGAACTGTTTCTGTTATTCTTAATGCCATCCAATAATTGTCATTTTCATTAAATGTCCTGCCCATGTACACATACATACATACATACTGTATATATATATATATATATATATATATATATATATAATGTGTGTGTGTGTATACTACTGAAACGAAGAGATATCCTGCTCCACGACAAAGATGTTTCCTGTGCCTTGTTCTTGCACTTTGTGCCGCGATTCGTGAGGGAGAGAGGGTTGCATGACATACAGTTATTTCCGCTTAGATTATCTTATAATGGTGCAGACGGCTTGGCAAACAGCTTTCGTTATTCAGTAAAAAATAATCGTTTTGTACATATTTATTTCGGTAAGAAATACGCATACTCATCTGATGTAACTAGAGGTATATTAAGCCAAATTTATATCATAGGTCTATACGAGAAGTAAAAAACTTGTTTTACCAGCTCCTCTATTGATATGTTTTCATATTGTTTCATAAACTGGAATATAAACATACAAGATATTCATATAATGTAGTTATTACAGTCACACTAGTAACCTAAAAATGTATTTATAAAAATTTCTACAATCAACACTGGTTCACCAACACTGATTTACACTACGGGAGGATTTTTGTCTCCCATTCAATTTCGTTATTATTTAAATAAAGACGCTTGGTCCGAGTCCCAAAAACAATTGATTTCAAGAATAAAAGATCTCATTGTTTTATCGATTTTGCAAAAGTGGATCAGTTGAATGCTTCAAACGTCTGGCATTCATTCTGATAGTTATTATCTTCCATTTGACACTACGTTGTTAATTATATATGACTCGTGGTATCAGATACATTTACGTACATGTCTAATACATGCAATGAATATTTCATGGCTGAGAGATTGATACAGGCATGACTAGGGGAAATAACTTACCTTTTAAAGTTGAGAACCAGTCTTAAAAACGCTTGCTTATGATATTGCTTCGTACTGCACACACAACAGTTCCACAACCTGAAAGTGTATCGCTTGGACTCGATTGACGAGACTGGCTATCTCTGGAATCTAGTTTACTTTATTCCTTTTATTTCCTTTCTTCGCTAGGCCACTTTTCATGTTGGAGCCCTAGGATTTGTAGCATCCTGCTATTCCAACTAAGGTAGTAGCTTATCTAGTAGTGATCATAATGAAAATTTATGCGCTTTTGAGAATTAGATCATAATTCTAAGGGCTTCAATAGTGATAATCTGCTGAAAAGGTAGAACTGCGAATTGATGATTGAGCTATTCGTTGGATGAAATATACTTTGCTTTAAATATACGATAAATTGCATACGGTGAGCCTCTTTACACTAAGACGTCATATGGTTAGGGGAGCTCAGGAGTCCACAAAGGGTGCCCTAGTCGCACTAAATCTTGTCATTACTAGTGGACTGGTATCCTGCCCTTGCTGGCAGGAAGCGGGCATATCCTATACTACCAACCATTGTAGGATTTGCATTTATTTCATAGATCTGAAAAAGGATGTCAAATAATGTCCTCACCGTTCATAAAGGCATTCGTATCCTGAATCGTTGTGTTTATTTAATGATTTTCTACAGTAAGCTTGCCTCAGTCTCAAGCCTTATCTCGTTTTAAGTTTTGGACGCAACAAGCCCGCTGCTAATCGTTGCAGATATAAGTAGATAGAGAATTTCCTTTGAAAATGTATGTGTTAATCTTGTTTTTTGTTTGTTGTAAACAAGTTTAAATAGGGATTTTTTTTCAACGCCTTTGGGATACCACAAATTGTCGTAAGGAAAGTGTAGTCAATTATAAAGTTTGCCTTTGTTTCCCAGACACTTTTAAGTGATAACAGAATGTGAGGATGTCATTTTCGCACGAGAGGAGCCCTACGAATTGTCCTAAGTGTAGTTATAAAGTTTACAATTGTTCCTCGGATACTTTAAGTGATAACTTTGGAGATTCCGCCACGCCATCTGCCTTTTACGCGGTTCTTTGTTGCAATTTCGGGGATCTTGGCGGTTCTATTTTTATTTTTTTTAAGGTAATTGTCCTTATTTTGCATTGCTTTTCTTTGCCGTTATTTGATTTAATTTCTTTTCCTAGTTTCGTTATTCACTTTCTTAAACCGAATTAGGAAAGTTTTCGTCTGATGGTATTAGATGAAATATTTTAAACGGCCAATAAGTATTTAGTCAAATCATTTCGATAAGAAAAAGTTATAAAGCTCACATAGATAATCATTTATGTAATTATATATAGACAGTATATATATTATATATATAATAACATAAATGTTATATATACTGTATATAATATATATATATAATATATATAAACATATCTATGTATATATAAACATATCTATGTATATATATAACATATATGTATATATATATATATATATATATTACATATATATTATATATATTATGTATGTATATTATATATATATATTTTATATATAATGTATGTATATATATATATATATATATATATATATATATATATGTATATAATGTATGTATATTATATAAAACAACAGGAAGAACAAAGATAAATTACCTATATAGTCATTAAATTCACACAGAAAATTAAATAGATTAGTCCTTGACCCATAGCCGGCAACGCCCCTTCCTCGTCATACCATCGCAAATGTTTAGTTGAAATTCGCCCAATATGATTATTATTATTATTATTATTATTATTATTATTATTATTATTATTACTAGCTTAGCTATAATCCTAGCTGGAAAAGTAGGATGCTATAAGCCTAAGGTCTCCAATTGGGAAAAATCGCTCAGAGAGGAAAGGAAACAAGGAATTAAATAAACTGCAAGATAAGTATTGAACACATTAGAATTAAATATTTTAAGAATAGTAACAATATTTGAAGTAACCCTTTCGTATATAAACTATATATATATATATATATATATATATATATATATATATATATATATATATATATATATAAACAAGCAAGAGAGTACGGATTTCGGTCATGGAATACTCAAAGAAATCATTAATATGTTGATATGTGCTTAGATTAAATAGAAAAAAAAAAATAATCCATAGAAGAAAATGCACAATGATTAAATAAAAAGAAAGATAAAACAAAAGAGAGGACGAATAACGGTAGATAATAAATTTACAATATCAAAGTAATGATGAAAAAATAATGAAAAAAGTTCAGCTGTACAATACTGTAATTAACTATTGGTCATTTACTAAGGTGTGATATATATCATTAATAAAGTTTCATTAATAGCGTAGAATATTTTAGTGATTTTAGTACACTATATAACTTTAAGCTAATTTATTGAGGCGAAATACATTCTCGTAACGACTTGCTTCATTAGCCTAGGGATGATTTGCAGTATCTGGTAGAATAAGAAACTGAGTTAGGGAAGCACCGGGAAAAAACACAATTGCTGCTGCAGAGAAACTCCTCTCTCTCTCTCTCTCTCTCTCTCTCTCTCTCTCTCTCTCTCTCTCTCTCTCTCTCTCTCTCTCTCTCTCTCTCTCTCTGTCTGTGTGCTTTCATGTGTATCTGTTACTCACACCGTATAAAACAAACTTTTCGTGAACACACACCCATTATATATTTATATATATATATGTATGTATATATATATATATATATATATATATATATATATATATAAATTTACACACATATGTATATGTATACATAAATACATTATATACATATGTATATATAAACACACATATATATATAATTTACACTCATATGTATATGTATACATACATGAATACATTATACAGTATATATATAATATATATATATATATATATATATATATATATATATATATATAATTTCTATTTATATATTTATATATATGTATTTATACATATATATACATATATATATATATATATATATATATATATATATATATATATATATATATATATGCGTGTGTGTAATGTGTAAATTGCGAATGTGTCGACGCTCTCATCCGTAAGCATATTTTCTTTGGCCGAAACCTTTTGTTCTTAGAATGTTGTTTGTACATGGAGTCGTATACCATGCAATTATTCAGCAAGTATTTGCGAGATGATATTGCTTTATCCACACCCTGCTCCGTAGTTTTTACAGCATTTTGTTGGTGGTTATCCATCCAAATACTGACCAAATCTAAAGTTGTTTAACTTTACATAAATCTCATTAATATGCGCTAGGCGTTATAAGTGGAATAAGGAAAAATTCTGTATTGTAGGATATAGCAGTTTATTTTTTTTCCCTATTTCCTTTCTTCACTGAGCTAATTTTTCCCTGTTTGAGCCCTTGGGCTTATAGTATCCTGTTTTTCAAACTAGAGTTGATAATAATAATAATAATGATAATAATGGTGTGAGTTACTTTCATAAAGCTTCGTTATTATAAAGATGAAAATATTGAAATAACATTTGAGATAACTTCCTTATAATCTTAAAAATGGTTTCCTTTATCTCTTAACATCTTCCTTCATAGTTAATACGTCACACATCCAAATGGCATTTCCTCTATTGCTTTGTTGATTCTTCTCATGCCGCATATAACCGCATTCACGTCCCATCCCTACTTTCAGCAAGTGTGCTGGAATCATACGAGATAATCCCGTAGACTTTATTAATTTATTCCCTTTACTTCCATTGCTCAGATTTGGGATATTGTAATCATTGCATCTCAGAACCTCCATTCTAACATCATAGATTGAGGGACAAGGTATGAATAACTATTTTAACTACTACGTATTAGTAATCGTAGGATGGACTTGGGGTTGGCGCCTCTGTGGTACACACTCCGTCGACAAGAGATTGATCGAAGCATATACAAGGAGTTAAGGCTTTGTCGTGGGTTTTCACTGAAGCGCGACATGTTAAGAAAGGCTAAATGCGCATCGGCATGATACATAAGTGAGGGTTTTTTATTTTCTTTGGTTGTTCTAGGTCGTTGTTGTAAAGGAGATAGATTTGTTCAAGATAAATTTTATTTCACATACATACATAAATATATATATATGTATATATATATATATATACTGTATATATATATATATATATATATATATATATATATATATATATATATATATATATATATATATATATATATATATGTGTGTGTGTGTGTGTGTGTGTGTGTAATATTTCTCTTGAATAAATCTATCTGATTTACAACAACGGCACACGCACACACACACACACACACACATATATATATATATATATATATATATATATATATATATATATATATATATATATATATATATATATATATGTATATATGTATTTGTGTGTGTGCGTGTGTGTGTGTGTAAAATTTCTCTTGAACAAATTATCTGCTTTACAACAACGAGCTAGAACAACCAAAGAAAAGAAAATCTCTCGGTGTATGTCTGAAAATACACACATGTATGTATGTAGATGTATACAGTATATGTATCGTATGTGTGTATTTGCATTCACACAACTTCAAATCTTTGTATTTTTCCCAATTTGCTAAGCATAGTCCAGATGAGAATCAATGAAGAAACTTTCTTTTCGTGGTGAGATTCTAACCCATACAGGATAGTAAGAGTTGGGTTGAGCTTTTTTAAAGCTTTGGTGAATGATAGCCTCTTGGAAACGCCCATGTCTGTGAATCTGTTGAGTGAGGGTTCAAAATATGCTCTAGCTCGACAATCTCTTGTAGAATCTGCAACCTCACCATCCTTGTGAGCTAGGGATGGGGTGTTTTGAGGAGCCTATAGATCTACCTGCTGCGTCATCAGCAGCCATTGCCTGGCCCTCCCTGGTCCAAGCATGATGGAGAGGAAGCTTGGGCGATGATGATATGACAATATGGCCAGTTTCTGGGATATTGTCATGTCCCTTGCCTCTGCCATTGTTGAATGACCTTTGAACCTTTAAACCTGAGCTTGATATTATGACTGTACCATCATCATTATCATCATCGCCATATTTTTTTTTTTAATTGTCTGGTCATCGTATTGTTTTCCATTGTTATCATGATAATTTTTAGTATCGTGATTACGATTTTAATCATTCTCATAGTTAGTTATCATTACAAAGGTTTCCATTATAATCAGTAGTGTCTTCATCATCATTGTCTTTTCTCTCATCATGAACATTATTACAGACAAGCTGCCATAGTGATTACGGCCTTATTTATATCATTATGATCATCACTATCATTACCACTATCACATTTACAGTGATATATATTGTTATTGCAATTTTGTCTTCATTGTTATCATTACTGACGACGTCATAATCAATATTTTCCTCATCATCTTCCGAATTGCTATCATGCCTGTTCAAGAACGTCATTAATGTTGGCATCAAGTTTGCCATTATCAATGTCATCACAAAAACGTAGGAATCAAAATGTCTCTTCCATCGTTCTCATTCTTATTGCCTTCATTGTGAGGTCTTCCTCGACATCATCATCATCATCATCATCATCATCATGCAGTGATTACTTGCTCTGAAGTGTAATTTAAAGGTACGCTGAATGAATCGACTTGCAATCAATTCCTGTGGGACTTCAGACGGAATGTTTAGGACATCGATGCAGTCTCGCCAGAAATGCCTGATTTGGACCATACCTATAGTCAATTCTTTTTAGTGAGGCAGATTTGCACCGACTCGCAGGGTTTCCCTTTTAGCTCGGAAGAGTTTCCTGATCGCTGATTGGTTGGACGAAATAATTCTAACCAATCAGATAGCAGGAAAGTTTTTTCCGAGCTAAAAGGGCATCCAAAATCCTTGTGACCCTCTCTCTCTCTCTCTCTCTCTCTCTCTATCTCTCTCTCCTCTCTCTCTCTCTCTCTCTCTCTCTCTCTCTCTCTCTCTCCGCTGCGAGTCAGTGCAAAGGCGTCTCATTAAAAAAATTGAGTATAGTTGTAGCTCTATTTTAAGCTTCAGGCACAAGCTTTGCCTGTAAATTTCTGAAAGTGTCATCTTCCTCAACAAACTCTCGCTACCTTGATTTCTATCTATAAAGGTCATTCGTATCTCGGAGATGCTTAGCAACAATAGATTAGCGATAACTTACTGGAAACGTCCTTGCCTGGCGATCGCCGGACCGAAGTTCAGGTCCCGCTCATGCTTGATAGTTTTTTTGTAGTGTCTATAACCTCACCATCTTTGTGAACTGAGGATGGGGATTTGGGGGAAACCTATAGGTATACCTGCTGAGTCATCAGCAGCCATTGCCTGGCCCTCCCTGAACATACTGCTATGTCCTAACAATCATTATTAATCAACCTCAAAATCCTTATTACCACTAACATCTCCGTCAACATCATCATCAAAAGCATTATCACTGTCAAAGTCGTTATCATACCCACCACTGCCATTATCATCATCATCATCATTATCATCCTTCAGGCTGATCATAACTCTCCAATGTGATTAGTGATTAAAGATTCTGATGAATTAAACTTCAATCCATGATAACAAACAAACAATTCTTCTTTACTCAAAGGGTTAATTACTCTACTGTAATTGTTCAGGTGCCACTTTCCTCTTGGTAAGGGTAGAAGAGACTATTTAGCTATAGTAATCAGCTTTTTTAGAAGGACACTCCAAGATCAAACCATTGTTCTCTAGTCTTGGGTAGTGCCGTAGCCTCTGTACCATGGTCTTCCACTGTTTTGGGTTAGAGTTCCCTTGCTTGGGGGTACACTCGGGCACCCTATTCTGTCTAATTTCTCCTAATCTTGTTTTGTTAAAGTTTGGTAGTTTATATAGGAAATATTTATTCTAATATTGTTACTGTTCTTGAAATATCTAATTTTTTCCTTGTTTCCCTTTCCTTACTGGGGTATTTTTTTGTTAAGGTTTTGATAGTTTATATGGGAAAGTTTTATTCTAATATTGTTACTGTTCTTGCAATATCTCATTTTTCCTTGTTTCCTTTCCTTACTGGGCTATTTTCCTTGTTGGAGCCCCTTGGCTTACAGCATCCTGCTTTTCCAACTAGGGTTGTAGCTTAGCAAGTAATAATAATAATAATAATAATAATAATAATAACATGCTTGAATGAATGGCGCATCGAATCAGCTGCTCCAATTACAACTAATGGCATCGCGTGTACACGGGGCATCCGCACCCTTCAATTATCTCTCATCTTGATATTAAGAGGTCCAAATCGGTAATCTGTTGGGACAGGTAGTGTGGAGAGTGTTGATTATGGAAGGGGTTTTTGTTATGGCTAAAGGACATGCTAAACTCTATATTTCGGTTTTAAAATGAAGTAAAATGAAGGATTATTACCCTCGAATTGGTCTTCGTTGCTTTTGTTGTGTTTTGCTGTTATTGCTTAATCATGTCATATGATGATATGGATTATAACAATAACAACTGTTGTTGTTGTTATTATTATTATTATTATTGTTATTATTATTATTATTGTTATTATTATTATTATTGTTATTATTATTATTACATCATTAAAATATGGTATTTTGACGAAACAAAGAAATATCATTATTATTATTATTATTATTATTATTATTATGATTGTTGTTATTGTTGCTATTATTATTACTATTATCATTATTATCATTACTATTATTATTTATCATTATTACATAATTAAAATATGGTATTTTGGCGGAACAAACAAATATCTTATTATTATTATTATTATTATTATTATTATTAGTAGTAGTAGTAGTAGTAGTAGTAGTAGTAGTAGTAGTAGTAGTAGTAATGTCGGCTAGTTAAACATTTCAGATTTACAATGAACTTGAAAGGAAACACAATAATGTCTCCGGCTTTGATCAGTATTCATGAAGAATTTTTTCTATTTGCTTATAAATTACTGATTAATAATTTACGTGTGATAATCACCATTCATATGCAAGACTTATGAGAGAGAGAGAGAGGAGAGAGAGAGAGAGAGAGAGAGAGAGAGAGAGAGAGAGAGAGAGAGAGAGAGAGAGAGAGAATATTTATGACTCTATTTGCTTATATATTACTGATTTATTAATTTACGTGTGATAATCCCATTCATATGCAAGTCTTATCAAATGTGTGTGTTTGAGAGAGAGAGAGAGAGAGAGAGAGGAGAGAGAGAGAGAGAGAGAGAGGAGAGAGAGAGAGAGAGAGAGAGAGAGAGAGAATATTTGACTTTTTCTATTTGGTCATAAATTACTGATTTATTAAATTACATGTGATAATCCCCATTCATATACAAGTCTTATCAAATGTGTGTGTGTGTGAGAGAGAGAGAGAGAGAGAGAGAGAGAGAGAGAGAGAGAGAGAGAGAGAGACTTAAATACAAAGGGGACACAAAAGCAACTATTCAATACAATGTTGGTCTGCAATGGGGAGAGGAAAATAGTTATATGCAAATGGAACTTTTGTCGTCGGATTTTAGGACTTAAGTTATGCTTGTTTCGGCATTGTTGCAATGTTGCACCATTATTGCAGTGGCTGCATGAAATTCGAAATCTTATTTACAAGAATAGACTGGCTAAAGTATAATGAATTTGCTAAGTAAATGTTTTGGGGTTTGCCAGTGGTGGATAAAAGTGGGTCATTCCGTTGTCTGACTTCGGGTATTTACATGCAATACGATTTGCCTTATGCCAAAAAAAATATATTGAATGAAATTAGAGTAATTATTCATGTTTATACAGTTGAAGGAAGTATTTGTTTTTTTTCTGTTTTACTTTGAGATTACATTTTGTGTTCGTTAGTTGTTAGATTAATGTACATTTGCTGTTTTATTATTGGAAACTTGTGTATGAAGAGTAATTATTCATGTTTATACAGTTGAAGGAAGTATTTTTTTTTTTTTTTTTTTTACTTTGAGATTACCTTTTGTGTTCGATAGTTGTTAGAGTAATGTACATTTGCTGTTTTGTTATTGGAAACTTGTGTATGGAGAGCAATTATTCATGTTTATACAGCTGAAGGAAGAATTTGCTTTTTTTCTGTTTTACTTTGAGATTACTTTTTTGTGTTCGATAGTTGTTAGAGTAATGTACATTTGCTGTTTTATAATTAAAAACTTGTCTATGAAAAGTAGTCCTTTTTTAAAGAAATGTTTTAATTTTTGGAATAAAGATCTGGTCTTTACGCAACAAAGCTACACTCTCTCGTATTATGAATTCGTGTTAGAAAATGGTTAAATAATGATTAACGTAACGAAACTCTTCATTATTACAAATCATAATTATGACTGTGGATTTGAAATAACTCTTATCAGTACCTGCAACCTCACCATCATTGTGGGCAAGGGATTTTTTTTTTCTTTTTTTTTTTTTGGGGGGGGGGGGGGAGCCTATAGGTTGACTTGAAGTCATCAGCAGCTATTATCTAGCCTTTCCTGGTCCTAGATTGACTGAGAGGGGGCTTGGGCAGAGCCATCACGGCCTTGGCTAGGCATTGATTATATTTATGTATAGCCAGTGTCTAGGACATTGTCCTGTCAATTGCCTCTGGTATTCATGAGCGACCTTTTAAACCTTTATCCTCTTGTGGAGTCTAGCCCATTATTATTATTATTATTATTATTATTATTATTATTATTATTATCATCAGCTAAACTACTACCCTAGTTGGAAAAGCAGATTGCTATAAGCTCAAGGGGCTCCAATAGGAAAAATAGCTATAAATGAGCCCTGGGATTAGTACTGTGTCTGCCCAGTTCCATTTTGCCAATATTTTACCCCTGATAAGTAAATTGTGTTTCTCCGCATAAAGATAAAGTATGGATTCTTGCAACAATTTAACTAAAGGTGAGCGTTGTGACTGGCAACATGTAATTAGATTTTGGAAGAGATAGGAATGGCCAATTTGACACGAGTCCCCTGACACACCTCTCACTTTACTCACGGCGATTAACCAAACAGATAGTGTAAGAAAAGATGACAGGTGTTGGGCGGGGCTAAACACATGAACTAGCCGTGCTATAAGGGTTTGGCTGGCTGCACTTATTCAGAGCGAGGTGTACCAGGAATGTCTGTGTCCAACTGTACTTTCATGGTGAAGGGATATTTTATGGGTGGGCTGTTCAACCTTGGTGGAAGGTTTAGTCACCAACCACTCTTGTTTATGTATGAAAATTTTTATTTATTTTATTTTTTTTTTTCAAATAAAAGACAACAGAAGAAAGTATTAATGGGGGACGGGAATAAAGATGGATTCATTTTAGTGTAAGGTTTTTTATTGAGAGAGAGAGAGAGAGAGAGAGAGAGAGAGAGAGAGAGAGAGAGAGAGAGAGAGAGAATATGAATAAGGAAGCGAAGTTATGCAGAGGGAAAGATGAAA
>NC_090751.1:3625822-3640822 GCF_036898095.1 Palaemon carinicauda
CGGCGCACTGTGGGCATTATTGTAGCTCCCATAGACGAGTCTTCTATTATTACCTTTGTTCCCACTTTCCTTCTTCCTTCTCGGTGTCGAAATTCTTTTGACTTTCACCACAAAGTGTAACTTCTTATCACTTTCACCGCATAGCGCAACTGAAAGATTTTCCCTCAATGGAGCTCAATGGTTTCCCAGGTTTAAACGCTGGACCAAATTCTATAAATCAACTCGAAAGCCAGTAGAATTACTCCCTGTTCCCACTTTCTTTCTTCCTTCTCGGTGTCGAAATTCTTTTGACTTTCACCACATGGCGCAACTTCTTATCACTTTCCCCGCATAGCGCAACTGTAAGATTTCCCCCCTTTGGAGCTCAATGCTTTCCTAGGCCAACACTAGGGCAAATTCTATTAATCAACCTGAAAGCCAGTCGAATTTCTCCATACTCTGCCTTACAATATTGGGATCCCAGAGGTGTGACCATAAGTTGGAAATAAACAAAGGGTACCAATAATCCGTCGTAGGTGATGACGTCCTGTTATGGTCTTTGTTAGCCACAAACATGATTACCGGATCCATTGTTAATCGTCCTAGTCTCTCAGGGGGCCTCCTTTTACCGGCATCTAGATTCAATTGGAGATTTTGTCCTGTCTGTTCTGGGTTCAAGCTTGTAGGCGCATAGAGATATCGTTGGGTGTTTGAAACGTTTTTTGCAATTCTAATGGGGGTGAAGTATCTTTGGTAGTATACACACACACACACACACACACACATATATATATATATATATATATGTGTGTGTATATATATACTTTATATACAATGTAATATATATATATATATATATATATATACATATATATATATGTGTGTGTGCATGTGTGTGTGTGCATGTGTGTTTAAGCTTGATTAAAATCTGAACTTGGGTACTGTTGAGTGTGATGACAGGAAAGGAAACCGACTGGGTAAAACAGAATCTCCATTGGAGAGAGAGAGAGAGAGAGAGAGAGAGAGAGAGAGAGAGAGAGAAGATGGTAAGGCTTCTGAATACGACATTTATCTGGTATTTAATATTAGGTTTTTCCTGGAAACGAAGAATGTATTTACCTTCATACAGTGAAAGCATTAAAGACACACACACAGCTGACAGGTTATCTTGTTTGACTACCAGATGATACTAGAATCAATTGTGATACTTGAACATTCCTCTGGCATTTTTCAAAAATGGTTTGACTTCATTTGTTACTTAATGCCTTTTAGCATCTTCAGAGAGAGAGAGAGAGAGAGAGAGAGAGAGAGAGAGAGAGAGAGAGATTATTCCCTTGAGAATGTCTGACTTCATTTGTTACTTGATGCCTTTTAGCATCTTGAGAGAGAGAGAGAGAGAGAGAGAGAGAGAGAGAGATTATTCCCTTGAGAATGTTTGACTTCATTTGTTACTTAATGCCTTTGAGCATCTTCAGAGAGAGAGAGAGAGAGAGAGAGAGAGAGAGAGAGATAGAGAGAGAGAGATTATTCCCTTGAGAATGTTTGACTTCATTTGTTACTTAATGCCTTTTAGCATCTTCAGAGAGAGAGAGAGAGAGAGAGAGAGAGAGAGAGAGAGAGAGAATATTGTCTTGAGAATATTTGATTTCATCCGTTCTGTTTTTTTTCAGGTAAGTCGGACCGTCGCCTGAAGTAATACCGAATGGAGGAAATTATCAGGTAAGGAATTTGACATTTATACAGCATAACTATGATTAAGTTAAGCGTAATAGTAGGATTGTTATGGTTGTATTTGGAGATAATCGTTAATGAAAAGGGAAAAATTACATTTTGAAGGAAGTAGCTAAACAGAGATTATTTCAATCATGGTTATCTTGGCAAAGAATTATTGTACTTTTTCTCCCTATCTATTTCGTGTTTCACTTCATTTCGGTGAATATGATAAGAAGCAAATCGTCGCTTTATATGTATATATGTGAATTTTCAACGTAAAATATAGTTTTCTTCCCGGAAAACATTTTAACGTGTGCAGTGGATGTGTCGTTCCCAGTGTCAGAGGTGTTATGTGAGTTCTTGTTGTCATAGTCCTCTTTATTGTAGAGATTTCTTGAGCTGATATATACCTCACGAATGACCTTTTAGTTCATCAGCCTTCTTGTTGCTGTCGTTGTTATTATTATTATTATTATTATTATTATTATTGTTATTATTATTATTATTAATCATAGTCTTCAGAGACTAAAATTAATATTATGAAATTTAATAAGTTTAATACTTTCCAGAGTTTAGTTGTTATTATGGTCTTTAATGAATTTCAATTTTTACTTAGATAATTCCGATTAGAACAAATGTATCAATTAGATGCTGGTAAATAGGTAGCTAGTTAAAGACGTAGAATCGGTTGGCATATATAAGCCTTTTTCGTTATCGAAGTTTAACTGGAAATCTACGACATTATGGGCTCTCAATGATGCCAGTGATCCTTGTACATTGCAACGGCAGACAAATCAGTCAATCAATGCGTTCTAAGCAGATGTTAACCTTTCGGTTAATAAGTGAATGGAAAATAGATAAAGCTAAACACGACATTATTGCAGTGTAACAGTTTAGAGAGAGAGAGAGAGAGAGAGAGAGAGAGAGAGAGAGAGAGAGATTATTCTCTTGAGAATGTTTGACTTCATTTGTTACTTAATGTCTTGTAGTAAGATGAGCTGAAGAGCCTGAGAGAGAGAGAGAGAGAGAGAGAGAGAGAGAGAGAGTATTGTCTTGAGAATATTTGACTTCATTCGTCACTTGTCTTTTAGCATCTTGAGAGAGAGAGAGAGAGAGAGAGAGAGAGAGAGAGTATTGTCTTGAATATTTGACTTCATTCGTCACTTGGTGTCTTTTAGCATCTTGAGAGAGAGAGAGAGAGAGAGAGAGAGAGAGAGAATATTGTCTTGAGAATATTTGACTTCATTCGTCACTTGATGTCTTGATGTCTTTTAGCATCTTGAGAGAGAGAGAGAGAGAGAGAGAGAGAGAGAGAGAGAATAGTGTCTTGAGAATATTTTACTTCATTCGTCACTTGGTGTCTTTTAGCATCTTGAACTAGAGAGAGAGAGAGAGAGAGAGAGAGAGAGAGAGAGAGAGAATATTGTCTTGAGAATATTTGACTTCATTCGTCACTTGATGTCTTGATGTCTTTTAGCATCTTGAGAGAGAGAGAGAGAGAGAGAGAGAGAGAGAGAGAATAGTGTCTTGAGAATATTTTACTTCATTCGTCACTTGGTGTCTTTTAGCATCCTGAACTAGAGAGAGAGAGAGAGAGAGAGAGAGAGAGAGAGAGAGAATATTGTTTTGAGAATATTTGAATTCATTCGTCACTTGATGTCTTGATGTCTTTTAGCATCTTGAGAGAGAGAGAGAGAGAGAGAGAGAGAGAGAGAGAGAATATTGTCTTGAGAATATTTGACTTCATTCGTCACTTGATGTCTTTTAGCAACTTGAGAGAGAGAGAGAGAGAGAGAGAGAGAGAGAATATTTGACTTCCTTCGTCACTTGATGTCTTTTAGCATCTTGAGCTAGAGAGAGAGAGAGAGAGAGAGAGAGAGAGAGAGAATATTGTCTTGAGAATATTTGAATTCATTCGTCACTTGGTGTCTTTTATCATCTTGAGCTAAAGAGAGAGAGAGAGAGAGAGAGAGAGAGAGAGAGAGAGAATATTGTCTTGAGAATATTTGACTTCATTCGTCACTTGATGTCTTGGTGTCTTTTAGCATCTTGAGCTAGAGAGAGAGAGAGAGAGAGAGAGAGGGAGAGAGAGAGAGAGAGAGAGGGAGAGAGAGAGACAAAAAAGGATGAATTTTCCTCTTTCCCCCCTAACACGACGAGAGTGTGAATCTTGAAGTCCATTAACGGGTTTTGTCAAGCGTAGAGTTGCGGCGGTACCGCGGCCTTTTAAATTGCGTCAAAGGCTCTCTCTCTCTCTCTCTCTCTCTCTCTCTCTCCCTCTCCCTCTCTCTCTCTCTCCTTTAGTTTCCCAGAGAGGGAGAGCAGAGCTGCCTTTGCTAAGAAATATTTTAGTGTGGTTAACTTTCATCCAATTTTTTAATGTTAACTTTCATCCAATTTTTTAATGTGGTTAACTTTGATCCAATATTTTAATGTGGTTAACTTTCATCGAATATTTCTCATTGTTCATGTTTTGCATCTGCGACGTCATTGTAATTCTTCCCGTGCTAGTAGTTAAAGAATTAGAATATGAATGTAGCAGCAACTGATGTGTTGATTCTTCTCTAGAGCCACCCACTACTAATATATATATATATATATATATATACAGGATATAAGACATCGTTATAATTTATTCCATACAAATAGTTAGAGTAGGATTTTGGCAGTAACTGCTGTGCGGATTCTTCACAAGAGCCACCCACTGCTATTGGATATTGCTTTCTCTCTATATGTACACAAGTATATATATATATATATATTATATACATATATATATATATATATATATACTGTATAATACATTTCTGTTTCTTATCATGCTCAGTAATTCAATAACCCGCTATTGCTCTCCAAGCTGACATAATTCTTGAACACATACAGTATTCACATTTCACATTCAATTCAAGTGACGTGAGAAAGTGCTGCTGCGGAATTACTTTCCCGCAGGGAATTTTAGCCCATCTGTTTTGATTATTTCAAACTCCGTTATGAAGCCCGGTGTCAATTCCGAACAACGTCTGCACGGTGTGTTACATGGTGAAGTAATAGCCTTTTGGGTTACACAGTGGAGTAATAGCTTTTGGGTTACATGGTGGAGTAATAGCCCTTTTGGGTTACATGGTGGAGTAATAGCTTTTGGGTTACATGGTGGAGTAATAGCCTTTTGGGTTACATGGTGGAGTAATAGCTTTTGGGTTACACGGTGGAGTAATATCCTTTTGGGTTACATGGTGGAGTAATAGCCTTTTGGGTTACACGGTGGAGTAATAGCCTTTTGGGTTACACGGTGGAGTAATAGCCTTTTGGGTTACACGGTGGAGTAATAGCCTTTTGGGTTACATGGTGGAGTAATAGCCTTTTGGGTTACATGGTGGAGTAATAGCCTTTGGGTTACATGGTAGAGTAATAGCTTTTGGGTAATGCTCTGTTGACGCAGTGCCACGGTCTGACATTTCGCGAAACTGCGCTAGTGACTGATAGTAGAGCTTAAGAATTGCGAAGTAGAACGAGGGGTGGATACTGTATATCCTTTTTGAGTTAGGAAATAGCATAAGAGCAGGATAAAAAGGGCCTAGGAACTAGATAGTTGAGTAAGAGCTAGAGACTTTTTCCATGATTAGAAAGTAATGTAAGAGATGGAAATTTTGCCCCCAAAATTGAAAGTAACTTGAGAATAAGTTCTGCTGAAGAACTAGAAAGTAGTGTAAGAGCTGTAAATTGTACCCAAACTTAGAAAATAATGTAACATCTGGAAACTGTGCCCAAGAACTAGAAAGTAAGTTTAAGAACTAGAAAGTAAGTTTAAGAACTAGAAAGTAAGTTTAAGAACTAGAAATTGAGCTGATGAACTAGAAAGTAGGCCTGCTGAAGAGCTAGAAAGTAGTGTAAGAGCTATAAATTTCACCCAAAATTTAGAAAGTAGTGTAAAATCTGGAAATTTGTTCCAAAGAACTAGAAAGTAGCTTAAGAATTAGAAATTGTGCTGAAGAACTAGGGAGTAGGGTTAGAGTTAGATAGGAATTGTGCCTGAGAACTGTAATGATCATAACTAGAAAACTGTGCCTGAGAAATATCATCTTTTCTTCAAGCTACTGTTAAGAACTGCCATAAAGACTACAATGTATTTTTTGCATAAAAGCTTTTGGCGCTACACCAATGGATATTCAGGTTGAAAGTGGTTGATATTTCAAGCTAAAGTTTCCTTTATGAAATATAAAATTCTGAATTTATGAAAACCTACTGAGCGTTAGCTGTTTATAACAAGGGCAATTATGCTATACGCCTAAGGCCTAAGCTTACTCTGTATAAACGTAAAGCTGGAATATATATGGACCTAGTAATGTTATTCAGTTTTATAAAAAGCTTAGAGGATAGGATTTTATCTCATTGTCTTAGATTGTGTTATTCCTGTTCTTTCTGTTCTGATATATATTTTTATTCACGCAAGCTCAGAGATATGGAGATGTTCTTATGTTCACGAGAAAAGCTTTACTTATCAGTAAATAAAGTCAAGGATAAACAAAATTGCGATGGTATATTTTACAATAGATTTACCTCAATTAAATGAGAAAACTCTATTCACACTGTAGCTATAGAGAATTACACGACACACTGTAGCCAGAGAGAATTACACGACACTAGCTAGAAAGAATTACACGACACTGTAGCTAGAGAGAATTACACGACACTGTAGCTAGAGAGAATTACACGACACTGTAGCTAGAGAGAAATCATGACTGTAACTATTGAGAGTTACAAGACACACTGTAGCTAGAGAGGATTACACGACACACTGTAACCAGAGAGAATTGCCCGACACACTCTAGCTAGAGAGAATTACACAAAAAAATATAGGCTATAAGTTCATTGTCTCTTAGTTTTCTATGGAGTCAGTTGTGGGAAATAATGTTTCAAACCATTGTGGTAGCCTATTAGAGATATCCATATCGTCAAACTGTAGGTTGAGAGTTCGAGACCCAATTAAGCTTGATAGTATCCAGCAGTGTCTGCAACCTCACCATCATTTTGAGCTAGGGAAAGGATGTTTGGGGTAGCCTATAGGTCTACCTGCTGAGTCATCAGCAGCCATTGCCTGCCCCTCCCTGGTCCAGGTTTGATGGAGATGGGTATGGGTACTATTCATATGTAAATGTGGTCAGTCTCTAAAACATTGTCATGTGTCTTGCCTCTGCCATTCATGAGTGACCTTTAAAACCTTTATAGAGGCTTTCCAGCGCTTCCTTACAAATGCTTCACGTTTAAGGTCACTAATTCAAGAGTCGTAGTCGGTTCTCTTCTTTTTACATAACGGCATTTTTATGATGATTTACGCCATTAACATACCTGAGAGAGAGAGAGAGAGAGAGAGAGAGAGAGAGAGAGAGAGAGAGAGGGGGGGGGTTATACAGTAGAGAGAGAAAGGCTATACTGTAAGAAAGAGAGAAATAGAAAGGATAAGGTTATACTGTCTGTAGAGAGACAGAGGGGAAGGCCATACCGAGGAGAGAGAGAGAGAGAGAGAGAGAGAGAGAGAGAGAGAGAGGAAGGTTATACTGTAGAGAGAGAAATGTTATAATGTACAGAAAAAGAGAGAGAAGGTTGTACTGTCTGTAGAGAGAGAGAGAGAGAGAGAGAGAGAGAGAGAGAGAGAGAGCTTAACCCAGCCGCTCACATCCCCCCTCCCCACTCAGAATTTGAAATGTTCGAAAATTCTCCGCCCCCCCCCACCCCCACCCCCTTTTTTTGGGTGCAAATCTCGCTTTTGATGCTAATGCATTGCCGACAACCGTATTGCTAATGTTCAGCAAATTGTTTCGTGGCTGAACGCCTCTGAGTCTGTTAAGTACGCGGAGCTTTGATCTTCGGACCGTATGATCTTCACGCGGGATGAAGTGAGAGAATATTATGTCATATCCTCACTGCTGCTGAACAAAGGCTCGTAGGAGCTTCCTTCTCCCGATGGGCGCAGCAGCAGGCTTGGAGAGCTGCTGCAGTCAGGGTTTGCAAAGAGGAGTTTATTTATATATATATATATATATATACATATATAAATATATGTATATATATATATACTTTATATATATATATATATATATACTGTATATATTATATATATATATATTTATATATGTATATATATATACTTTATATATATATATATATATATACTGTATATATATTATATATATATATATATATATTTATATACATATATATATACTGTATATATATATTATATATATATATTTATATACATACATATATATATATATATATATACTGGCGATAATAATAAATATAACAGTAATGATTAATTTTGAATCATTAATGATAGCCCTACAATAATGATAACCTTAGTAAATTATAAAATTATCGATTACTGATACGGAAATTGAACTTAGCACGAAAAGTTACCATGTATAGAATAGACATTGCGTCAGCACATTTTTAAAAGGGGGTGGGGTCGTATTTACAAACATAATTATCAAAACACTGAGACATTGAAAAACTTTCTATAAAGAACATATACTCGTACATTACATAATGAACTCTCGTACTGTGGAAAAATCCAAAAGTTAAAGAAACCACGATGGGGTGACGTTGGTAGTAACTCAAAAAAAAAAAAAAAAAAAGGTCTATGCGGACACCAGATAATTCAATAAATCGATTAATTACTCAATAAAAAGGGGAAAAGGATAGGATGGGCTCTCGCTAAATAGAACGAGGTTTGTTTTCAAATTAAGATGAATGGAAGGGGATGTTATTCTATTATTTCCGGGTGGCCTTAATCCTAGAGGAGTCTACGGACCACTGTCTTAACAATCGGGAAAGGAAACGAGACATATAGTTAGTAAAGTTTGATACATTTTTTAATCACTTAGCTTCAGTGGAGAGGGGGCTTGGGCGCTGATCATATGCATATATGGTCAATCTCTAGGGCATTGTCCTGCTTGATAGGGCAATGCCACTGTCACTTGCCCCTGCCACTCATGAGTGGCCTTTAAACCTTTAAACACATCACTTGAATGTTTATGAATGGCACAATTTATGGTCTGTTTACAATCATAAATATTTTTGTTTCGAGACATTTAATGAGTAAAGTTTGATACATTGTTTAATCAGTAATATAATTGAATGTTCATGAATGGCACACTTTATGGTCTGTTTACCATCACAAATGTTGTAGTTTCCCAAATGGAAAAAAAGCTCAAGAAGGCTTTAGTCTCCCTCATGTCGGGAAAAGAAATCGCTGAGAAATTCTGCAGCATAATTATGGTGTACGAGCGAACCCATTTGACTGCAATAATGCAGACTAATGTGAAATTGTTGAAGTCTCTCTCATGTTTATGGAAGTTCATTTGGTCATAATATATTCTCGGAAATGAGAGGAATGTCACCGTTTGAGTTCGCCGAGCGTTTTGGGGTTCTTGATTTGCCTGATTTAGTAAAAGAAGTTTTTGTTTGAGGTTACGAGGTTGGGGTCTTGACATGTACAGTTAGACACCGGAATTCCTGGGTTGTTGTGGCCTATTGGAAACGTTCCTGCCTGGCGTTCTGCTGAACGGGAGATCGAGTCACGCTCAAACTAGATAGTTTCTTATAGTGTGCAATCTCACCATCCTTGTGAGCTAAGGATTGAAGGTTAGGGGAACCTATAGTTCCACCTGGTGAGTCATGAGCAGCCATTGCCTTCCCATCCCTGGGTCCTAGCTTGGATGGAGAGGGCCCTTGGATAGTCTCTAGGACAGTGTCCTGCTGGGGCACTGGCCTGCCTGGGTATTGTCACTGTCCCTTGCCTCTGCCATCCATGAGTGACCTTTAAACCTCATTCTTAGGAAGTACTCCTTGTCACACCGTTACTGCTCGGCGAGTTACTATGCCTAGCCTTCCCCACTACCTTTTCCATCTGTTCCTGCACTGTTTGGTTACTAGCCGGGCAGTATGGATGTGATAGGGTGCGATTCCTCTGAGCGAGATGTGCCAGGAATTCTTGTATCCATCCGTACAAGTGTTCGAGCTGGTTAATTAGAGCTGATGAATTATTTAAATGTCGAAGTGATTTTATTCAACATTTAGAACAATCAACTTGGATCACAGACACTTGCTTCATTGTACCTACTTATTACATCTAGAGATTTATAGATATATCCTCTGTCGTATATCGCTGTGGTTTTAATTGTTGTACAACTTTAAAATAATTGAACGGATGTGAATACAATATGCTAATTGCATAAATTATAGAGGTGTGATGAAATAATCTAAAAAATACAGAGATAAATATCCGATACATAAAAAAATAAATTTGTTTTATTCTATAGTTATATAATGGTTTGATGTAAAAGTGGTTTCAACATTTTATTTGCGTCATTAGAGATCCTTTCAGCAACAGGTCCCTTCAAAACTAGAAACTGAATTATAGATCACTTATAATATTTATAATACAGCTGTTGATTTCCTTCGTGTCTCAAAGAAAACTATTAGTGAATGAAAATAAACTGGGTCGAAGCCCCAAGTATGAAAATTTAATTTTCCTTATTCAAACTTAAATTTAGTATACTGATTTCAATCTAGGTTTGAATTTTACGATAACCATTCATATATCATTACTGAAATGATAGTTAAATGGGAATTTAGGGTCATTTAAAGATACACTACTGTTGTACAACTGCAGCGTTTGCCTTTTTTAAATATATATTTTTAAAACAAATACACGCACACTACATTCACAAATATATGTTTATATATATATATATATATATATATATATGTATATATATATATATATATATATATATTTACCATATAAGACGTTTTATTCGTAAAGTGAGCTGGCTCATCATAAGAACCAAATAGGAATGTTGTATAGACAATATTTATATATATATATATATATATATGTATGTATATATGAATATATATGAATATATATAATATACAGTATATATAAGTTCATATGTACATATATATTATATATATGAATTTAAATATATATATATATATACACACACACACACACATATATATATATATATATATATATGTATATATATATATATATATATATATATTTATAAATATTGTTTGCATACGTCTGTCTTCTGCTCATCTCGTATCCTATCAAAGGATGATTAACCTAGTTTTTCCACCTACGTTGGTGTTTTTGAACCTTGACATCATCTACATTGCTGATGGATTATATATACTAGCTTGACTTTATTCAGTTTACAATATATATATATATATATATATATATATTCTACCTTTTGTAAAGACGTTAGACTCATGATTAGATTTTGTTTGTTATTTGTTATGGAATTTTTATTTATAAAAGACACTATTATGTTATTATAACCCTGCTAAGTAATATTTCTTTGCTCTTATTATTTCTTGACAAAGCACTATTGTTAGCTAATGGTATTCAATCGACAACTAAGTGAAAAGATTCCCCCTCTCTCTCTCTCTCTCTCTCTCTCTCTCTCCCTCTCTCTCTCTCTCTCTCTCTCATCTCTAATAGACCATATCAACGAACAGGCGGTCACCAGTCATTCCTCACACACAAACAAAGTAAAAATCAAAAGATTCTTGAAAGGGAAAATCCAAACCGAATCTTGTGTGAGATCAAGGACGCAAATCGCTCGGACAGGAACTCTACGGCTTTGCCCGCCCTTGTCCTCCTCGCTTCGTTCCGCTTCTTTTCGTCACTCCTTACTCCCCCCCTCACCTCTCTCCCCACCCTCTCCACTCTTTATTCTAATTTTCGAATTCTTCAGTTTATTTCTTTGTATCTCACGGGATGTGGGTTTTCAGGGAGAGGGAGAGACTTAAATTATTGATTAGCTTTTGCTATCAATTGTTTCATTTTATTTTATTTAAGTCGATTATGTTAGTTTCCCATATTAATGGATGGATATTGATTGAATGGTTGTAAAAAGAGATATTATGGAACCTTTACAGTTTTGAAATAATGAATTTATAAAGCGTGTATACATACAGACGCGCGCGCGCACACATACACACACACGCACACACACACACACACACACACAAACACACACACATATATATATATATATATATATACATACATACACTTCTTGTATATATACAAATTTAAAGAGGATAGAAGCATCTGTACTATGTTAGTCTTTAGGAATCGGTATTGCATATTCTTTAGGATTCCCACTTTTTAAAAATTCCAATACTACCTTTTAAATCATTATCATTATGTGGGTCATAAACGCCATGTCAAATTTGAGAAACAGACGTGCAACAACTGCTTTTATCGTTATGTTATTATTATTATTATTATTATTATTATTATTATTATTATTATTATTATTATTATTATTATTGTGGTGGATAACGGGGGAGGGTGGGCTGTGGCCCCCTAGCAGTATCAGCCAAACTCGGTTTAATCCCTCGTCAGGCTGGGAGAGAAGATAGAGAAAAGTTCCCCTTTTGTTCCTTGGTTTGATGTCGGCTACCACCCAAAATTGGGTGAAGTGCCTTGGTAAATAGATAGTTTACTATTATTATTATTATTATTATTATTATTATTATTATTATTATTATTATTATTATTATTACTATAATACGAAACTCAAAGAAACCTTCTGCTCCGAAGCAGCACGTTGCCTCGTCATTCCTGCAATAGTTCTTCATGAAGGACATGTCAGAGATTAATCACACGAATCACCGCTGTAGTCCAGGACACGGAAGGGCCAGACGAGATGACGACATGCGGTTGACTATGTTATTCATGGGCTATCTCTAGGGACGGAGGAAGCTGTAGAGAGAGAGAGAGAGAGAGAGAGAGAGAGAGAGAGAGAGAGAGGTGGGTTGGAAAGCTGTAGAGAGAATGGGGAATTTTTTTTTCGTTTGATATCCACCTTGACAAGTGGAAGGAGATGATCATTTATTTATTTTATTACAGTTATGTTTGCGGTTTGTTTAAGTTTAATTGTGGTATGGTATACTTCGGTCGCTTATAAATTGTCGTGTTTTTAATTTTTGCTATTTGTAAATATCTATACCTAGTAGCAACCAGTTGTCCTGCCAAATGTTGACCGAGCGCTGCACCACCCAGTTGCGAATGGCATACATACATACATGCACATGTATACAAAAAAAATAAACACACACACACACATATATATATATATGTATGTATATATATATAATATATATATGGGACATATATATATATATATATATATATAATGTTTAGAGATTAATAGATAGGTAGATAGACAAATGTGTATATGTGTTGAAGACAGCGATCACCAATAGATAAATTCACCAGAAGTTTTATTGTCTTTGATAAAAACTTAATCACAATTTGATGAAAGAATAAAGAAATTCTCCAACATTGCATGCAGTATTCGAACCTGCGTTAGGAGGAACACTTTAGCTGCGAGTCTTCTTTTTCTACTTCAACTATAAATTGTCTCTCAAGATTTTCAGATTAAAATGCATGCAGACCTCTTACAGAATAGTTAATATAGTGTTGAGCGTTATTTTATCAGTCATTCTTCCTGGAAGAGAAGTAGAGGACAGTGGTGTCTGCCTCAATAACACTTTAGGAAGTGCTCTGTATTGTTTATTTTTGAATGAAGCAGTCACTGGGGTTTTTGCTTAGTCACTTCAACCATTCACACACTGTTTGATTAAACTTTTTAATGCTGATATATATAGTATAAATCATATGTATGTGTGTATATACTGTATTTATTATGCCTATGCTATATGTATTTATATATGTGTGTGGATGCACGCGTGTATATATATATATTATATATATTAATATATATACTATATATATATATATATATGTATATATATATATATGTGTGTGTGTATATATGCATGTATATGTATACATGTATATATACATATATATAAATGTATATATATATGCATATATAAATTTATGTATATATGTAGGTATATGTATATATGTATATATACATATATATATGTATATATATGTATATATATGTATACATATATGTATATGTGTATATATATATATTATATATATATATATATATAAAATGTGTATGCAGTAGCTCTATAAACCAGCAGTCTATACTTAAACCATTTGTCGAATGCCGAAAATTCTAAAATACTAGAAAACATGCAAAGAGGTTTTGAATGTGAATGAAAGAGCTAGAAGCCGCCGAAGTGGTTTGTCTTTAAAGTATGTAGGGACGGGGGTGAAAGGTCTGGTTGAAAGGCTTTCCCGTAGAGGAATAGATGAATAGAATGTGATGGAGTGTTTTCGCCATGTAGCCAGAACAGGGGAAAATTGCCTGGTATAAATATTGTCTATGCCAGAATGGTGCCAACGAGATGGTGTCAGATATAAATAGAAGGGCTGGATTGGTAGAAGGGAAAACATGTTAGGAAAAGCTACTTCATTAAGAAAGATTGTAGTTTTTCGTTTCTGAGAACTGAGACGGTCCGGTATAGGAACCCGTGTTCGGCTCTGAACTGAAAAATCTAAAAGAACAACAACTATAGGGGCACTCAGTTGAGAGCATGCCTTCGCCACGCCAAGTAGCCATATTTTGTGTACTTGTACTTTGATGTACTTCATACAATATGTTACAGATTCGTCCTTGGATCATACTCAACATGACTAACAAATTTGGTCAAGGCAATAACAAGGGGCAGGCAGGATATGTCCTTCTTGACTATTGCATAAGAGGGCGAATAAATACTAAATATAAACTATCTTGTTAGGTGAGTACAAACTTGTATTTATAAGCGAGACAATTAAATGAGCTAGGAAACTCACTTGAAAAAAGAGAAAAGATGAGAGCATAGCAGAAACAAAAGGATCAAGTTACTCAGCAAGTTGACTGATCCATAAGATTGCAATTCTCCATATCTGGAGAGACAGAGAAAAGGAAAAATTTCTAAATCTTAGAGAAAAGTATGGCATCAAGAACTGAGCAAATTGGCTGACGCACTCATGAGTTCGTGATTTCCAGTTTTCAGAATACGCAAGAAAGGTTAAAATTCCAATTTTTCTATGCCAAGAGAGTTACATTTCCCAGTTCTAGAAATGTATGAGATGTAGAACCAGTAGCTCGGTTAACTGTTTTGAGTTAGTGATTTGCAAATAGTCCCAAAATGTTGTGAAATATGACTTTATTAACGTGGGTGTTCACTGGCCACGACAATAGGTTAAAGAATTCATGACAGTGATGTTTAGAATGAAATTCAGAGTAGAAAGCCGTAGTAATTTAATAATGGATTTGAAGCGTTGCTCAGTTAGAGGTATGAGTACATACAACTGAG
>NC_090751.1:3645822-3655822 GCF_036898095.1 Palaemon carinicauda
AAAAAATGCCTGTAATATAAGAGAAAGTTGGAATGGGAGATACTTTCTGCTAAAAAATTCTGACCAAGGCACTTTTGATTTGGTAATATATGTAGTTGTGTACAGAAAATAACATGAATACACATTGAATTTTATTGCATACAGGATATTATCGTTGTAATTCTCTGTATTTCTGCTAAGATATAGTTTATTTTCATCTATGCAGTACCTACATGTCGTTGGTATAATTGCTTTTAAATAAATTCAAGATGGTACGCGATTGATCTGTGGCTGAGGCTGTATTCTTTAATGATACAATAATAAAATAACGGAAATATAGAAAATGGTAATAGTTACCAAACGTTTATCTGGCTGGTGATGATAAAAATAAAAATAAAACGTTTCTACGTAATAGTGCCATTGTTGTTGTGTGAAGTAGAACGTTAAATTTAGATCAAGCGAAACTTGTTTTCAGTTCATCTAATTGCTAATTAGTTTGTATTCCCTTTTATCTGAAAATTTCGGGTCTCTTTCAAAAGGGAATTTTTCGGAACTCGAACTTCAACTTTGGTTATCGAATTTCCTTGCAGGTCGATCACCAATTTGCAATCTTGCTGGAACTGTTAATGGCAAGTAGAGTGTTAGAAATGTGAGGTAGAGGATAAGAAAGAATGGTTAATGGCATGTAGAATGATAGAAATGTGAGGTAGAGAATAAGCAAGAATGGTTAATGGTATGTAGAGTGTTAGAAATGTGAGGTAGAGGATAAGAAAGAATGGTTAATGGCATGTAGAATGATAGAAATGTGAGGTAGAGAATAAGCAAGAATGGTTAATGGTATGTAGAGTGTTAGAAATGTGAGGTAGAGGATAAGAAAGAATGGTTAATGGCATGTAGAATGATAGAAATGTGAGGTAGAGAATAAGCAAGAATGGTTAATGGTATGTAGAGTGTTAGAAATGTGAGGTAGAGGATAAGAAAGAATGGTTAATGGCATGTAGAATGATAGAAATGTGAGGTAGAGAATAAGCAAGAATGGTTAATGGTATGTAGAATGATAGAAATGTGAGGTAGAGAATAAGCAAGAACGGTTAAGGGCATGTAGAATGATAGAAATATGAGGTAGAGAATAAGCAAGAATGGTTAATGGTATGTAGAATGATAGAAATATGAGGTAGAGAATAAGCAAGAACGGTTACGGGCATGTAGAATGATAGAAATGTGAGGCAAGAGAATAAGCAAGAATGGTTAATGGTATGTAGAATGATAGAAATATGAGGTAGAGAATAAGCAAGAATGGTTAATGGTATGTAGAATGATAGAAATATGAGGTAGAGAATAAGCAAGAACGGTTACGGGCATGTAGAATGATAGAAATGTGAGGTAGAGAATAAGCAAGAATGGTTAATGGTATGTAGAATGATAGAAATATGAGGTAGAGAATAAGCAAGAACGGTTACGGGCATGTAGAATGATAGAAATGTGAGGCAAGAGAATAAGCAAGAACGGTTAATGGCATGTAGAATGATAGAAATGTGAGGTAGAGAATAAGCAAGAACGGTTAATGGCATGTAGAATGATAGAAATGTGAGGTAGAGAATAAGCAAGAACGGTTAATGGCATGTAGAATGATAGAAATGTGAGGTAGAGAATAAGCAAGAACGGTTGATGTCATGTAGAATGATAGAAATATGAGGTAGAGAATAAGCAAGAACGGTTAATGGCATGTAGAATGATAGAAATATGAGGTAGAGAATAAGCAAGAACGGTTACGGGCATGTAGAATGATAGAAATGTGAGGCAAGAGAATAAGCAAGAACGGTTAATGGCATGTAGAATGATAGAAATGTGAGGTAGAGAATAAGCAAGAACGGTTAATGGCATGTAGAATGATAGAAATGTGAGGTAGAGAATAAGCAAGAACGGTTAATGGCATGTAGAATGATAGAAATGTGAGGTAGAGAATAAGCAAGAACGGTTAATGGCATGTAGAATGATAGAAATGTGAGGTAGAGAATAAGCAAGAACGGTTAATGGCATGTAGAATGATAGAAATGTGAGGTAGAGAATAAGCAAGAACGGTTAATGGCATGTAGAATGATTGAAATGTGAGGTAGAGAATAAGCAAGAACGGTTAATGGCATGTAGAATGATAGAAATGTGAGGCAAGAGAATAAGCAAGAACGGTTAATGGCATGTAGAATGATAGAAATGTGAGGCAAGAGAATAAGCAAGAACGGTTAATGGCATGTAGAATGATAGAAATGTGAGGTAGAGAATAAGCAAGAACGGTTAATGGCATGTAGAATGATAGAAATGTGAGGTAGAGAATAAGCAAGAACGGTTAATGGCATGTAGAATGATAGAAATGTGAGGTAGAGAATAAGCAAGAACGGTTAATGGCATGTAGAATGATAGAAATGTGAGGCAAGAGAATAAGCAAGAACGGTTAATGGCATGTAGAATGATAGAAATGTGAGGTAGAGAATAAGCAAGAACGGTTAATGGCATGTAGAATGATTGAAATGTGAGGTAGAGAATAAGCAAGAAAGGTTAATGGCATGCAAAATGATAGAAATATGAGGTAGAGAATAAACAGGAGCGGTTAATGGCATCTAGAATGATAGAAATATGAGGTAGAGAATAAGCAAGAACGGTTAAGGGCATGTAGAATGATAGAAATATGAGGTAAAAAATAAGCAAGAACTGTTAATAGCACGTAGAATGATAGAAATATGAGGGAGAGAATAAGCAAGAACGGTTAAGGTATGTAGAATGATAGAAATATGAGGTAAAAAATAAGCAAGAACTGTTAATAGCACGTAGAATGATAGAAATATGAGGTAGAGAACAAGCAAGAACGGTTAATGGCATATAAAATGATAGAAATATGAGGTAGAGAACAAGCAAGAACGGTTAATGGCATATAAAATGATAGAAATATGAGGTAGAGAACAAGCAAGAACGGTTAATGGCATATAAAATGATAGAAATATGAGGTAGAGAACAAGCAAGAACGGTTAATGGCATATAAAATGATAGAAATATGAGGTAGAGAACAAGCAAGAACGGTTAATGGCATATAAAATGATAGAAATATGAGGTAGAGAATAAGCAAGAACGGTTAATGGCACGTAGAATGATAGAAATATGAGGTAGAGAATAAGCAAGAACGGTTGATGTCATGTAGAATGATAGAAATATGAGGTAGAGAATAAGCAAGAACGGTTAATGGCATGTAGAATGATAGAAATATGAGGTAGAGAATAAGCAAGAACGGTTGATGTCATGTAGAATGATAGAAATATGAGGTAGAGAACAAGCAAGAACGGTTAATGGCATATAAAATGATAGAAATATGAGGTAGAGAATAAGCAAGAACGGTTAAGGGCACGTAGAATGATAGAAATATGAGATAGAGAATGAACAAGATCGGTTACGGGCATGAAGAATGATAGAAATATGAGGTAGAGAATAAGCAAGAACGGTTAATGGCATGTAGAATGATAGAAATATGAGGTAGAGAATAAGCAAGAACGGTTGATGTCATGTAGAATGATAGAAATATGAGGTAGAGAATAAGCAAGAACGGTTGATGTCATGTAGAATGATAGAAATATGAGGTAGAGAATAAGCAAGAACGGTTAATGGCATGTAGAATGATAGAAATATGAGGTAGAGAATAAGCAAGAACGGTTGATGTCATGTAGAATGATAGAAATATGAGGTAGAGAACAAGCAAGAACGGTTAATGGCATGTAGAATGATAGAAATATGAGATAGAGAATGAACAAGATCGGTTACGGGCATGAAGAATGATAGAAATATGAGGTAGAGAATAAGCAAGAACGGTTAATGGCATGTAGAATGATAGAAATATGAGGTAGAGAATAAGCAAGAACGGTTGATGTCATGTAGAATGATAGAAATATGAGGTAGAGAACAAGCAAGAACGGTTAATGGCATGTAGAATGATAGAAATATGAGATAGAGAATGAACAAGATCGGTTACGGGCATGAAGAATGATAGAAATATGAGGTAGAGAATAAGCAAGAACGGTTAATGGCATGTAGAATGATAGAAATATGAGGTAGAGAATAAGCAAGAACGGTTGATGTCATGTAGAATGATAGAAATATGAGGTAGAGAACAAGCAAGAACGGTTAATGGCATGTAGAATGATAGAAATATGAGGTAGAGAATAAGCAAGAACGGTTGATGTCATGTAGAATGATAGAAATATGAGGTAGAGAATAAGCAAGAACGGTTAATGGCATGTAGAATGATAGAAATATGAGGTAGAGAATAAGCAAGAACGGTTGATGTCATGTAGAATGATAGAAATATGAGGTAGAGAACAAGCAAGAACGGTTAATGGCATGTAGAATGATAGAAATATGAGATAGAGAATGAACAAGATCGGTTACGGGCATGAAGAATGATAGAAATATGAGGTAGAGAATAAGCAAGAACGGTTAATGGCATGTAGAATGATAGAAATATGAGGTAGAGAATAAGCAAGAACGGTTGATGTCATGTAGAATGATAGAAATATGAGGTAGAGAACAAGCAAGAACGGTTAATGGCATATAAAATGATAGAAATATGAGGTAGAGAATAAGCAAGAACGGTTGATGTCATGTAGAATGATAGAAATATGAGGTAGAGAATAAGCAAGAACGGTTAATGGCATGTAGAATGATAGAAATATGAGATAGAGAATGAACAAGATCGGTTACGGGCATGAAGAATGATAGAAATATGAGGTAGAGAATAAGCAAGAACGGTTGATGGCATGTAGAATGATAGAAATATGAGGTAGAGAATAAGCAAGAACGGTTAATGGCATGTAGAATGATAGAAATATGAGGTAGAGAATAAGCAAGAACGGTTGATGTCATGTAGAATGATAGAAATATGAGGTAGAGAATAAGCAAGAACGGTTGATGTCATGTAGAATGATAGAAATATGAGGTAGAGAATAAGCAAGAACGGTTAATGGCATGTAGAATGATAGAAATATGAGGTAGAGAATAAGCAAGAACGGTTGATGTCATGTAGAATGATAGAAATATGAGGTAGAGAATAAGCAAGAACGGTTAATGGCATGTAGAATGATAGAAATATGAGGTAGAGAATAAGCAAGAACGGTTGATGTCATGTAGAATGATAGAAATATGAGGTAGAGAATAAGCAAGAACGGTTAATGGCATGTAGAATGATAGAAATATGAGGTAGAGAATAAGCAAGAACGGTTGATGTCATGTAGAATGATAGAAATATGAGGTAGAGAATAAGCAAGAACGGTTAAGGGCATGTAGAATGATAGAAATATGAGGTAGAGAATAAGCAAGAACGGTTAAGGGCATGTAGAATGATAGAAATATGAGGTAGAGAATAAGCAAGAACGGTTAAGGGCACATAGAATGATAGAAATATGAAGTAGAGAATAAGCAAGAATGGTTAATAGCACGCAGAATTATAGAGATATGAGGCACAGAATAATGTTTACATATCTTTTTAGATATTTTATCTTCAAGTTTCTAGGAGTAAGAATTATGTTATTCTTCATCCGTCTGGAGTTTTTATTTTGTTTACGAAATGAGAAAATGAAGGACAACTTGTGTGATGTTTATATTTTGTATATGTGTAATCAAGAGTTTCAAATATATTTCAATGTAATATATTTGCAGATGAAGGAGAATCTCTATGATAATATATTATCAGTAAAGATTTCCTCGTTTTATGTAATCAAGAGGAAATGAAGAATTGCTTTTTAATTTTTCAAGAAAATAGAAAACGATTTCTAGGCTGTATATGTAGAAGGATAGAAAGATATCCAGTTAATGTTGTCATGGACAAAAATTATTTCCAGGTCATGTTACAGAAAGTTTTAGAATATTATCAGTAAAGGTTTCCTCATTTTATGTAATCAAACAGTAATGGAAAAATTCTGGTTAATGTTTCATGCTTATTGAAAACGATTTCTAGGCTGTATATGAAGAATGATAGAAAGATATCCAGTTAATGTTGTCATGGACAAAAATTATTTCCAGGTCATGTTACAGAAAGTTTTAGAATATTTTCATAGTTAAACGCCATTAGAGGTTGTAGAATATATTCTTCCTTTACGGCTATCATCTGTAGATTTTCCAGTTATTATTATACCTGCAGGATAGTTTATACGCTAAGAGTTTTCACGAGTTATAAAACACTTTCGATGTTCCCCGTCAAAATGATCCGTGGAATGACAATCCTGTTCGTGTCACGAGGGAAAGTTTTGAATTTTATGTTGACCCAGACTGAATAAAAGTAAAAGTACGTTTGCTCAGTGGCGCTACGATTCTTAATCTAACTGGCTGTTCGTACATGTGAGGCTTCGTGTGTATGTACGTGCTCATGTGTACTGTATTACTATAACAGCCAGTGAATACAAAATTGTCTTGTGCATGTAAAAGTTCTTTATTTCTAGTTTCAGCTGCTGACATTGAGGTCCCTTTTTGTATTCACGTGGTGCTTTTGCAGGTATTAGAAGTGTTTTAAACGAAGGCTAGTCTTCGACTGCCTATATCGCTTTTGTGAAAGCTTGAGTACCTATATAGGTACTCCAGTAAAGGCTACGTCCTTCCAAAAGGATGATAATATGATGAAGAGGAGGGCACGTTTTGAAACTGGGCTTGATTTTATGTCTTTCTAGGGGTTTGAAGGTGTTTAGCTAAGGACTGGAATCAATTTTGTGTTTTTGTAGGTTTTTAAGGTGTGTAGATAAGGCCTGGAATCATTTCTAGGCTTTTGAAGGTGAATAACCAAGGACTATGACTAATTTTGTCTTTCTAAATTTTTGAAATGGTGTAGCCAAGACCTAGAATCAATTTTGTGTCTTTCTACTATTTTGAAGGTGTGTAGCCAAGGCCTGGAATCAGTTTTGTGTCTTTCTACGTTTTTGAAGGTGTATAGCCAAGGCCTGGAATAACTTTTGTATCTTTTTACGTTTATGAAGGTGTGTAACCAAAGCCTGGAATCATTTTTGTGTCTTTCTACGTTTTTGAAGGTGTGTAACCAAGGCCTAGAATCAATTTTGTGTCTTTCTACATTTTTGAAGGTGTGTAGCAAGGCCTAGAATCAGTTTTGTGTCTTTCTACGTTTTTGAAGGTGTGTATAGTTAAAGCCTGGAAATCTCTTGGAAGAACAATGATGCCAGAGTATTGAGAATGGTACTGAATGGTTTCCCCGGTCCTAACGCCAGACTTTCGGGTCCAAATTTCAGACATTTTGATGCAGGTCTTCTTGATAATATTCGCGACTATAATTGAGTGTTTTAATAAAGGTTTTGCAAGCAAGTCAACGCAACTCAATTATTATTATTATTATTATTATTATTATCATTATTATTATTATTATTATTATTATTATTATTATTATTAGCCAAGCTACAACTCTATTTGGAAAAGCAGTATGCTATAAAAGAGATACCGAAAAAATCATATTTCACAGAAACATAGCTCCTTGTCATGCCTCGGGGAGAGAGAGAGAGAGAGAGAGAGAGAGAGAGAGAGAGAGGTCTTCAAATGTAACGTGATGTAAATATTAATAGACTGATAAGCAGAGACATATTTCACAGAATCTTAACTCCCTGTGATATTTCAGAGAGAGAGAGAGAGAGAGAGAGAGAGAGAGAGAGGGGGGGGGAGTGGTCTTCAATTGTAACGTGATGTAAATATTAATAGGTTGATAAGCAGAGAGAGAGAGAGAGAGAGAGAGAGAGAGAGAGAGGCCTTCAATTGTAACATGATGTAAATATTAATAGACCTATAAGTATAGAGAGAGAGAGAGAGAGAGAGAGAGAGAGAGAGAGAACGGTCTTCAATTGTAACGTGATGTAAATATTAATAGACTGATACGGAGAGAGAGAGAGAGAGAGAGAGAGAGAGAGAGAGAGAGAGAGCGCTTAGGGAATAATTCATTAAAACATTCTACGAGCATCGGCTACGGAAATTCCCCTGGGGGACCCCCGGCCGTCTTTACCACCTGTTGTCGGCATCTTCGTCTCATCTCTTCCCGGAGATGAAAGAATCTATCCTGTGTCTTCTGTGGTTTCCTTTCTTTGTAGCATTTTGAGCTTCGTCTTCTTACCGCCGTGCATTTGTATTTGTTTGTATGTTTGTATGTCTGTCTGTGTATTTGTTTGTATGTCTGTCTGTCTGCCTATTGGTTTGTATGAATGTCTGTGTATTTGTATGTCTGTCTGTGTATTTGTTTCTATATCTTTCTGTGTGTTTGTGATTAGCATAACTCAAAAACTGTTTGACCGAATCCCATCAAATTTGGTGGGATGATTGGCCATGATCCAAGGACAATTTGATTTGATTTTTGGAGTGAGTGGGTCAAAGGTCAAGGTTAAGGTCGCCAAAAGGTCAAAAACTTCTTTTTGTCATATCGTGACCAATTTTTATTCTGTGGTTTCGATTCTTTGTAGCATTTTCAGCTTCGTCTTCTTACCGCTGTGTATTTGTATTTGTTTGTATGTCTGTCTATCTATTTGTTTATATGTGTGTCTGTGTATTTGTTTGTATGTGTGTCTGTGTATTTGTTTCTATATCTTTCTGTGTGTTTGTGATTAGTATTACTCAATAACTATTTGACCGAATCTCATGAAATTTCGTGGTATGATTGGCCATGATCCTAGGATGATTTGATTAGAATTTGGGAGTGGTTGGGTCAAAAGTCAAGGTGAAGGTCACGAAAAAAGTAAAAAGCGTCTTTTTGCCATATCGTGAACAATTTTTATCTGATTTGTATGAAACTAGTGCCAAAATGTGCAAAATTCTGTTGCCGATCTTGAGATATACTACATGATAAAGGCGAAGGTATGCGCTCTACAGAGTCCCCGTTCTAGATGATATATTTTTATGTTGTTCATTGTTTTGATTAATCGGTTATGATGCTCTTTCTTTTTTCTTAATCTCTTTTAATAGTTTCCTTTTTTATTAATCTTTTTATGTTATCTCCTTTTCTATTAATCTATCTTTACGCTGTTTCCTTTTTTTATTAATCTCCTTTTATGCTGTTTCCCTTTTTTTTTATTTTATTATAATTGCTAGTGTTTGATAATAATTATGACGAAGGTAATCATAATAATGATAATGGTGATAAGGATTAATGTTATTATTATCAGCAATCTATTCTCATCATTCCTTTTCCGAGGTGGAATACCCTATTGTGGTGCTAGGGTTATGTATCGCCATGATCAACACAGCTGTACTCGTCAAGGCCACCCATACTATGTAGGTTTGCTGCGAACGAAAATCTCCCACCATCACCAATCCGCAGTGGCCAGCGGGGTGATGAAAACTGGCCAAACCCCAGACATTGGGCTCTTGATATATAAGCCCACGATTTCTGAGTTTATAAGCTGTTGATGTATAATCCCAGGATTTCTGACTTTAAGGGCTATTACTATATAAAAATAGGATTGATATGTGTGAGGCCTTTGTCCTGCAGGGGATTAGAAACGGCTGTATTTGTTGTTGTTGTGTCATCATCATTATTATAAATAATCAAACACCAGACAATGGGCTCTTGATATATAAGCCAACGATTTTTCATTTTATAAGCTGTTAATATATAATTCCAGGATTTCTGACTTTAAGGGCTATTACTATATAAGAACAGAATTGATTTGTCTGAGGCCTTTGTCCTGCAGTGGACTAGAAACGGCCTTATTTGTTATATCATCATCGTCATTATGAATAATATTTTTACCATTGCTACCATAATTAGTACACAATTAGTAGAAGCACCATTAGAGTACCGAGCTACGTTGGCTTTCGCTTAGATAACCAACCCCTCTTCAGATCTCAGCTTTTGATCCTAATTCCATTTCAGCAAGAGTTTCTCGTTAATGTGACCTACTTTAATAGGTAGGTTAATCTTCACTTGGGGGAAGTCTGGATGGTAACCTACGCTTCGACCTGCATATATATGCACATGCGGGTGACCGTTCAGCAGGATCTGTGTTTG
>NC_090751.1:3660822-3663322 GCF_036898095.1 Palaemon carinicauda
GTCTCTCTGGTAAATAAAACGTTTCTGGAGACGCGTTCACTTGGGTCATAGATCTCCGTAATGTCAGACTATTTCGTGTTTGAATAAACTGCATCAGATAAGCTATTATTGGGAATATTATGGTTATTATTTTGTATTATCTAAAACATAAAGAATCTCCAGTGCCATTTCTAGAAGGCACCGTTGTCTTCACAATGGTGTTCAGTAAATAAAACGTTTCTGAAGACGCGTTCAGTTGGGTCACAGATCTCCGTAATTTCAGACTATTTCGTGTTTGAATAAACTGCATCAGATAAGCTATTATTGGGAATTTTATGATTATTATTTTGTACCATCTAAAGCATAAAGAAAATTAACATCCTGTTCTCTACGTTGAGATATATGGAGCAAATCTCCAGGGCCATAGCTAAAAGGCAACGTTGTCTTTGCAATGGTGTTCAAGCAGATCAAACGTTTTTGAAGACGCGTTCACTTTGGTGATAGAACTCTGTCATCGTAATTCTAGGTCATTTCGTGTTGGAATAGACTGCATTTGATAAGCTCTTAATCGGAATTTTATGCTTATTACTTTGGACCATCTAAAACACGGATGAAATCCACCCACTGTTCTCTTCATTGAGATGTATGAAGCGAATCTCGAGTGCCATTTCTAGAAGGCACCGCTACCTTCGTTTAAAGGTGGCGGCACTGCGAGCAGGGGATTGATCGTGGCTCGTAGCACAGGGAGCGGGGAGCGCCAAGCCCGGGGAATGGGGTGCGGTGCCGCGCAGCTATTTTTATTGATCGTTGGCTACAGAGGCGCGACAGTGGCTGAGATCCCGCCAGTGACTGCGGCTGTTGCCAGTCCTAGAGCTGAACTCCGTGGGGTTGACCAACACTCCTCTTCTCTCTCTCTTTGACATGAACATTGTGTAAAAACCCACCGCCCCGCCCTCCACTATATTTACTACTGCCCGCTAGGTAGAGGTCAACCCGGGTCAAAAAAAAGCTTGAGGACTCGGGTCGTGCAGAAAGAAGTCTGCTGCAGTGTTTGTTTGTGGTGCTGTACCGAAAGAACTTTTTTCTTGGTTTTTTTTTTTAAAAAAAGTATTAAGAGGGCCAACTGAGCGATGATCGGTGTTAGTGAGGTAGCCTGAGTTCTACTACTAGCTACTACTAGTAGTAGTAGTGGTGGTGCTGGTGGTGGTGGTGGTGTTGTGTTGTAAAAGGGTGATCATAATCTGACCTGGTTTTTCGGTACACAGCCAAGATGAGGCATAAAGTGAGGTGGTGGGATTCCCTTTCCATGCTCCAGCGATGGACAGCTCTGGTGATTGTCTTCCTCGCCTGCTTACCCTCGATATTAGCCGTTTTCGACCACGACGATGACCTCCAGGTGCCACACACCGAGTAAGTATGCCGCATACGACTGAGGTTCTCACTGTTTCTTTCCTTAGCCTTTCCAGTCCTGGTTTCCATCACCTCCACCACCTCATGGCTCCCTTTAAACCCTTTTTCTCTCCCCCCTCCGCCTCCAATGCCCCTTCCTCCTCCTTGCCCCCTTCCCTTCCTGGATCACAGAAAACGGGGGTGTTCGAGTGGCGCGTAAAAGAGTTGTATGCACAAGACCTAAAGGCGTCTGAGGACCACTTCAAGCATGGACTGGGAGTGGTCAAAGTCGGTCTCTCAAACAAACACCCCTCCCCCCTTAACCACCCCCTCCCCCCTGCCCACCCTACACCTATAACCCTCATCCTAAGCCCCAGACCTTCATTTGGAAACAGGTGTTCTCATGAATGAATGAAGTGCTTGCCTGAGAAAGGCCCTCTTTGCTTTGCAAAATCAGCCTCTGCATAAACCCAAAGGTTTGCAAACTTGGCAGCTGTTTTCTTCCCTTTTTTTATTTTAAGGTTTTGTCCGACAGGTAATGCTACTGTTGCATCTAATTCCTGCCATTGGGATGATTAATTTTTGTCTTAAATTTTTTACCAATATTTGGCATGTTTATATATTGAATTTAATTTCCGAAGCCGATCATGGTGCATTTCATTGTGGAAAAGATCGATATGGGACAAATACGGATCTCTGTGCTGCTGGTCAGGTGATAAAAATACTCGACGACTTAGATCGTGTTGCAACGTTAGGAATTCGCTCCTGTTGTTGTCATTGATGTTAGGCTACCTCCGTCATGGACGTAAACACCGGCTTTTGTTATTAACAATAACGTCATCGTTGTAACGTTCTGATATTGTTCCCGATATTCGGAAGAAAATTGGTATTTAAACCATCCCTTCGGGATTTTTCTGACCTTGAAATTTAAGTAAAATTTATTGCATATTTCCCCTTAAAAATTATGAAAACATTTGATGAAGTATGTTTTGATCAAAACTGGGTAAATGGTATTTTTAGAATCGGTGCGGCATCTCTTGGCCAGAAGGCTGAATTCTCTCTGACCCTGGATATTTCCATCCATTCAGGAACCTCACATGTCCACGTGGTTGGGGAGGAGGAGGAGAGCGTG
>NC_090751.1:3668322-3671238 GCF_036898095.1 Palaemon carinicauda
GTTTGATGGACGAGAGCAAATGAAGTGGAGGAGGAAAAGTAGAAAGAGAGGAAATGATTGAAGTGGAAGAGAAAGTAAAGAATGAAAGGTATGATTGAAGTGGATGAGGAAAAGAAAGCATAACAACGACAAGAAGTAAAGAAAATAAAGTAACAAGGACAGGAAGTAAAGAAAATAAAGTAACAACGACAGGAAGTAAAGGAAATAAAATGTTGCAGTAGCATGAAGTAAAAGCAAATAAAGCATGACGAGAGCAACAAGTAAGGAAGAATAAATCATAAAAAATAACTAGTAAAATATATAAAGCATAATGAAATCAACCAGCAAAGTAGATAAAGCATAATAGAATCAACTAAAACTAATAAAGCTTCACTATAGTAACCACTATAGTAAATAAAGCATAATAAAAGCAACAGGTAAAATAAATAAACTTTAACGAAACTAAATAGCCAAGCGAATAAAAAAGGAGCGCTTTTACATAGCCCATTGGCGTGATATTTGCTCTGGTTGGGGCCATATAATTGCCACGTTGTGATTGCCGTGTCCTTGCTACGGCACTGAGTCGCTGCAGGTTTTACCAAAATGGACTTGAACATTTGTAGGGAAGAATTGCTGTGATTTTAAGAGTCATTTTCTGTGTGCGAACGCTGCTATTAAAGGCTTTAATAGCTTTAAAGGCCGCTCATGAAAGGCAGAGGCAAGGGACAATGACAGTGCCCTCAAGACTATGAACATTTGTAGGGAAGAATTGCTGTGATTTTAAGTCATTTTCTGTGCGCGAAAGATGTATCGTTCGTTACATGTAACGCTGCTATTAAAGGCTTCAAAAGCTTTAAAGGCCGCTCATGAAAGGCAGAGGCAAGGGACAATGACAGTGCCCTCAAGACTATGAACATTTGTAGGGAAGAATTGCTGTGATTTTAAGTCATTTTCTGTGCGCGAAAGATGTATCGTTCGTTACATGTAACGCTGCTATTAAAGGCTTCAAAAGCTTTAAAGGCCGCTCATGAAAGGCAGAGGCAAGGGACAATGACAGTGCCCTCAAGACTATGAACATTTGTAGGGAAGATATACAGTGTTTTTAAAAGTCATTTTCTGTGCGCGAAAGATGTATCGTTCGTTACATGTAACGCTGCTATTAAAGGCTTCAAAAGCTTTAAAGGCCGCTCATGAAAGGCAGAGGCAAGGGACAATGACAGTGCCCTCAAGACTATGAACATTTGTAGGGAAGATATACAGTGTTTTTAAAAGTCATTTTCTGTGCGCGAACGCTGCTATTAAAGGCTTTAAAAAGCTTTAAAGGCCGCTCATGAAAGGCAGAGGCAAGGGACAATGACAGTGCCCTCAAGACTATGAACATTTGTAGGGAAGATATACAGTGTTTTTAAAAGTCATTTTCTGTGCGCGAAAGATGTATCGTTCGTTACATGTAACGCTGCTATTAAAGGCTTTAAAAGCTTTAAAGGCTGCTCATGAAAGGCAGAGGCAAGGGACAATGACAGTGCCCTCAAGACTATGAACATTTGTAGGGAAGATATACAGTGTTTTTTAGGAATCATTTTCTGTGTCTGTGCGAAAGGGGTATCGTCCGTTACTTGCAATATTGCATTTAAGGCTTTAAAAGCTTTAAAGGCCAGAAATGAAAGGCAGAGGCAAGGGACAATGACAATGCCCTCAAGACTATGAATATTTGTAGGGAAGATATACAGTGTTTTTTAGTAATAATTTTCTG
Source organism: Palaemon carinicauda (assembly GCF_036898095.1). NCBI lineage: Eukaryota > Metazoa > Arthropoda > Malacostraca > Decapoda > Palaemonidae > Palaemon > Palaemon carinicauda. Next base: position 3,670,055 of record NC_090751.1, read on the forward strand.
TGTCCGCGAAAGAGGTATCGTCCGTTACTTGCAATACTGCTATTAAAGGCTTTAAAAGCTTTAAAGGCTAGAAATGAAGGGGAGAGGCAAGGGACAGTGACAATGCTCTCAAGACTGACCATATATGCATCTGATCATCGCGCAAACCCCTTCTCTATCAAGCTAGGTCCAAGGAGGGCATGGCTGTTAATGACTTAGCAGGTAGACTTAGCTCCCAAAACACCCTGTCTTTAGCTCACAAGGATATGGTTACAGCCACTACTAGAAATTATCGAGCTTGAGCGAGTGTCGAACCCCAGTCCGGTGATCGCCAGACAAGGAAGTTTCCAATTCTTCCTCTTTAGAGGAACAATGGGAAAAACGATGATCCTGTATTAAGGTTGTTTGACATGGTTCTCCACTAGTATTGCTATATGGTGAATTGATGCATAATGGTAATTATCAGGTTACGTAGAATAGTACATGCTTAAAGGTCACTCATAAATGGCAGAGTCAAGGGACTGACAATGCGTGAAAGACTGACCATATTATATACATCTGATAAGCGCCCAAGCCCCCTCTCCATCAGACTTGGAACAGGGAGGACCAGGCAATGGTTCCTGATGACTCCTCAGGTAGACCTATAGTCTTCCTAGCTCACAAGGATGATGAGGTTGCAGCCACTACTAGAAACTATTGAGTTTGAGCGGGTCTCGAACTCCCGTCCTGCAGATTGACAGGCATTGACTTTTCCAACAGGCTCCCACAACATTCATATATAAGAAACGTAAACTAAGAAAGATGCAAAACCTTCCATCACCTGAAATATGACAAATCAAGATTTATTTAAGAGATGTAATGAAGGCAAGTCAAGGCAGGTGTCAAAGCTGTCCACTGGTGGTAGCCAGTTCTCAATTTTTCTCCCTCGAATAAAAAGGAAAAGAAGAAGAAGAGTAGCGTCTCCGACCTTCTCTCGGTAATCCTTGGCTAAATCCCAAATTGGCTTCACTCCTTTCGAAAGAACATGGGTCCGTGATGGCACAGAGCCAGGTTAATCGGACAACAATGTCATCCTTAGTTTTGTACTTTTCAGAGGGATTTGCATTACTGTAAGGGTATGTGGGTATGTATCTTATGGTAGGATCATTGAAGCGGTTAGGAAGTCGGAAGATATAATTATTCTCGTTTTCCTCATTGTGTTGTTT
>NC_090751.1:3684238-3699238 GCF_036898095.1 Palaemon carinicauda
TACTTACAGTTTGCTTACTTATCAAATTCCTTTACAGCATGAATACTTATCAAATTTATTCACAGTTTGCCTAATTATCAAATTTATTTAGAGTTTGCCTACTTATCAAATTTACTTACAGTTTGCATACTTATCAAATTCACTTACAGTTTGCCTATTTATCAAATTTACTTACAGTTTGCTTACTTCTCAAATTACTTTACAGTTTGAATACTTATCAAATTTATTTACAGTTTGCCTACTTATCAAATTTATTTACAGTTTGCCTACTTATCAAATTTACTCACAGTATGCTTACTTATCAAATTCCTTTACAGTTTGCCTGCTTATCAAATTTATTTATAGCTTACCTACTTATCAAACTTATTTACAGTTTACCTACTTATCAAATTGACTTAGTTTGCCTACTTATCAAATTTACTTACAGTTTGCTTACTTATCAAATTCCTTTACAGTTTGAATACCTATCAAATTTATTTACAGTTTGCCTATTTATCAGATTTACTTACAATTTGCCTACTTATCAAATTTACTTACAGTTTGCCTACTTATCAAATTTACTTACAGTTTGCCTATTTATCAAATTTACTTACAGTTTGCTTACTTCTCAAATTACTTTACAGTTTGAATACTTATCAAATTTATTTACAGTTTGCCTACTTATCAAATTTACTCACAGTATGCTTACTTATCAAATTCCTTTACAGTTTGAATACCTATCAAATTTATTTACAGTTTGCCTACTTATCAGATTTACTTACAATTTGCCTACTTATCAAATTTACTTACAGTTTGCCTACTTATCAAATTTACTTACAGTTTGCATACTTATCAAATTCACTTACAGTTTGCCTATTTATCAAATTTACTTACAGTTTGCTTACTTCTCAAATTACTTTACAGTTTGAATACTTATCAAATTTATTTACAGTTTGCCTACTTATCAAATTTACTCACAGTATGCTTACTTATCAAATTCCTTTACAGTTTGCCTGCTTATCAAATTTATTTATAGCTTACCTACTTATCAAACTTATTTACAGTTTACCTACTTATCAAATTGACTTAGTTTGCCTACTTATCAAATTTACTTACAGTTTGCTTACTTATCAAATTCCTTTACAGTTTGAATACCTATCAAATTTATTTACAGTTTGCCTACTTATCAGATTTACTTACAATTTGCCTACTTATCAAATTTACTTACAGTTTGCCTACTTATCAAATTTACTTACAGTTTGCCTACTTATCAAATTTACTTACAGTTTGCCTACTTATCAAATTTACTTACAGTTTGCCTACTTATCAAATTTATTTACAGTTTGCCTACTTATCAAATTTACTTACAGTTTGCCTACTTATCAAATTTATTTACAGTTTACTTAATGATCAAACTTGTAATTAAGAAAATCCAAAATCTAATCTTAGTAAAGTTTAATGGTTTAAAGGATTAAAGGCCGGTCATGAATAGCAGAGGCAAGAGACAGTGACATTGCCCTATCGAGTAGAACAATGCCCTAGAGACACTCCATATATATATGATCAGCATCTAAGCCTCCTCTCCTCCCAAGCTAGGACCAAGGAGGGCCAGGCAATGGCTGCTGACGACTCAACAGATAGACCCGCCCATCCTTAGATCACAAGAATGGTGAGATTGCAGCGACCAAAGAAACCAACGAGTTTGAGCGGGACTTGAACCCCAGTCTGGCAATCACCAGTCAGGGACGTTACCACATCGGCCACTAATGGCGAACTTATTGCAATAAGGTGAAGATTTAAATCCATAATCAATTTATAAGCGGATTAATTCAATGAGTAAATCGTATTTACTAATATAAAAAAACGGGATACACGAGTAGGTATGAAGCTGATTATGCTAATTGATAAATTACTTAATGGCAATATAATAATTATTCGGTCATTAGCAAAGTAACCGATAGATTTTTGTGTCCTAATGGAGACAATTATCATCTACCCAATCAATTTCAACTATTTAAATGCTGATTAGATCAAATAAATAATGGTTTTACCAACAGAAGAAGAAAATAACCTAGACTGCTAATAATAATAATAATAATAATAATAATAATAATAATAATTACTATTATTATTATTATTATTATTATTATTATTACTAGCTAAGCAATAACCCTAGTTGGAAAAGCAAAATGCTATAACCCCAAGGGATTCAGCAAGGAAAAATAGCCCAGTGAGGTATGGAAATAAGAAAATAGATAAACTACAAGAGAAGTAATGAACAATCAAAATAAAATATTTTAAGAATAGTATCAGCATTAAAACAGAGTTATCATATATAAACTATAAAAAGAAACTTATATCAGCCTGTTCAACATTCAAACAAATTTTCTGCAAGTTTATATAGCTTTCATATTAATACGATTGTATTTTACATTGACATACATTATTAATAGTAGGGTCTATTTTACCTATTTACTCAAACTTTGCTTCACCAAGAAACCAGCTGTTTACTATACATTAAAATCAATATAATGATTACAATAAGCAGATTATATTCTTTATAATCAACAAAGTTATCAACATGACGATGCCATTTCAATGGTAACTGAACGAGGCACAAGTTAATTAGTAATAATACTAATGCAATATTATATCATTGAGATGAAGTGTATCTTAATTGTTATCAAAATTATTGAATAGAATTAATCAAAGAAATCATGGTTCATATGAGTGTGGCAACATTAATGTCTAATTTCATAACAGTTATTTATATAAGCAGACATATGAATTTTATTTTTTTCAGTACACACACATGTATATATATATATATATATATATATATACATATATATATATATATATATATATATATATATATATATATATATATATTATATATGATATATGTATATACATATATATATGTATATATACAGTATATATATATATATATATATATATATATATATATATATATATATATATATATATATATATATATATATATATATATATATATACACACACACTACCCCTTAAATCACACTCCACGCCTGTTGAAAGACAAAGTACCAAAGTATTCGATATATCTTCAAGACATAAATATTAAAATATACCAATAAATGTCACCCCCAGGGTGCTTTCCCCCTAACTATCAATAAAACGCGAGAGAGAGAGAGAGAGAGAGAGAGAGAGAGAGAGAGAGAGAGAGAGAGAGAGAGAGAGAGAGAGAGACTTAACTTAAAACGAACATCTTTATTGATTAGCTGAAGAGATGTCTGATCTTAAACCCCCCCCCTCCCCCCCCCCCCCCCCCCAGAGACCCAACCTCATAAGACACATTGCATCTGTCAAGCGAAGTCTGATCGTCTCGACTTCCAATACGATAATAATGCCTTTGCTCAGTCAGCATAACATATGTAAGGAGATGCCATCCCAGCCTGAACACCCCCCCCCCCCCTCTGCCCTACCCCCACCCCAACCTCAGCCAAAATACAGCCATTTGTCCTTTTAGAAAATAATGTGGTAACATAGATAGCTAGCCAATCCTCAACGCCTATTAAGTGTTACTAAGAAATATGTTATGTCTTCTCTTAAGCCCTTGTATAGATATATATACGTCGATGTGATGCCAGAAAGATATGGACGAAGTTTACCCTTTTTTTTCCAGCTATAAATTTCGGCGAGATCGATAAAGATGAAGATGATAAGAAAGACAAAAAGCCTGGCGTTTTTTTGTGATAGAATCAACAGAGGGATCATACTTAGTAAACTTGAAAGTCCAACTTGTTTATTCTCTCCTGTTTTATCTATTCAAATGCTGAAAATGCTTTTGAATAAAATCCTGTTTTTTCATCAAATATCAGTTTCTTGTATAAGTAAACCAATACAGGAACCTAAAACACAACTAGAAGCAGAACTAATCCCTAACTGTTTACTGTCTTGAATATCAGAGGATATTTCTTAATAGTGTAAGAACATATACATATGTATGTATATTCTAGAAGTTTTATTCTAGCTGTTACCAAGTTGTGGAATGATCTTCCTAATCGGGTAGTTGAATCAGTAGAACTTCAAAAGTTCAAAGTTGGAGCAAATGTTTTTATGTTGACCAGACTAACATGAGTCTTTTTATAGTGTATATATGACATATCTGTTTTTGACGTTGTTAATAGTTTATATAGGACATATCTGATTTTGACGCTGTTACTGCTTCTAGAATATATTGTTAATTTATTCTCTATTCTCATCATTTATTTATTTCCTTATTTCCTTTCCTCACTGGGCTAATTTTCCCTGTTGGAGCCCTTGGGCTTATAGCATCTTGCTTTTCCAACTAGGGTTGTAGCTTGGCTAGTAATAATAATAATAATAATAAATATATACCACCGTTTTAACCAACCAAATATATGTTGAAAGAAGATAAACTTTCGTAATCAAAGAGGAAGCAACAAATATACTTCTTATAGTAAGGAATTTTCCATAGGAGTTAGGGAAAACAAAGGCCTTGAGATATTTCCAGCATATGTTGGCTAATAGTTAAATTAATAGGAATATTATCCTTCTCATAGGTAAATAATATCCCGAACAAATCACCTCTGTTAAATATTAAGTTTGTAGTTTTGACTGATGATATTACTTTCAACACAATCCATCATGAACATAAATGAATTCAATATATCGTTCCATTTTGCTATCCCATCTCACATTTTCCCTACATGTCCAAACCATCAAAATTAGATTCAATTAAGCTTCCTAAGTCTTCTTATTCATAATTTAATCCAGTCCTCGTACCAAGCGTCTGTCTTTTTCGTTTAGTGAAAATTGCTATTTATCAAGATTATCAAGATCTCCTCTAAATAAGAATAATTCTATTAATTAAAATCGATTTGTGAAGATTGGAAATCGACATAGGCAACCTTTTTTTATACAGTCATTGACATAAACTAAACCAGTGCGAAGGCGTTGAAAATTATGAAAGGAATAAATGGTCTAATTTTAAGCATATGGAATTGGCTTTAACCTTTTCCAAAACGGTGTTGATAACGTTAATATTAATTTTTCTATAATAGCTAATGAAATATTATAGTATGTTTTTTACGAAAACTTATGCACAATAGTGTGTGTGTTTATATATAAATATACTGTATATAATTACTAGGTAAGCTCTAAACCTAGTTGCAAAATCTGATTGCTATAAACCCATGGGCTCCAAAAGGAATAATAGCCTAGTGAAGAAAGGAAATAAGGAAACAGATAGAATAGTGTGACTGAATGTACCCTTAAGCAAGAGAACTCTAACCCAAGACATATTTATTTACATGTATGTATGTATGTATACATGTGCGCCTGCATCTGTAATATATATGCATAAACACACACACACACAAACTGTTTATGCATAAACCTTCTCAACTCACGCCCTTGCCTCTTAGTAACGCTTCTTCTCACCCTACTACCCTCTTACTCCAACCCACCATCTGCCACTCCTTCCCTAGCGAAGGGAGTGAGGGGGTCTTTGCCCCCAAAAGCGTGGCATGGTGTGATAAAGGACAAGAAAACATTCGAAGGGGTGTTTTGCTTGATGTCCAATATACATAGTAAAGGTGATACTGTTTAGGCTGGGCGAATTTTATGGAAGTCCTCGGCGTCGCAGGAAACTTCTATAATACCTCCAGGCAGTCACATCATCATCATTCACCTCTCTCTCTCTCTCTCTCTCTCGCTCTCTCTCTCTCTCTCTCTCTCTCTCTCTCTCTCTCTCTCTCTCTCTCTCTCTCTAACCTTACATTGGTCTTTTAACTTTACATTTGCCCGAGGATGGTTTCAACGAAGAAAAAGTTAAATAACTCTACGGTATTAGTTTGCCGGATTTCACTGGTTCCAGGAGGCCAAGCCTGGAGCGAATTCATGGAAGGTCTAAAACTAAAATCTAATAGTTTTCAAAAAATATGATTTCTCAACTCTAACCTTTTCCTACGAAGGTTTATAAGCAAACCCCTTTCATGAGAAAACTATCAGTAATATTTCCCACAGAAGATTTCAACCTAATTCATTTTTTCAAGGGATGTTTTCAACTCTTGAATAATATGTAAAAGGATGGATAAGAAACAGCGACACCATGTACCCACATTCCTCCTAATGATCTCTCTCTCTCTCTCTCTCTCTCTCTCTCTCTCTCTCTCTCTCTCTCTCTCTCTCATCCTGTAATTTTATCATGTTTCCCATCTGTATATCATTTAAGGCTGCCATTCTTACAAGTAAACACTCTCTCTCTCTCTCTCTCTCTCTCTCTCTCTCTCCTCTCTCTCTCTCTCTCTCTCTCTCTCTCTCTCTCTCTCTCTCTATAACCTGTAAATTTATCATGTTTCCCATCTGTAAATCATTTAAGGCTACCAATGTTACAAGTAAAATCTCTCTCTCTCTCTCTCTCTCTCTCTCTCTCTCTCTCTCTCTCTCTCTCTCTCTCTCTCTCTACAACCTGTGAATTTATCATGTTTCCCATCTGTAAATCATTTAAGGCTACCAATGTTACAAGTAAAATCTCTCTCTCTCTCTCTCTCTCTCTCTCTCTCTCTCTCTCTCTCTCTCTCTCTCTCTCTCTCCACAACCTGTAAATTTATCATGTTTCCCATCTGTAAATCGTTTAAGGCTACCAATGTTACAAGTAAAATCTCTCTCTCTCTCTCTCTCTCTCTCTCTCTCTCTCTCTCTCTCTCTCTCTCTCTCTCTCTCTCAATTCCGCATCTTGTCTTCAGCCCCCGACCCAAATCAAGAAATAACAAAACTTTCGAGAGTTTCAGACTACTAACTTGTGTGACCCAATGTTGGCAATCAGACGATTACGTAACAAAAGTCAAAGCCCTGAGCTGAACTACAGTCAGAAGGAAACGGATTGAAGACTTCAATTGGAAGTTTTACAAATAGAATATATATATATATATATATATATATATATATATATATATATATATATATATATATATATATATATATATATATATTTACATGTATATATATATATATATATATATATATATATATATATATATATATGTTATGTATATGTATATGAATATATATATATATATATATATATATATATATATATGTATATATATACATACATATATAAAACATAGACATAAAAGGAGAATTTAGGCAAAATGAGTGAAGTGTTCACTTTAATGCTTAAACGATGTTTTCTAACCAATAATAAATCGAAACAAATACAAACAAACATGTGAAGTAAAATCAGGACAAAATGAGTGACGTGGGCACATTCACTATGCTTAAACGACAATTTTATAGCCACCAATAAACGACTTATGATTCAATTACTTCTCAAGTCAAGAAATATTTGAATGCGAAAAAGTAGTAAAATATAAACACTGGATTTCAGAATAAAAAAAAGAAAAAAAAATTTGAGGTTGTGGTGGCCAATGTGGTAACGTCCTTGACTGGTGAGCGCCTGACTTGGGTTCGAGTCCTGCTCAAACTCAATAGTTCCTTTGGTAGCTGCAACCTGATCATTCTTGTGAGTTAAGGCTAAGGGGATTGGGGGAGCCTATAAGTCTATCTGCTAAGTCATCAGCAGCCATTACCTGGCCCTCCTTAGTCCTAGCTTGGGTGGAGAGGGAACTTGGGCGCTGATCATATGTATATATGGTCAGTCTCTAGGGCACTGTTCTGTTTGATACGGCAATGTCACTGTCCCTTGCCTCAGCCATTCATGAGGGGCCTTTAAACCTTAAATAGGAAAATCTAAACCGTCTGAAGTGTATCTTTACAATCCTCCCTTTTTTTTCAGTCTCTAGGGCATTGTCCTGCTTGATAGGGGAATGTCACTGTCCCTTGCCTCTGACATTCATGAGCGGCCTTTAAACCATTAAACCTTAGATAGGAAAACCTAAACCCTCTGAGGTGTATCTTTACAATTTTTTTTTTTTTTTTTTTTTTTTTTTACTGCAAGATGTATCCATGGGCGGCCTTTAGATCTTTAACCGTTAAATATGAAAACCTAAACGCCAAGAAGTGTATCTTAACAATCCTTTTTTTTTTTTTTTTTTTTTTTTTTGACTGCATGATGTATTTTGGAACCTAAACACACGCGGCCTCTGTAAGTGGATTATTTCCGTCAATATTCTCAGGACGTCGGGAGTCCATCCATTGATATTTTAGAACGGAGCCACCACAGCCCAGGCGGACAATGCTCCTAAATCATCCAGGCACCACACGGGGATGTGGAGTATCAAGGAGTGAGGAGTGAGGGGCGTGAGTAGGGGGGAGAGAGAGGAGTAAGATGGAGTGAGTTGAAGAAGTGAGGAGTAAGGGGAGAGTGAAAAATAAGAGGGAGTAAGGAGTAGGAAGAAGTAAAGAGTAAGGAAGAGAGAGGAATAGGGGAGTAAAGAGGAGTATGGAAAAGGGAGTAGGAGGGGAGAGGGGAGTAAGATGGAGTGAGGAGTTGAAGAAGTTAGGAGTAGGGGAGATTGAGGAATAAGAGGACGTAAGGAATAGGAAGAAGTGAAATAATGGAGAGGGAAGAATAGAGGAGTGAAAAGGAGTATGACCAAGGGAGTAAGGGGAGAGAGACGAGTAAGATGGAGTGAGGAGTTGAAGAAGTGAGGAGTAGCGGAGAGTGAAGAATAAGAGGGAGTAAGGAGTAGGAGGAAGTGAAATAAGGCAGAGGGAAGAATAGAGGAGTGAAAAGATGTATCGCCAAGGGAGTAGGGGGGGGGGCAGAGAGGAGTGAGATGGAGTGAGGTATTGAAGAAGTGAGGAGTAGGTTAGAGTGAGGAATAAGAGGGAGTAAGGAGTAGGAAGAAGTAAAGAGTAAGGAAGAGGGAGGAACAGGGGAGTGAAAAGGAGTGCCGCCAAGGGAGTAGGGGGTAGAGAGGAGTAAGATGGATTGAGGAGTTGCAGAAGTTAGGAGTAGGGGATAGTGAGGAATAAGATGGAGTAAGGAGTAGGAAGAAGTGAAATAAGGGAGAGGGAGGAATAGGGGAGTAAAGAGGAGTACGGCCAAGGAAGTAGAGGGAGAGAAGAGTAAGATGGAGTGAGGAGTTGAAGAAGTGAGGAGTAGGGGAAAGTGAGGAATAAGATTGAGTAAGGAGTAGGAAGAAGTAAAGAGTAAGGAAGAGGGAGGAATAGGGGAGTGAAAAGGTGTATCGCCAAGGGAGAAGGGGGGAGAGAGGAGTAAGATGGAGTGAGGTGTTGAAGTGAGGAGTAGGGGAGAGTGAGGAATAAGAGGGAGTTAGGAGTAGGAAGAAGTGAAGAGTAAGGGAGAGGGAGGATTGGGGGAGTGAAGAGGAGTATGGCCAAGGGAGTGAGTGAAGAGTATGAGAGAGGGAGTGAGGAATAGGAGGATGAAGAGTAAGGAGTAGTAATGGGATGAAGAAAAGAGATATAGAAATTTGATAAATGTTGAGTAAAGGATAGTGAGATATTAACGGTCAGCCAAGAATTTTTTTTTAGTAAACACTAAAAAATATGATTGTCAGATTCACCACATATAAAGAAAGGAGACATAACAGAGCATCATCTCTCTCTCTCTCTTTCTCTCTCTCTCTCTCTCTCTCTCTCTCTCTCTCTCTCTCTCTCTCTCTCTCTCTCTCTCTCTCTCTCCTGTATTACAAAACTGTGGGTTACTGACCTACTTCAACCGTGAAGTGGAAAAAAGAAAGGGAAAAATGAAAACAAGTTAACAGCCCGTAACAGTAATTTGATTTCCTTGGCCATATATCAAACCGACTGAGTCTCTCTCACAGCAACAACAACAATAACAACAGCATCAACAACAACAATAACAACAGCATCAACAACAACAATAAAAAAATTTCAAGCTGACATAAAGGGTTTTACTTCGCCTCCATGAATACATACATGTGCGTATGTAAAAGAATGTAAAGTATATAATGATTGCAATTTTAAATTATTTGTGTACAGTAAGCAAAAATTAAAAATTTAAATCATTTGTGTACAGTATGCAAAAATTACAAATTTAAATTATTTGTGTACATTATGTAAAAATTTTAAATTTGAATTGTTTGTGTACAGTATGTAAAAATTACAAATTTAAATTATTTGTGTACAGTATGTAAAAACTACAAATTGAAATTATTTGTGCACAATATGTAAAAATTTCAAATTGAAATATTAGTGGATTAGAAATCAATAACTAAAATGAAAAAAAAAATCCGAATTAAAAAATATATAAATAAAAAATTCTAAATTAAAAATTAAATAAATAAAAATCTAAATGAAAAAAATAAAATAGAAAATTCTGAATTAAAAATGAAAATGAAATCAAATATTTAAGACAAATCTATATAGATGTTATACAAAGCTCAGGAATTAAAGGTATACAATGGAAATAAAATATTCAGGACCTACAAATAAATAAGCGAATTTATAGGAATTAAACGTCCTCGTATAATACAAGGGATATAAACTATTCAGGAACTACAAATAAAGAAGGGAATTTATTGGAACTAAAAGTATTCGTATAAGAGAGAAATACAATATTTAGGAACTGCAAATAAAGAAGCGAGTTTATTTCAGTAAGCTTTAAATATTTTGAGCACCGATACGAATTACTCTATAATGTTCAAAAGACTTCCAGAAGATTAAAATTACCAACATATGATTGCTCAGAACGCATCTATGACGTTTAAAACACTTCCAGAAGACTAAAATTACAAACAGATCATGCCTCAGAATGCATCTATAACGTTTAAAACGCTTCCAGAAGATTGAAATTACCAACAGATCATTGCTCAGAATGCATCTATGACGTTTAAAAGTTAAAACGCTTTCAGAAGACTAAAATTACCAACAGATCATTCCTCAGAAAGCATCTATAACGTTTAAAACGCTTCCAGAAGACTAAAATTACCAACATATTATACCTCAGAATGCATCTAAATTTTTAAAACGCTCCCAGAAGACTAAAATTACCGACAGATCATTGCTCAGAAAGCATCTATGACGTATAAAACGCTCCCAGAAGACTAAAATTACCAACAGATTATTGCTCCGAATGCATCTATGACGTTTAAAACGCTTTCAGAAGACTAAAATTACCAACAGATCATACCCTCAGAATGCATCTAAATGTTTAAAACGCTTCCAGAAGACTAAAATTACCGACTGATCATTCCTCAGAATGCATCTATAACGTTTAAAACGCTTCCAGAAGACTAAAATTACCAACAGATCACTGCTCAGAATGCATCTATAACATTTAAAACGCTTCCAGAAGATAGAAATTACCAACAGATCATTGCTCAGAATGCATCTATAACGTTTAAAAGCTAAAACGCTTTCAGAAGACTAAAATCACCAACAGATCATTGCTCAGAATGTATCTATAACGTTTAAAACGCTTCCAGAAGACTAAAATTACCGACAGATCATTGCTCAGAATGCATCTATGACATTTAAAAGTTAAAACGCTTTCAGAAGACTAAAATTACCAACAGATCATGCCTCAGAATGCATCTATAACGTTTAAAACGCTTCCAGAAGATTGAAATTATCAACAGATCATTGCTCAGAAAGCATCTATAACGTTTAAAAACGCTTCCAGAACACTAAAATTGCCAACAGATCATTGCTCAGAATGCATCTATGACATTTAAAAGTTAAAACGCTTTCAGAAGACTAAAATTACCAACAAATCATTCCTCAGAAAGCATCTATAACGTTTAAAACGCTTCCAGAAAACTAAAATTACCGACAGATCATTGCTCAGAATGCATCCATGACGTTTAAAACGCTTTCAGAAGACTAAAATTACCACATATGATTGCTCAGAAAGCATCTATAACGTTTAAAACGCTTCCAGAGGACTAAAATTACCAACAGATCATACCTCAAAATGCATCTAAATGTTTAAAACGCCTCCAGAAGACTAAAATCACTGACAGATCATTGTTCAGAATGCATCTAAATGTTTAAAACGCTTCCAAAAGACGACAGTTCATCTCAAAATGCATCTATAACATTTAAAACGCTTCAAGAAGACTAAAGTTACCAACAGATCATACCTCAGAATGCATCTATGACGTTTAAAACGCTTCCAGAAGACTAAAATTACCACATATGATTGCTCAGAATGCATCTATCATCTATGACGTTTAAAACGCTTCCAGAAGATTAAAATTACCGACTTCCCATCAAGTAGTAAAAAGAAAAGAATGCAAATTATCTGAAGTAACCACATAGATATACCAGCCAAACCTCCGACGCCTCACTAGTATGATAACAGCGTCATTTGAGTACGCGCGCTTGTGCGTATGTGTCAAGATATCAATCAGGAGGGAGGGGATGGGAGAGAGGGAGAGAGAGAGGGGAGGGGGTGAGTTAAAACATGTTAATCAATAACTCTCATGAGCCAACATTCACACACACTCGGCATTCATAAATGAAAGCGCTTCACTGCACATGCATATTCACGCCTCCATCTGGTGGACACAGCAAGCGTATTCCTTCAGTCAAGTTGTAATCATTCCCTTGGTGGTATGTCATGCAACTTGAAAGCACACACTCTTCTTTGCTTCGTTTTTTAAAAAAAGATACGTATAGGTCGATCTCTGTTAGTCAGTAAGTGGGGCTTTTTACAGTAATTGGGGTTTCTTATAGAAAGTGAGGTTTCTTACAGTAATTGGGGTTTCTTATAAAAAGTGTGGTTTCTTACAGTAATTGGGGTTTCTTATAGAAAGTGAGGTTTCTTACAGTAATTGGGGTTTCTTATAGAAAGTGAGGTTTCTTACAGTAATTGGGGTTTCTTATAAAAAGTGAGGTTTCTTACAGTAATTGGGGTTTCTTGGTAATTAGGGTTTCTAACAGAAAATGAGTTGGTTACAGTAAGTAGGGTTTCTTACAGTGAGGTTCCTTACAAGTGGGGTTGCTTACAGTAGGTGAGGTTTCTTACAGTGAATGGAGTTTATTACAGGAAGGGAGATTTCTTACAGTGAGTTTCTTACAGTAAGTGGGTTTTCTTACAGTAGGCGAGGTTTTGTTTTTACATTAATTGGGCTTTCTTACAGTAAATGGGGTTTCTTGTAGTGTGGTGTTTCTTACAGAAAATGGGGTGTCTTACGGTAAGTGGTGTTTCTTGTAGTACGTGGGGTTTGTTACAGTATGTGCGGTTTCTTACAGTAAATGGGTTGTCTTACAGTAAGTGGAGAGTTTTTACAGTAAGTGGTGTGTCTTATAGTAAGTGGGGTTTCTTACAGTAAGTGGAATTTCATATCACAACACAAAACCCAAAATAACACTGAGCTCTATGTACGAACATTTAAAACTAATTCTTCCGTATATCATTGGCATGCTTCTATAGCATTTAATGAGCTTTTTACATCGGTAAAATTGTAATTCAAATAACTCGTAACTGCGATGTATTTTCTGAGATTATTTCTTTGAATGTTGGTTTTCTGATAGATTGTTGAGTAGATCTCACACTCAGATGATAGCTATTATTGTTATTATTACTAGCTAAGCTACAACCTTATTTGGAGAAGCAAAATGCTATAAGCCCAAGGGCTACAACAGCGAATATTCTTCTCATACTTTGGGTAAGATAAGTTCATTGATAGCTGGTAGCTATCTATATCCAAGGAGTCGTTAAATAAATCTTTGTTTAAAGTGCCTATCTCACTGGTGTCATTTCTTACTCTCCGACTTCTTCTTCTTCCTCAAAATGCCGAGAGTTTAGACAGCAATCGAACCGAACTGTCCAAACTGTGCAAAGAAGTTCTTTCTTAGTAGCAATCAGTCAGAGAGAGAGAGAGAGAGAGAGAGAGAGAGAGAGAGAGAGATTATTAATCTTTTTCGAAACAGCTTCAGCGCCGCTTATCCGATTAATAAATTGAAAACCAAGACAGAACCATTTCATCATCTTCCTCATACAATTTTTTTTTTTTAGTTTTTATATGAAAGATCTATTTTAATGTTGTTTATATTCATGAAATAATTTATATTGCTCATTACTTTTCATGCAATTTATTTATTTTCTTATTTCCTTTCCTCGCTGGGCTATTTTTCCCCTGTTATAGCCCTTGGGCTTATGGCATCCTGCTTTTGCAACTACGGTTGTAGCTTAGCAAGTGGTAAAATAATAATAATAATAATAATAATAATAATAATAATAATAATATTCCTTACCCTGGGAGAAAGGCGGAAAAAGGAGTTAAAAGGCTTGGGGAATATTCCTTACCCTGCAGGGGAAGGGGTAGGGATGGAGTTTAGGGGGGTTGGGGGGAGGGGAGATTCATTGCACCAAATGCAGTACTGTACTAAAGATCCTTCCCAGGATTCCATTTGCTTCAACCGCAGCTACATTGTTTTCCGTAAATTACTTTTCATCCGTTAGTCTCTTCCAATTTCTTTAACAGATGAATGTCTAGATGCGTGACAAACATTTGTTTTTATATAACTATTGCAGGAGAGTATAATCTTTCCCAATGAGCTTCATAATTATTATTATTATTATTATTATTATTATTATTATTATTATTATTATTATTATTATTGTTGTTACAGGCAAAGCTATAACCCTAGTTGGAATAGCAGGATACTATAAGCGCAAGGACTCCAACAGGGAAAAATAGCCCAGTGAGGAAAGGAAACAAGGAAATAAATAAACAGCAAGAGAAGTAATAAACATCAAAATATCTTAGGAAATAAATAAACAACAAGAGAGGTAATAAACATCAAAATAAAATATCTTAGGCACAGTAACAACATCAAATTAGATCTTTCATATATAAACTATAACAAGAGGAAAGGAAATAGGATAGAATAGCGTGCCCGAGTGTACCCTCAAGCAAGAGAACTATAACCCAAGACAGTGGAAGACCATGATACGGAGGCTATGGCACTAACCAAGACTAGAGAACAAAGGTTTCCTTTTAGAGAGTCTCTCATTAGAATTGAAAGAATAAATAAAAATAAACTACTTTGCGTGAAAATCTTGCTCACGCAAAGCTTTGTTTTCCTTCCTGTGGAGGGTGAGAAAGG
>NC_090751.1:3720451-3722951 GCF_036898095.1 Palaemon carinicauda
AGTATATTCTGGCTTTTATCTTAGATTATTATATCTTTTGGATAACTTTCGTTATTGTATGGTGTTGGGAGGGCTCTCTATTAGTGTAAATATTCAGCTCGTAATGTACGGCAGGTTAGTGTAGACCAGGGATGCTATATATTTTTAAACCATCCTTCTACTGACGGGTACTGTAAATGCATAACATCAATTATACTAGATGCAATAGTTCACATTAAACTTTATTCTATTTTTACTGACGTAGCTACAGTTATCATTACGCCATTAATGGAATCCTAGTTTATTATTATTTATTATTATTATTATTATTATTATTATTACTGGCTAAGGTACAACCGTAGTTGGAAAAGCAGGTGTAGACGGTGGTTTAATGTTTATTATTATTATTATTATTATTATTATTATTATTATTATTATTATTATTACTAGTTGTTAAGCTACAACCCTATTTGGAAAAGCAGGATGCTATAAGCCCAGGGGCCCCAACAGGGAAATTAGCCCAGTGAGGAAAGGAAATAATGAAAAATAAAATATTTCAAGGACAGTAATAATGCTTATATATTTTTAACAGCTTTGTGTTAGACCCTTTCGTAAATCATGCTTCATTCTCCATGATTGTGGGTTGGTCTCCATGTTATTTTGTACTGAGTTTTCATGGAATGAATGTTATTCAGAACTGTATGTGATTTCTTCCTTTCAATTATATACATGTTTCTTTGGAACCCGATGCTGGCTTAATGAAGACTATATGCTAGCCTATCTTTAACTGTAAACTTGTTTTCTTAGAATCTTTAACGCTATTTGCAGATATCCTATACTCAATTTTTTTTAGTGAGGCAGATTTGCACAGACTTGCAGAAGTATCCTTTTAGCTTGGAAAATTTTCCTGCTCTCTGATTGGTTAGAATTATCTGGTCCAACCAATCAGCGATCAGGAATCTTTTCCGAGCTAAAAGGGCACCCCTGCGAGTCGGTGCAAATCTGCCTCACTAAAATGAATTGACTATAGTTACCATGTTCGAATTAGCGGTATTTATAATTGTTGGCTGTATTTTGATTTCTTTCAGTCTCTCAGCTTCTTTGGACTCTGATAATTGTATGATAGATTTAATGAGGCTTCATGCATACTGTTTTGAGTATACCTTTTCCTCTAAAGGCTCGGCCAGACCAAGCGCGGCTAGTGGCGAGGTTAGCGGCAAGAGGTTATGGCGGCAAATTGAAACCTTAGGTATCTTATGTAGGTGGCCAGATAGGAACCTCTTGCCGCTAACCTCGCCGCTAGCCGCGCTTGGTCTGGCCGGGCTCTAAAATAGTTTACCAACTGCTTCAACTACTGGGTATCCCAAGCATATACACTGGCTTCATATTCATGATATTTTAAATAGGGGGTTCTTTGCTCCTTACCTGAAAGTTCATTAGTAGATGGGGACACTAACCATTGAAAGGAATTCAAGGTTCAATAAAGTTTACATGTTACTAGAATCTACATTATCTTAGGAGTTGGCTATAGAAGCATTTTCTTATTCTAGTTGTTAAGTTTTATATTATTATTTTACCCTGATTCATTTGTCAGCCAGTCCGATATTTATACGTTCCATATACTGTATTATTTTTTGTCATGAATTAAATTCCAATCTACCTCCTAGAGTTGTGGTAGAATGTGGTAACGTCCCTGACTGGTGAACGCCAGACTGGGGTTCGAGTCCTGCTCAAACGCGTTAGTTCATTTAGTCGCTTCAACCTCACCATCTTGGTGAGCTATGAACGAGGGTTTGGAGGGGCCTATAGGTCTATCTGCTAAGTCATCACCAGTCATTGCCTGGCACTCCTTGGTCCTAGCTAGGGTGGAGAGGGGGCTTGGGCGCTGATCATATGTGTATATGGTCAGTGTCTAGGGCATTCTGCTCCTTGATAGGGCGATGTCACTGTCCCTTGCTTCTGTCATTTATGAGTGGCCTTTAAACCTTTAAACCTCTAAGGCAGTGGTTCTTAACCTGTGTTCGATCGAACCCCAGGGGTTCGGTGAGGCAGTCTCAGGAGTTCGGCGGAGGCATCAGCAAATGTAAGATTGATTTGCAATAAAGATTCATTATGTTTTTGTGTGAGGTTCATATTTCTTATTTTGTTCTTTGAACACAGTGATTCTGTGTGCAAATGATGATGCATGGTTCATATTGTGCACTGATACAATATATACCTATGTCTTGAATTTAAAATATATCCAGATATATTTAGGTGTAACTCTCTTTTTCTTTTCCTCTTTATATCATTTACCTATATTATATATATTTCCATCTATGAAGGGTTCGATGAATGTACATATGACACTTGCGGGGTTCAGAACCTCCAACAAGGTTAAGAACCACTGCTCTAAGGGATATATATTATGTGAGCTACATAAGAAAAAATTATAATACCCCACGGCTTATGCCATGGACACAAATTTATCTTTTGGGGAAAAATAGAATGAAATATATATGAAGTTCACAGCATGTTTATA
>NC_090751.1:3727951-3730451 GCF_036898095.1 Palaemon carinicauda
TAATTTCTTATTCTCTTCAATCCGGCTAACCTACTTTCTTTGCCAAACCTAAGCTGTCAGTGGCGAGGATAAGAATATCGCCAGTTTAAACTTTTCCTTAAAGTTTATATAATTTCAAAAGCAAAAATCTTCTTTGTTTTTTATTCTTTCCAAGCCTCTTTTTTTTTCATCCCCAAACTCCAACTTCTCCGTTTGAGCATTTTTAAGACTTTACACAAAAACTTTTGAGTCTTTCTTCTAAATTATTAACGCAATATGATACTGACGTCATAAATATTGGGCATAAGTTTTCCTTATCCCCTTAAGTAGCTTATTGGAAACGTCCTTGCTTGGCAACCTATTGGACGGGAGTTCGAGACCCACTCAAGCTTCTAAATCAAACCATTGTTCCCTAGTCTTGGGTAGTGCCATAGCCTCTGTACCATGGTCTTCCACTGTCTTGGGCTAGAGTTCTCTTGCTTGAGGGTACACTCGGGCACACTATTCTATCTAATTTCTCTTCTCTTGTTTTGTTCAAGTTTTTATAGATTATTTAGAAAATATTTATTTTAATGTTGTTACTGTTCTTAAATTTTTATATTTATCCATGTTTCCTTTCCTCACTGGGCTATTTTCCCTGTTGAAACCCCTGGGCTTATAGTATCCTGTTTTCCAATTAGGGTTGTAGCTTAGTAAGTAATAATAATAATAATAATAATAATAATAATAGTAGTGTGTGCTACCTCACCATCCTTGTGAGCTAGGGATTGGGGTTTGGGGGAGCCTATAGGTGTACCTGCTGAGTCATGAACAGCAATTGCCTGGCCCTCCTTGGTCCTAGATTGGGTGGTGATCATAGGTATATATGGTCAGTCTCTATTATTATTATTATTATTATTAATAATAGCTAAGTTACAACCCTAGTTGGAAAAGAAGGACGCTAGGAGGATTCCAATAGGGAAAATAGCCCTGTGAGGAAAGGAAATAAAGAAACAGATAGAATAGTGCACCTGAGTGCACCCTCAGGCAAGAGAACTCTAACCCAAGGCAATGGAAGGCCATGGTTCAGAGGCTATGGCACTACCCAAGACTAGAGAGCAATGATTTGATTTTAGTTTAGCCTTCTAGAAAAGCTGCTTTCCATAGCTAAGGGATTTCTTCTACCCTTACAAGTGGAAAGTAGCTGTTGGGTAATTACAGTACAATAGTTAACCCCTTGAGTGAAGAAGCTGAACTACTTGAATTTAAAGAAACTGGATGTCAAGTAACAAAAATGTCAAAACGAACTCTAGGAAATTGTCCTGCTTGGGTATTGTTGCTGTCCCTGACTTTTGGCATTCATGATCTACCTTTAAACCTTTAAACGTTGATGATTGATTGATTAACTTGAGGTTTTCTGGCACCTTGTCATCTAAGGTCATTGACGCCGATATCATTTATTATAAATAATAAAAGAATATAAATTGATGGTGTTTGAACGTTCCGCTGGAAGACATCGGAACGTGGACATCGGTCGGTTCCGTGGTGATGTGACCTGTGTTTTATGCAAAGGGGAGTATCGCAGCCAGAGTTGTAAGCTCCTGCATAATTAGCAACGACGATGTGCATTAAGCTCGTTTACTTCTGAACTGGCCTAATACAGCGAGCTAGGTCGGGGAGTGATGTGGCTGGGAGGTTGGTCTTCATGTCTCCGTAGATTGGAGGCTGATCTTCAATAGGATTGGAAGCCGTTGTTTGAATCCAAAATCTTTGGATTCATGTGTTTGTCCTCGTCTGCTTTATTGACTTCGTTGTTGATTTCTTTGAATATGGTTTTCTGTTTTTTTGTTAAACAGATTGACAAAAGTCTCTTTTTATAGTTAATATATGGGAGATCTATTTTAATGTTGTTACTGATCTTAGATTTTTATTTCATTTATTCATTACTTCTCTTGTGGTTTATTTATTTTTGTATTTCCTTTCCTCACCGAGCTATTTTCCCCTGCTAGAGCCCTTGGGCTTATAACATCCTGCTTTTCCAACTACTGTTGTAGCTTAGCTAGTAATAATAATAGTAATAGTAATAATATTACTCAAATTTTTTATCTAAAATTACGCCAGATTTTGTGTTCGTCTTTGGTTTATTCTTGTCCACAATTGGCATTGCTAAGCTCTGCGAAATTTGTTGCCACTCATATACGAATGTTATTGATTTCTTAATAGGTATAGGCACTATTGTAATATACTGTACATCGATGGGGTCTAATTACTATCACGATAGCTATCAAGTTTAACGAATGGTTTCAAGAGTCAATTGTCAGTTTTAATTCGACTTTGAGGCCTAGATTCGAAACCTGGCGTGGGCAGATGTGTTTATCTGTGAGTACTAGGGTTTTGATTAAATATATATATATATATATATATATATATATATATATATATACACAGTGTATATATGTATATATATATGTATATATATACTGTATATATACATGTATATATATGTATGTATATATGATATACATATATACTTACATACATA
>NC_090751.1:3735451-3740451 GCF_036898095.1 Palaemon carinicauda
AAAATTTATTATATTTATTATTATTATTATAAGAATTATTAAAATTATTGTTATGAAAATTATCAATTGCTAGATTATTTCTTGAGAAAAGCGTAAACGAAAATACGGATACCACATCTGACGTTTATGGTATACTTATCAGCTGTTTTTACGTGTGAGTTATTAATCAAAAAATTTATTTCTTTTCATTGTCGCAAGTATCGAAAAAAAATCGATTCTGTATCAATCAAATGAAACTTTGCCATTTTACTGATGAAAACGGCAGTTTTTGCTCTCACGGTATTTTGTAGACTACAGATGTTTTCATCATCGTAAATAACGAGATAAAAAGAGAAATCAATTCTGTAGAAATCACAGAAAAAAGACGACAAAATGAAAATTTACTGTATTGTTTTAGGTTGTCATTTTACTGATGAAAACAGCATTTTTTGCTCTCACGGTATTTTGTAGACTACAGAAGTTTTCATCATCGTGAATAAAGAGATAAAAAGAGAAATCAATTCTGTAGAAATCACAGAAAAAAGGACGACAAAATGAAAATTCACTGTATTATTTTAGGTTGCCATTTTACTGATGAAAACGGCATTTTTTGCTCTCACGGTATTTTGTAGACTACAGAAGTTTTTCATCATCGTAAATAACGAGATAAAAAGAGAAATCAATTTTGTATCAGTCGTTGGGAATGAGAATATTGTTGCCATTTTACATGTTAAAACATTGTATTTTTTGCTCCCACTGTATTTTGTAGACTACAGAAGTTTTCATCGTCGTAAATAACGAGATTGAAATTGAAATAAATTTTGTATCAGTCGTTGTGAATAAAAAAATATTGTGGCCGTTTTACAAGTTAAAACACTGTATTTTTTTTTCTCCCACTGTATTTTGTAGTCTACAGAAGTTTTCATCATCGTAAATAACGAGATTGAAATTGAAATCAATTCTGTATCAGTCGTTGTGAATAAATAATATTGCTGCCATTTTACAAGTTAAAACACTGTATTTTTTCCTCCCACGGTATTTTGTAGTCTACAGAAGTTTTCATTATCGTGAATAACGAGATAAAAAGATAATTCAATTCTGTATCAGTCGTTGGGAATAAGAATATTGTTGCCATTTTACATGTTAAAAACACTGTATTTTTTGTTCCCACGGTATTTTGCAGTCTATAGAAGTTTTCATCATCGTCATTAATGAGATTAAAAGAGAAATCAATTATGTATCAGTCGTTGGGAATAAAAATATTGTAGCCATTTTACAAGATAAAACACCATTTTTCCTCCCACGGTATTTCGTAGTCTACAGAAGTTTTCATCATCGTAAATAACGAGATTGAAATTGAAATCTATTTTGTATCAGTCGTTGTGAATAAAAAAATATTGTTGCCATTTTACAAGTTAAAACACTTTATTTTTTCCTCCCACGGTATTCCGTAGTCTACAGAAGAATTCTAGAGCATACCTGACATTCTCTTCATGCTTAGATTTATCGACAGGTGAGACTCCCCTCGAAAAGCTCACTCAGGACTAACTTTTGTGGAAGGGGACCTTTTAAAATATTCAATATCTATCACACCCGCAGCTCTAATCAATCCAGACTAGCCACTCCTGATGGTGACTCACTATTTGCTAATAAATCTGTTGGTAAACACTCTTTATTTATGCAAGAATCGCCATGCGGTCTCTTCCCCTGAGTCAAATTTCACATCTGTTGATGTTACATTAAGAATGGCAGGCGTAGTTAAGATTACGGAGGGGATAAGAGGGGATAAGGCTGAGATGGTGTGGACATGTATTAAGAATGGTTGGTGGGGAGGTAAATAAGATGAATAGCAGGCGTAGTAAAGATTACGGAGGGGATTAGGGGTGTTAAGGCTGAGATGGTGTGGGCATGTATTGAGGATGGATGGTGGGGAGGGAATGAGGAGGGCTTAAGAGGAACCTGTTTGGGGGAAAAGATCAAGAGAGAGGGAAACAATTAAGATAAGGTGAAGGATGATATGGAGAGAAGAGGAAGGCTTAAGAGGACCCTGTTTGTGGGAAAAGATCAAGAGAGAGGGAAACAATTAGATAAGGCGAAGGATGATATGGAGAGAAGAGGTTTAGTGGAAGACGATGCCTTTGATAGAAGGCATTGCAGACGTAGCGTCAGGCAACCAACCCTTAAATGTAGGGATAACGTTGAGAGAGGAAATTATTACATTTCGCTAGCCTTCTGCCAGCACGAGCTCTCGTTCATACGAGCAGCCTGGAATATAGATTTGATTCGTATTCAAGCCGGGAGGATTGGATATAAATTGGCAGGTCAGCGCCATCTTTTGGCAGCTCTTTTCAACGACTCCCTAGAGACTGCGCATGCATACTCTCCATAGCGTTGCATACTCTCAGCTATTGCTTTTTTTTTCGGGAGAGTCTTCTGTGCAACAGGGAGGCGAGAGTAACGATAATGATGATGTTAGAATGATCTTTAATATCCCGAAGAGGTTTTTCTCGGAAAGTCTCACTCTATTATTTTAATGGGGTTTAGTTCGCGATTCTCAAGGGAGGGCACGAGGTTCGGCATGCACCACTGCCGCCAATAGCGGAATGTTTTGACATTTATTTCCGAATGTATATATATATATATATATATATATATATATATATATATATATATACACATATATATATATGCATATATATATATATAAATATATAACTACATTATATATATACATATAATTATATCATATATATATATATATATATATATATATATATATATGTGTGTGTGTATGTGTAATTTATATGTATATATATATATATTATATATTATATATATACTATATATGTGTATATATATATTATATATACTATATATGTATATATATATATATATATATATATATATATATATATATATATATATTTATATATTTATACTTACATACATAAATACATGCATGTCTATATATAATGTGTTTAAGAATACCTTCCAGTATGATATTATTAAACGTTCAATCACATATGTGAATCATCTACAAAGTTTTTATTTTTATTTTATATAACTTCAATTTCATATGATAAAGAAAAATCTCTCCTAAATACATTCTCTCCCAAGAGACATTCTTTACCATTCAATATTTCTATCATTTCAGTGTGCTGGATCGTCTGACCTTCAGTTTCCAGTTTTCTAACTTTTTAGTAGCCATTCAGGATGGATTTGCGTGAGGGGGGGGGGGGGGGCACTGCTGGAGGGAGTGTGTGTGCGTGTGTGTGTGCTTTGTTGATTTCTCTTTCGAATTGCAGAGAGTGAATGTATTTCAATTACAGAAAGTGAAAGTATTTTAGTTATAGAGAGTGAATGTATTTCAGTTGCAGAAAGTGAAAGTATTTTAGTTATAGAGTGAAAGTATTTCAGTTACAGAGTGAAAGTATTTCAGTTACAGAGTGAAAATATTTCAGTTGCAGAGAGCGAAAGTATTTCAGGTACAGAAAGTGAAAGTATTTCAGTTACAGAGTGAAAGTATTTCAGTTGCAGAGAGTGAAAGTATTTCAGTTGCAGAAAATGAAAGTATTTTAGTTATAGAGAATTAAAGTATTTCAGTTGCTGAGAGTGAAAGTATTTCAGTTACAGAAAGTGAAAGTATTTCAGTTAGAGAGAGTGAAAGTATTTCAGTTACAGAGAGTAAAAGAATTTCATTTACAGAGTGAAAGTATTTCATAATGTTTTATAGAATTCGTGAATTATCTTATTTTATGTAGTTTTATTTTTTTGACTGAAAAGTGTATTCTGTATTCAAACATACTTATTTTTGTCTTCATCGCTATTATTATACTTTCTAATTATATCGAATGAAGGGGCTGTCTTTGTTATATTTCCATCGCTAGCATTATACATTCTAGTTCTATTCAATAGAGAATTGTATATTTTTAGACTCTCTCTCTCTCTCTCTCTCTCTCTCTCTCTCTCTCTCTCTCTCTCTCTCTCTCTCTCTCTCTCTCTCTCTCTTTCTCATGATATTTTAAATTTAAATATGCACGTTCTTGTAACTTTTCTTGTAATGTGATAGCCGTTTAAGATATATTCTCTCTCTCTCTCTCTCTCTCTCCTCTCTCTCTCTCTCTCCTCTCCTCTCTCTCTCTCTCTCTCTCTCTCTCTCTCTCTCACTGTATAGATGATTCATCAAAGATACATATATTATTATAAGTATGTAATTTTATGCCCAATGTATCCATGAATACTTGTTTTCGGATCACTGATCTAGAGTAATATATCGATGTTTACACTTACATACATATAGCTGCATCCTAGTGTCACGAAATAGCTTCAGAATATCCATTCAATGGCCGTGGTAAGAAATTAAGTATTTAAGTATTTAAGTATTTCATAGTCGTCATTCATCGAGCAACGTCGATGAAGCTGAAAATTACATGACGTTTGTGACGTGAGTCCTCTTGTGATCTTATACTAACTTTAAACAATGGCACTATGAAAGGGTGCCAGTCCCATTCACTGGGGAGTCTCTCTCTCTCTCTCTCTCTCTCTCTCTCTCTCTCTCTCTCTCTCTCTCTCTCTCTCAGTGGGATTATGTGATTATTTTCTTAAGCCCATCGGTTTGTAAGAATATATCAAGTTATGGGTGTCATTATCCTGCATTGTAAATAAACACTAGATATGGCTCTTGAAGTTTGCCAGGGAATAAGTCCTTTGGCTAAAAGGGGTTTTACCAACACAATACATATTGACTTGATATTAAATACTCAACCTCATCTAGAGAACTGGAGAGCATTTAGTGGAAATTATTTAGCTTGCATATGGTTTAAAGGTTTCTTATGAATGGCAGAGGCAAGGGACAGGGCAATGGCCCTGAGACTTACCATTATATACATATGATTGGCAACCAAGCCCCCTCTCCATCAAACTAGGACGAGAGAAAGCCAGGCAATGGCTACTGATGGCTCAGCAGGTAGATATACAGGCTCACCCAAACCCTCTCATCCCTATAGCTCACAAGGATGGTA
>NC_090751.1:3745451-3752951 GCF_036898095.1 Palaemon carinicauda
CCCCCCAAGGAGGTGGGGAACCCTACTCTCCCTCCCCCCTCTCCACCCTTTACGCCTCGCCTCAGTGCGCTAATGATATAGGATCCATTACATTCTGGGTTTGTGCGTACATGCGTCGTTCCCCCCGAGATTGATCCGGAAGCAAGCCAGACCTCACCTTTTCTTTTGCTACCTGTGGACTGACATTAGATGATTACGAGGCTATTGAAACGGATCAGTGGAACATATGGCTTCGGTTCTTCGGTTCGTCCCGCTGTCATTCAGCCGGTTTAGGCCTTTCTTTTGGGTATTCTTATGGGTAAACCTTCTATCACGAACAGACTTCTCACTTGTTTGTTTGTCTATGAAGCGTCTGTCAGGTGATTGTGAAAATGGCATAGGTGCATTTTTTTTTCAAGGGTGATGTGTGGTATTAGTAATCTGTCTATCTGGGTCTAGTCTATTTCAATTAGGGATGTAGCTATTAAGATTTAAACATGAAAAGGTAAATAATAGGTGTAGAGTCTTCAGTTGGGACAATATACTGTAGAACAGTTCGATAAAGGTCAATCAGTGCAGTCTTAGTCACGCTAAAGTACAGCGTCATACCTAGCTGATATCGCTATCTCTGGTAATTCCATGAGCAGTTTCATTTCATATTTTATGGATTGAATAAGTGTCACAAGCGTAATAAGAATAAAGACATTGAAGGCTCCAGAGCTCTTCTGTATGGAATTCCAGACAATGATTGTCTAGGTTCACCTAAACGCCTTCTATGACATTGGTCTGTAGTTGGTAGCTTGAAAACTGTGAAAGACGCCAAGCATTTAACCTTCAATACCAAAGTTACCAAACATTTATAGATATGGTCAGTTGAGCAGAAGATCCCAGTTATGTCAAAGCATGCTGAACTTCCATCCATAATGAAATCATCTTCAAAGTAACTAGTTATACCTACAAGAACAGCAAAAGCACTCTGTAGATTTTGACCTCCGAGAACATCAGAAGTACCCACCTGACTATTACCTACAAGAACATCAGATGTAACTAATTATTTATATCTTACAAGAAAATTTGTGAATAGATAATTATTTCTGACCCACAAGAGCACCAAAAATTATTTTTTTGTGTCTGACCTGCAATGCCACGAAAAGTCCAAGAGTTCTTACCCCAAAAGTACTAGAAGTTTCAAATTTCTTTTTATTTACGGGAACACTATAGAAGGACCTAATTGTCTCTGACCAATAAGAGCAACAAAAACAATTTGTTACATCTTACCTACACAGAACATTATAGTCGCCTCAAAGATTCCTGGCGAAATAAGTCCCACCCCTGATGACGTCATAGCCAATCACGTTGTCTCCCACGTTAGCAGCGGTCACAATACACGTTAGCAGCGGTCACAACACACGTTAGCAGCGGTCACAATACATACCCTCACAAAGTCGTAAATTATAGTAACTTTAATCACTTTAAGAGGATATGTTGTGACCGCTGTTAATGCGGGAGACATGATTGGTTATGACGTCATCAGGGGGGTGGGGCTTACTTTGCCTGGAATCGCTGCGGTACTATAGACGTATACAACTTTATAGGACCCAAGTTTTTCATCTTTCTCCACAAAAAATCACACCCTGAATGGGTTTGCAGTTTGGCAATATTGCAAAATCTCAAAAGCACTGCTTAACGTAGTAGGTTAAAGTTGTTTACTGTTTTTTGTAATGTGTCAATCTATGTTTTTCTTTTCTTCGTTTCTGAATATGGGAAAGTTTAAAGATTTCCATGCTTGTATCAGTGGAATGTTTGCTGTATGAGTTTGGAAGAATGGCTGTATTATTATTATTATTATTATTATTATTATTATTATTATTATTATTATTATTGATGATGATGATGATAATAATAATAATAATAATAATAGTAATACGAATTATTATTATTATTATTATTATTATTATTATTATTATTATTAATAGTAGTAGTGGTAGTAATAGTAGTAGTATCTTTGCTAAACTAGTTATGCTGCTACTATTAATAGCACCAGAAGCGTTCATGGTAATCAATTGTTTGTTTCTTTACATCTAATACAAACCTCCACCCACCCGCTCTCTCTCTCTCTCTCTCTCTCTCTCTCTCTCTCTCTCTCTCTCTCTCTCTCTCTCTCTCTCTCTCTCTCTCTCTCTCTCTCTCCGCCTCGTAATTAAAAAGTGCTCCAACGTGACATTTTAATCGTTTCAAATCAAGAGGATTTTAGCCGGGAGGTTTGAATACAAATCCTAAGTCCCTGAGTGGGATTTAATTGGAAAGTTCTTGAGGAATAGGCGAGGGATTGATTGGCAACCCCCCCCCTCCCCTTTCTCTCTCTCTCTCTCTCTCTCTCTCTCTCTCTCTCTGGACTTGGGCTGTACCACTAATGTTTACACATTTTTTATTGTAACAAAGGCCAATGAAGATCTCTCTCTCTCTCTCTCTCTCTCTCTCTCTCTCTCTCTCTCTCTGAACTTGGCCTGTACTGCTAATGTTTATAACATTTTCATTGTAACAAATCCAATGAAGATCTCTCTCTCTCTCTCTCTCTCTCTCTCTCTCTCTCTCTCTCTCTCTCTCTCTCTCTCTTTCTCTCTCTCTCTGGACTTGGGCTGTACCACTAATGTTTACACATTTTTATTGTAACAAAGGCCAACAAAGATATCATTCTCTCTCTCTCTCTCTCTCTCTCTCTCTCTCTCTCTCTCTCTCTCTCTCTCTCTCTCCGCCACGTAGCTATGATAGGATTGTGAATATTAATGCTATTATCACTATCGTTGTTGTGGTAGCATAAGGAAAATGATGGTAATAACAATAATGATAATAATTATAGGAATCATAATGAGGATGATGTATATAATGATAATATTATCAACAGAAATTATTATTATTATTATTATTATTATTATTATTATTATTATTATTATTATTATTTCACGCAAAACCTTGAATTTTACCTACTTGGTTTGAAGTTGTGTTTGATAGTCAATAGGAATATTGTGGTATGTGATATACAGTATAGGTAAATCATTCTTAAGTCGACAAAGTTCATTAATACAAATAAGAAAATAAGGCCGTGATGAATGGGATCGTAAAACATAGGAACGTTGATTGTAGTAGATTTACTAGCTTTATTTATAGAGTTCTGTAAATAGATACCTTCATATAGGAATATTCGCTTTTTATTGTTATTTCCGATGTAATTACGTGCTTTGATTTCAATGAAATGTTAATTTTAGTAAAACTATTAATGAAATATTAGTTTTAGTAAAATTATGAATATTTTGATTTTAGTTAAAATATGAATGGAATTTTAATTTCCGTCAAAATATATGAATGTAATTTTAATTTCAGCAAAAAATATGAATGAAATTTTAATTTCAATGAAAAAAATAAGTTTCTCATTTCAGTAAAATTGTGAATGAAGTGAACCACTGCTTATATATATATATATATATATATATATATATATATATATATATATATATATATATATATATATATATATATATTATATATATGTATATATTATATATACACACACACACACACACATATATATATATATATATATATATATATATATATATATATATATATATATACACGTACAAACAAACATACATACATACATATAAAACATTTTGCATTTAAAGATTTCACTCATGTAAGTTGATTAAGTTTATCAACTTTCTTGTGAAATGTAGTAAGGAAAAACGCTGGCTGTACATCGTCGTGTTGCGGCCAAAGGGGGGTAAAGAGATTTAAGGCCAGACCATAAATTTTCCTGATAAAAATTGCATTCCCAGATAATGGGGAATAACTCTGCCAAGAATGTGTACTCGCTATTACTGGGATGGTGTCTAACTAAGAGAGGGATAGTTCCGTAGAACGGATTATAACTAAGTAAGAAATTTATATATGTATATGTATATATATACAGTATATATATATATATATATATATATATATATATATATACATATATACTGTATGTATATATTCATATATATAAATACATATATATATATATATATATATATATATATATATATATATATATATATATATATATATATATATATATAAGCTTTGCTAGATAAAATTTTGAGATGAGGAGAAGGTTGACCTTTGCAGTAACTACAGAAGCTAGTAATTAATCAAGTCTGACAGATTACAGTATATATATATATATATATATATATATATATATATTTATACAGTATATATATATGTATATATATCTATATATATATATATATATATATATATATATATATATATATATATATCAAAGTACTTTTACAAATTCCACGTATGTATTTCATTCGAGCAGGTGTATGAATTGATATACTCTCACACAAAAACATACACCGTATGCAGGTTCATATTGACACGCATATGTTTATAAATCGCATTGAAAAGTTTTGCACAACAGTAACAATCGGTATATAAGATAAATGGATACATTCTATCGAACTGCAATGATCGAGCGAAGGGAGTCTTCTTCTATGTGGAATTCGGCTAAAAAACATTGGTCCAATTTGGAACACAGACTTTCACCCATAAATAGGTTAGTATTTACGTCACTGGCTCTAAAAGTTCAGCTGAAAGAGAGAGAGAGAGGAGACGAGAATAGGTAAAGCACTCCTACTTCATATTCTTAGAGATGGAGAGAAATATCGAGAGATTGGATAGATGTGTGGCAAAAATAGTTAACATATTCTTCTCGCCTTTGAATCTGCTTGTTCAGAATGTGATAGAGTTGTAGGCAAGGCAAGAACAAAAGTAGTTCTTTTTTAAATCATTCTGTAAGGTGGTATGGTTGGATTGTGTGTGTTTGCGTGTGTGTATTTATATATCCGTCAATAAAAAATAACATCGATGAAGAAAATATTATGTATTTTTATTGGTTGCTTATCGTATTTTAACGTTCTGTGTTTGTATTGGAAATCTACCAAAAAGTTGCAAAGTTATTAATGTTTTTATCATTTTATATATAATTAATTCTTAATTTTCTAACTCTTAGCATCTTTTTACACAATACTTATGTAATTCTAATCTCTAACAATTTGAAGAATTGCTATAATTTTACCAGTCTACTCCATTTCTCTCAGTCGAACTTGTGAAACCAATGACATAGTACTTGCCCATTCATGAATGAAATTATGTTCTCCAAACTGGTCCAATTTGTCTTTCAAACGAATTCCAAGTAGGAGAGTTTCTAGTGGTGTATTAAGATAATTAGTGGATAAGCATAGTATTTTATGTAGTATAGCGAGATTTCAACTTTCCATATTTATAATAAATAATTGTAATTACGATAAATGAGCTTTTACTGGAAGAAGTTAAAGGTCACACTAGCCTCTTGCAATATCTACATATGTATTTAGATGAATGGAACGGATATCGGTTGATATTTGTAAGAATATGTCGCTATGTTCAATTGTATCTATTCATTATTATCTACAAATGTATATAAAACATATTCACCCATATATAAGTATATGTATATATATATATATATATATATATATATATATATATATATATAAATGTATACATATATATACATGTATATGTATACGTATATATATATGTACACAAGGATACATATATATATATATATATATATATATATATATATATATATATATATATATATATATATATAGATATTTATAATATGTATTTACACATTTTTATATACACATTTTATATATATATGTATAAATATACATATATATCTATCTATGTATATATATACAAACATACATACATATATATATATATATATATATATATATATATATATATATATATATATATATATATATATATATATATTCCTATATCTATGTATATACACTTATACTGTATATGTATATATGTATGTATTTACACATTTATATATATATATATATATATATATATATATATATATATATATATATATATATATATATATATATATAATAAAAACAATCCAAAATGTCCTTTTCGTCAGCACACACAAATGCGTAAACAAAACTCGCTTCCTTCCCCCCTCCCTCCCTCTCGTCAAGTAATAAAGTTCCATTTCACTTTGCGGTTCTGTTTCTTCCACGCCATTCCATTTTCCTCGTAGTTTATCCTCAAGTGGAATTGCAGTTTCGCAAGAAATCAAAATTCCAGCGCGCTGGGTCGTGGAAGAAGACGTATTTGTGTTGAGGGGGGAGGGGGATGGGGGATGGGGGATGGGGGAGGGGGGTTATTGTGGAGGTGAGGGGGCAGGGGGGCTTTATCCCCTGCCGTAAAGCTCAGCCGCTTCTCTGGAATTTCGGGTTTAGATTTGTTGCCGTTGGTTAGATAGAAAAAGGGAATGTGATGTTACAGGAGTTTTAAGGATTTTGTGTATGTTGTGAATTACATAAATGCGTGATTTGATAGTGTGAAACTATATGTAATTACAGTTTTCAGTTACTGCAGTTACTATAGTCCATATCTTTTAGCGAGTCATATTTGCACCGACTCGCAGGGGTGCCCTTTTAGCTTGGAAAAGTTTCCTGATCGCTGATTGGTTGGACAAGATAATTCTAACCAATCAGCGACCAGGAAACTTTTCCGAGCTAAAAGGGCACCGTTGCGAGTCGGTGCAAATATGAGTCGCTAAAAGAAATGGACTATAAGTATAAGAATTTTTGCCGTTTTTCAAGTGATAACTGTTGTTTTCAATTAATAGATATAGGAATTTGTGCAGTTTTTCAAATGATAACTTCAGTTTTTAGGTAATAAATACAAGAATTTTTGCAGTTTTTCAAATGATAACTTCAGTTTTTAGGTAATAAATACAGGAATTTGTGCAGTCTTTCAAGTGATAACTGCAGTTTTAGTTACTAGATATACGAATTTGAGCAGTTTTAAATTTATAACTTCAGTTATCAGTTACTAAATATAGGAATTTGAGCAGTTTTTCAAATGATAACTGCAATTTCAGGTAATAAATATAGCAAAATGTGCAGTTTTTCAAATGATAACTGCAGTTTTCAGGTAATAAATATAGCAAAATGTGCAGCTTTTCAAATGATAACTGCAGTTTTCAGGTAATAAATATAGCAAAATGTGCAGCTTTTCAAATGATAACTGCAGTTTTCAGGTAATAAATATAGCAAAATGTGCAGTTTTCCAAATGATAACTGCAGTTTTCAGGTAATGGACATAACAATTTTCGCAGTTTATCAAGTGATAACTGCAGTTTTCAGGTAATGGACATAACAATTTTCGCAGTTTATCAAGTGATAACTGCAGTTTGAGTTACTAGATATACGAATTTGTGCAGTTTTTAAATTTATAACTTCAGTTATCAGTTACTAAATATAGGAATTTTTGCAGTTTTTTTAAATAACAGCAGTTTTCACGTAATAAATATAGCAAAAAGTGCAGTTTTCCAAATGATAACTGCAGTTTTCAGGTAATAGATATAACAATTTGTGATAACAACAGGTTCAGTTACTA
>NC_090751.1:3757951-3759928 GCF_036898095.1 Palaemon carinicauda
CTGCACCGCTGATCATACATATATATGGTCAGTCTCTGGGGCACTGTCCCTGCTCGATAGGACAATGTCACTGTTCCTTCTCCCTGCCAATCATGAATTAAAAACTTCAAACCTTTAAGGGAGCCTATAGGGTCTATTTTCTGATTCGTCCGCAGCCATTGCCTGGCCATCCTTGGTCCTAGCTTGGGTGGAGAGGAGGCTTGGGCGCTGATCATACATATATATGGTCAGTCTCTAAGGCACTGTCCTGCTCGATAGGATAATGTCACTGTTCCTTCTCCCTGTCATTCATGAGTTAAACCTTTAAACCTTTAAAACCTTTAAGGCTGCTTTTGTGGACCACAAGGCCAACGGACACGATTGGTTGATTCATACGAGTTGGTCGATAGATTGAATAATCTAATGTTCTTATGGAGAGAGACGGCCTTGAAGTAAAAAGAGGAGATTTTGTTAGGTAACGACTTTGAAATTAAAGATATAGATCTGTGATTTATAGAATATAGATATAAATCTGTGATATAGAAAATGAGAATATAAATATGTGATTTATAAAAGGAAAATATAAATCTGTGATATAGAAAATAAGAATATAAATATGTGGTTTAGAAAAAGGAAAATATAAATCTGTGATATAGAAAATAAGAATATAAATATGTGGTTTAGAAAAGGAAAATATGAATCTGTGATTTAGAAAATAAGATTATAAATCTTCGAATTATAAAAACAAAAATATAAATCTGTGATTTAGAAAATGAAAATATAAATCTGGGATTTAAAAATATGAATATAAATCTGTAATTTATAAGATAAATGTATAAATTTGTGATTTATAAAATAAATATATAAATTTGCGATTTAAGAAATATAGATATAGATCAGGGATTTAAGAAATAAATATATTAATCTGCGATTTATAAAATGTAAATATAAATCTGTGATTTCTAAAATAAAAGTATAAATCTGCGATTTATAAAATGAAAAATATAAATATGTGATTTATAAAATATAAATATAAATCTGTGACCTAGAAAATAAAAATATAAACCTATAAAATTAAAAACCTGGAACAAAACAGATCTAGAATAATTCATGCAACATAATTTCTTCATAAAAGAGCTTTCTTATCGCTAATTGGTATAAAGAGTAAATATATGAAAATATTTATAGATACATAGGATCAGCCGTAGAATCAGCTGATCAGGAGATGACAAGAGGGGAAAGTGGGCCTTGGTAACTGTTAATGAATATTAGTGATAGTGAAATTTCGCCAGATTCAATGGAGTTTCGTTTTCATCTTGTATCTTTACTGTTCATCTTCTCTCTCTCTCTCTCTCTCTCTCTCTCTCTCTCTCTTCACTATCTGTTTTCCAGGCCTTTTGGAGGGTTAGTTGAGACAGTGGCCCTTTTTGTGGTACACTGTAGGCACTTATTAATGGGTTTTTTAACTGCACGAGTTTTTATCCCTATAGTTTAATTGTAACGTCTTGGAACAGCTGTGGGATGTTTTTATATTTTATATATTCACAAAATTCCTTAAGTTAACAATGCTATTAATCCATAATAATCTCCTCTTGCAAATATAATTCCTTTACCATAACTTAATTTCAAGTTTTATTCAATTTATCGAACTCATTAGTTTCATAATACAGGTGACTATAGTCTCAATTCTTTTTAGCTAGGCAGATTTGCACCGACTCGCAGGGGGTGTCTTTTTAGCTCGGAAATAATTTCTGATCGCTGATTGGTTGAACAAGATAATTCTAACTAATCAGCGATCAGGAAACTTTTCCCGAGCTAAAAGGGCACCCCTGCGAGTCGGTGCAAAGTGTCTCATTATAAAAAAAATGAGTATAGTTGTTTGATATGACTTGAAATGGACTGTGGCTTACTTCTTTGGTTGTTTATTATTATCGGGGTATATAGTTATGAATAATCAATATTAAATCGGTACATGTGCCAAACCTGGTTATTATCAAG
>NC_090751.1:3765428-3777928 GCF_036898095.1 Palaemon carinicauda
GAGTTCCCTCTATGCGTGTATGTATGTATGTATGTATCGCATCAAAAGATACATTTCTCATTACTGTTCGCTGTTGTGAGGAGGAGCCTTCTGTATGTATGTACAGTATGTCTGTATGCATGTATGTATGTATGTATGTATTTATCCTAATCTAAGGATACGTTTTTTCATTCCCGTTTGCTGTTGTGAGGAGGCCTCTCTATGTATGTATGTATCCTCATCAAAAGATACATTTCTCATTTCTGTTTGCTGTTGCGAGAAGTCTTCTGTATTTATGTATGTATGTATGTATGTATGCATGTATGTATCCTCATCAAAAGATATATTTATCCTTCCTGTTTCGCTGTTGCGTGGAGCCCTTTGTATGTATATATGTATGTATGTATGTATGTATGTATGTATGTTCTTATCCTCATCAAAATATACATTTCTTATCCTTGTTTATTGTTGCGAGGATCCCTTTGTATGTATGTATGTATGTTCTTATCTGCATCAAAATATACATTTTCTCATCCTTGTTTATTGTTGCGAGTATCCCTTTGTATGCATGTATGTTCTTATCCTCATCAAAATATACATTTCTCCTTCCTGTTTTGCTGTTGCGTGGAGCCCTTTGTATGTATGTATATATTTATGTATTTAATCCTCATCAAAATATAAATTTTTTCATCCTTATTTACTGTTGCGAGGAGCCCTCTGTATGTATGTATGTATGTATGTATGTTCTTATCCTCATCAAAATACACATTTCTCATCCTTGTTTATTGTTGCGGAGGATCCCCTTGTATGTATGTATGTATGTATGTATGTTCTTATCCTCATCAAAATATACATTTCTCATCCTTGTTTATCGTTGCAAGGATCCCTTTGTATGTATGTATGTATATATGTATGTTCCTATCCTCATCAAAATGTACATTCCCCACGAATAAAAAAAGATGAAAATCTCCAACGGAGTTGAGCGGCCATCTCCATTAGCATCAACCATCGGTCGCAGAAGCAGCAGCATCCTTCCTTCCTCCTCCTCATGATCTTCATCTCCATCATCTGCTTCGGCATCAGCATCATCTCGGGAGATTGGTTTCCCCTGATGTGATTCACAGAATCTTCGATATATTCAATACTGGATGTCGTTTTCAATTATGCCTCGATACAGTTTCAATCAAGTGGTGTGTGTGTGTCCGTGTGTGTGTGTGTGTGTGTGTGTGTGTTCGTGTGTACTCACGAGATGGAATGAGTAATTGAGATGTATTTATTTTGAGTAACACTTCTCTTACCTTGTTGTACATAAGGTTATACAAATAAGAGAGACACTATGTATATATATATATATATATATATATATATATATATATATATGTATATATATATATATATATATATATATATATATATATATATATATATGTGTGTGTGTGTGTGTGTGTGTGTGTGTGTGTGTGTGTTGTGTGTGTGTGTGGCGGGGGGAAATGCGCTTCATAAATATTTATATGAAAATGCAAATATAGTTTCTATGAGAGATTTTGATAGGATAAAAAGCTTTGAAATTATTTGTATAGTTGTGAGATTTGTCATAATAAGGTGAAGAGATGATATTTTTATGCAATTTAATTGTTGGAATTAAGATTTATAGTTAATTTAGTTTCAACAATGTTATGAAAATATATGAGCGAAATGAAGTTCAGAGAGACATTGTTTAGCGTGAATTTGTCCTTTTAAAAATTTAGAATCAAAACGGATTATTATTTGGCTAATTGATTATATGTATTGAATTTTTTTGCCATCAATCGTGACATAATCAAATTAATATTTTTTTATTTTCCCTCTTTACAGTTTATATTATATTAATGTTGTCACTCTTAAAATATTTTATATTAACTGTTCATTACTTCTCATATAGTTTGTTTATTTCCCTATTTCCTTTCCTTACTGGGCTATATTTTCCCTCTTGGAGCCTTTGGGCTTATAATATCCTACTTTTACAACTAGGGTTGTAGCTTAGCTAATAATAATAATAATTGTTATAATATTCTGTGCGAAAATTCATAACAAAATAATTTTTATCAAAATGAATATTATCCATATTAGTTTTATACACGAATGAAAATCTATATAATAAAAGTACTTATGAAATGAAGATAAATAGATATTAATTCACCATATCAATAGACATTTGTTTACCACATTAACGACGATTAACCGAAGTTTTTAATCATCGAAAATCAGAATCTTATATTTGCATATTTTGCGAATCCAAACTTAGTGGACCCTCCAAGATTGCCTCTTGAGAAGCGAGATGGCTCGCGATTAAAGCATACTTTAATTAGCTGTTAATTGCGTATTCCTCTTGTAATTAATTTGCTCATGAATAATTAAGAACTTGATTAACAAGTCGCAAATAATCCACCATTTTCGTAAGCGGAATTTGTTGGTGGGAAGGCGTAGTCTCCACGAGTTGTTTGAATATGCGAATAAACCTGACTTATATCTCTGCCGATATGGATGATGGCTTATAATGGGCAAAGGGTATTATGCTTTTCTTGCATTTTTTTTTTTTTTTGGGGGGGGGGGTAGGGGGAAGCGCTGGTGTTTCTAGAGAGAAGAGTGGAAATAATTTCCACGTTTTGAAAATTTTTAATTATATATTTTCATTTCGTTTTCACCTCAAAATTTTGTGGAGTCCCTTTCCATGTTTGGTACTTGACTTAATTTATTTCATTTCTATTATTATTATCATTATTATTATTGTTGTTGTTGTTGTTGTTGTTGTTGTTGTTGTTGTTGTTATTATAACTAGCTAAGCTACAACCATAGTTGGAAAAGCGGGATGCTACAACCCCAAAGGCTCCAGTAGGGAAAAATAGCCTTGCGAGGAAAGGAAATAAACTATATGAGAAGAAATGAGCAATTAAAATCAAACATATAAAGGACAGTAACAATAAAACAGATCTTTCATACAAACTATAAAAAAAAAAAAAAATTATGTCAGCCTGTTCAACATAAAAACATTCACTACAAGTTTGAACTTTTGAATTTCCTTTTATAAATCATTTATGATAGGAAATAAATAAACTAAAAGAGAAGAAATTAGCAATTAAAATCAAATGTATAAAGAACAGTAACAATAAAACAGATCTTTCATACAAACTATAAAAATAAAAATTTATGTCATCCTGTTTAACATAAAAACATTCACTGCAAGTTTGAACTTTTGAATCTCCTTTTATAAATTATTTATAAAATAATGTATCAGCATCAATGACCTTCGATATCACGATGCCAGAAAACCCCCAAATCGATCAATCAATCAATCAATCTCATTCATTTGATTTATGTCAGGCTGTTCAACATAAAAACATTCACTACAAGTTTGAACTTTTGAATTTCCTTTTATAAATCATTTATGATAGGAAATAAATAAACTAAAAGAGAAGAAATTAGCAATTAAAATCAAATGTATAAAGAACAGTAACAATAAAACAGATCTTTCATACAAACTATAAAAATAAAAATTTATGTCATCCTGTTTAACATAAAAACATTCACTGCAAGTTTGAACTTTTGAATCTCCTTTCATAAATTATTTATATAAAATGTATCAACATCAATGACCTTCGATATCATGATGCCAGAAAACCCCTAAATTAATCAATCAATCAATCTCATTCAATAAAAAAAAAAATTATGTCAGCCCGTTCAACATGAAAACATTCACTGCAAGTTTGAACTTTTGAATGTCCTTTTATAAATTATTTATAAAAAATGTATCAGCGTCAATGACCTTTGAATCAATCAATCAATCAATCAATCTCATTCATTTGATAGTCAGCGGCTGACCCTTTAAGAAATCCATCGATTACCGCTCAGTCGTGTGATCTAACTTTGGCGGTCCACTTTATACCATCGATCAAAACCACACAGTACGCGGATAGTAAGGATCATCCCTTTAGTCTCTCTCTCTCTCTCTCTCTCTCTCTCTCTCTCTCTCTCTCTCTCTCTCTCTCTCTTTAAGTACATATAATGATATTTTTTTTTACTTTTAACGTGTTTATACATATATTCATATAAGCCATAAATACCTCTTTATATCAAATTAACCATCCTCAGTTTCCTTGTCCCAGTTCGAATCCCCGGCCAACTAGAAGCTATTATCATAAAGTTAATCCCCCTTTGGGGAATAAATGTGTGTGTATATATATATATATATATATATATATATATATATATATTATATATATATACAAATATATATATATATATATATATATATATATATATATATATATATATATATATATATGTGTGTGTGTGTGTGTGTGTGTGTGTTTGTTTGTTTGTTTGTGCGTGGTGATGATTATTTTTTTCAATTCAAGCTATTTCTAACAATATGTTTAAAAGGAAGGGTTTGCAGATAGAATATTTGAATTATGCTTCTTATATTAGAAGTGTCATAATATATTCAATGAATAAAGTTTTGAACTTCTGTTCTTAAGTATAAGCAAACTTAGTAAAACCCACAGAACTTTACATTTTTAACATAATCGAAACGGTTTTCTTTTGCAATATCAGGCTTAAGAAAGATATGGTTACGTCTATCATTCATAAACAGGAATAAAACTGGTTTGATTTTCATCCCATGATCTTTAAAAACTTATTTTTACATTATTTTAACTAGTGTATATGTAGCTTCTGGGTGTTATTGCCAATTTTATATAAAAAACTAGAACGGTCAATCGGTAGAGCGCAAACCTTAGCCTATATCATGTTACATATCATAGACAATTGAAATTCACATATTTTGGCGCTAGTTTCATGCATATCAGATAAAAAATGGCCACGATATGGCGTAAAAAACGTTTTTGACCCTTTCGTGACCTTGGCATATACCTTTGACCCAACCACTCCAAAAATCTTATCAAATTGTCCTTGCATCATGGCCAATCATCCCACCAAATTTCATGAGTTCGGTCAAATAGTTTTTGAGTTATTCGAAACACAAATACAGACAGACACATACAAATACATGCTTATCATAACATAACCTTCGCAACGAGGTTGGCGAAGGTAATAAAACAGCAAACGCAGCTTTCATCAACGACTTCGTACAACGCTGGCAAGACTGATTGCTTTAAAACTCGAAGCCGGACCCATTTCTAAGCCCTACCTAGACCTGCACAATTAAGAGGCAATTCCAACTGAATTTACAAAGTGCAGCTCCGGTACAGGAATTGAATTCCCGCTGGAGTTCGAAGTAATGGGAAAACGGCCGAAGCATTGCCTCGCTACATAAACCAACATTTGTTACTCGGCAAAGGCTGCTGCTGCTGTGCCTGCTCAAACAAGAAAAGCAGAATTCCTTCCCGCAAACGAAACACACTGGATCTGGAAGAGGCTTTTCCAGGTGAAATTTCGTCATACGACTTTGTTGATACATGTGTTTCATACGTGTTTGGAACATCAGGATGGGGCAAATATAATATTTCATAACTGTATCTCTGATTTTGCTACGTATTTATATTTCTTCATACGTCTTTGGACGCATTTCAAACAGAGTATCTAGGTGGGGCTCTGGAGTTATAACATTCCATATTTGTGTGTCTAATTTTGCTACGTATTTGTTTTTTCATTCGTATTTGGACTCATTTTAAACAGTATCCAGATGGGGCTTTGCAATTATAACATTCCATATTTGTGTGTCTAATTTTGCTACGTATTTATAATTCTTCATGCGTCTTTGGACGCATTTCAAACAGAGTATCTAGATGGGGCTTTGCAGTTATAACATTCCATATTTGTGTGTCTGATTTTGCTACGTATTTATATTTATTCATACGTCTTTGGACGCATTTCAAACAGAGTATGTAGGTAGGGCTTTGCAGTTCTAACATTCCATATTTGTGTTTCTGATTTTGCTACGTATTTATATTTCTTCGTACGGCTTTGGACGGATTTCAAACAGAGTATCCAGATGGGGCTTTGCAATTATAACATTCCATATTTGTGTCTCTGATTTTGCTACGTATTTATATTTCTTCATACGTCTTTGGACGAATTTCAAACAGAGTATGTAGGTAGGGCTTTGCAGTTATAACATTGCATATTTGTGTCTCTGATTTTGCTACGTATTTATATTTCTTCAGTCGTATTTGGATGAATTTCAAAGTATTTAGGTGGGTCTCAGATGCTATAGTACTCCATATTCGTGTGTCTGATTTTTCTACGTGTTTATCTTTCTTCATGCGTATTTATACGTGTTTGAAACAGAGTATCTAGATGGGGTTTTGGAGATTTAACGCTCCATATTCGTGAGTGTGATGCTGCCACTTATTTATATTTATTCATGTGTTTGA
This sequence comes from Palaemon carinicauda, assembly GCF_036898095.1. Lineage (NCBI taxonomy): Eukaryota > Metazoa > Arthropoda > Malacostraca > Decapoda > Palaemonidae > Palaemon > Palaemon carinicauda. The sequence continues at coordinate 3,771,779 of NC_090751.1, forward strand.
AATAGTATGTGGACCATACCTGATGTGGACCATACCTATAGTCAATTCTTTTTGGTGAGGCAGATTTACACTGACTTGCAGGGGTGCCCTTTTATCTCGGAAAAGTTTCCTGATCGCTGATTGGTTGGACAAGATAATTCTAACCAATCAAATAGCAGGGAACTTTTCCGAGCTGAAAGGGCACCACTGCGAGTCGGTGCAAATGCGCCTCATTAAAAAAATTGAGTATAGATTGTGCTTTGTTCCTGCGTTTTGGATTGTATAGTATTTGAGGTAAAGTGTTGATATGAGGGCACTGTTAGTAGAAAATATTTTTGGATACTTGTGTTTGAATGCGTTGTGGTAAATATTCCTTAAATTCAATAAAAGATAGCTCGAAGATTAAGAAACAACTGAATCGATCTCATGGAAAATGTAAAACGTCATCTTTGTACTGATTGGTTCTCTGGCTAAAATAAATAAATAAATAAATAATATTAGTACCTTGCGAGTAATATTCCTTAAATTCAATAAAATAAAAATACCTTGAAGATTAAGAAACAACTCAATCAAACTCACGTAAATCTAAAATAACAACAATCTTTGTACAGACTTAATCTCTAGCTAAAAAAAAAAAAAAAAAAAAAAAAAAAAAAAAACACTTGTTTTAAGGTGTTGTCATAGAAATTCTTTAAATTCAATTAATAAAATGCCTTGAAGTTTAAGAATCGACTTAAACAAACTCACAGAAAAAAAAAAAAAACAGCCAACTTCGTACCAATTTGCTCTCTGGCTAAAAAAAATAGTTTTTTTCATGTTATTCATCGAGTTTTACACGAAGAAAAAGACATTGACAAATCCAGCCTTTTTTTTTTCTTCCCGAACAAACACTTCAACTCGAACAAAAGCGAAGTTATTTTCAAAATCAATTAAATGCCAAGGATTTAAACGCGAAGCTCTGATTGGATAAACAAAAAAAAAAAAAAAAAAACTTCAGTTCTTCCGAGTGACCCGAGAAAAGGAAAAAAAAATGGAGAAGAAGAAGTAAGAGAAATAAGAGTTTGGCAGACGTATTAAAGTTTTAATTGAATGGCCAAATCTTTTCCAAAGTTGACACAATCGAATATCCAATTATCAAGTAGGCCCGAAAAAAAAAATTAAAGGAAGATGTCAAGATATAGAGTACAGATATTAAAGTACTTAATTACTCTGATTTAGTTTAAATGATATTTATGCAAAGAAACAAAATACACACTATATGCTGTATGTGTGTATACACACACACACACTATATATATATATATATATATATATATATATATTATATATATATATATATATATATATTATATATATATATATACTGTATATATGCATATATATGTGTGTATACTTTTGTATATGTAAATATATAAATATATGAATATGCCTGCATCTACGCCTGTCAATGTAGTCATAGTCATCTGCCTATCTATCTATCTGTATATTATCTATCTATCTGTCTATCTATCTATCTATCGATATGTATATATGTACACACTAAATATCTTTGTCTTTGTATAATAAGCTTACTCACTTTTATGCTTATTTACTTACTATGATGTTTTTTTCCATTAGTGAGATAATTAATCATCATTAGACTTCGAATACTTTGTTTAATAGATATTTGTACTACCTCCTACCACACACTCCCGGATGAAAAATAATAGGTAAAGGCAGGCAATTTATATTAGGACTAAATATTAAGTACACAGATAGAAGAGAGCATTAAGATGAAGATGAGAGTACAGAATGGGTTAGTGGTGGGAAAAATGAGATATTATGGGGTACATCTAACAATGAAACAGTTATTTTCTCCCTGTGACTCTTAACGTAAGGATTATGCTGTAAGAGAGAGAGAGAGAGAGAGAGAGAGAGAGAGAGAGAGAGAGAGAGAGAGAGCACGTCGATTTTCGAGTGCGTAATAAATGAGCAATCGATGGTAAAGGGAAGCTGGATGAAAAACGAAAAAAAAAAAAAAGATATTCGACATGACAATAACACTGTCACAATGGCGGCCAAGATCAAAGGCATGCCGACACTTCATTCAGTTTCAAGTCTTTTTGTATTTTTTATTTTCTTTTGTTTGTTGTTGTCGTTGCGGTTGTTCTAGATTACGTGATAATATTTATTGGTTTTTATCACAGCTTTTAATATCAAATTATTCTCTGCTCTAAAGAGAGATTGTAATGGGCTGTTTTGTTTGTTTGTTAATTAACAGTGTTATGCATGAGGTTATTATGAATGGATATTAAAGAGTATTTTATTAATAGGTGATTATGGTATTACGGGTACAGGGCCCTCTTTGAATTGGGCCATCTGACCGGGTGCTGGAACCTGGGAGGCTACTATAGTCAATTTCTTTTAATGAGGCGCATTTGCACCGACTCGCAGCGGTGCCCTTTTAGCTCGGAAAAGTTTCGAGATCGCTTATTGGTGAGAATGATCTTGTCCAACCAATCAGCGATCAGGAAACTTTTCCGAGCTAAAAGGGCACCGCTGCGAGTCTGTGAAAATCTGCCTCACTAAAAAAAATGACTATAGGTCATGGGTTCTGTAGTCGCACTGATAAGTAAGAATTGAAAAATATTTGGACGAAAGGATGGAAGAAAGGAAGGAGGAATAAAGATGGGTAGAAGGTTAAAAAGTGAGTGTAGCTAGCGGCACTGCATACAGTTCGCCATGCGAGGTGCACTAACTGCGCTACTAACCTTTCTGGAATTATAACATAGGAATTCATTAGGGAAAGAATAGATAACTGTTATCAACGTTTTTCATATGTCATTCTCTAAAGTGCTTACATTTTGCTAAATTAACGAAGGTTCTGTATAACTAAATTAGTTGTTATTAAGCATGTATGTGAGGCTTTTTGCATGAAGATGGAAATAATAATCAAACTAAAATTCGTAAGTCATTTTACTTATAAATGTCATTATCATTATCGTAGTATTCGACTTGTCTCATACGTCTGCTTCAAGAATGGAACATTTTAAGTAATATAAAAAAGAGGAGAGAGAGAGAGAGAGAGAGAGAGAGAGAGAGAGAGAGAGAGAGAGAGAGAGAGAGATAATATTCCCATTCCAGCATAGAGAAATCTTTGTGAGAAAATAGAATTCGTTATAATTTAAGGAATAACACGAGAGAGAGAGAGAGAGAGAGAGAGAGAGAGAGAGAGAACCACTCTTTGGCTATTGTAGTTGTTTATAGTATATCAGTCATCATCGTCACTAACTATTTCAGTAATATCAAACTGGTCTGAGAGAGAGAGAGAGAGAGAGAGAGAGAGAGAGAGAGAGAGAGAGAGAGCCACTCTTTGGTTTTGTGGTTGTTTATAGTAAATCATTCATCTTCATCGTTTCTAGTACATGAGTCATCATCATCACTAACAATATGAAACGATTTCAGTAATATCAAACCTGGGAGAGAGAGAGAGAGAGAGAGAGAGAGAGAGAGAGAGAGAGAGATAAAAGCACAAACATTATTCCCGTCGATATCCTCAGCCTCGGCCAGGGCGTCGCTAAAACCGCGCCAATAATCTGTCTCGAGCGCCATTAACACCGACTTTCTCTCCCACAACCCTTCCTAATGAGGGGACTTTTGGACCGTCAGTCGGAGGTCATTGTTAGCAAGTAGCCTTCAGGACCCCCCCCTCCCCCTCCTGACATAAAGATCTAAACCCCCCCCCCCCCTTGCCCCTCCTCAACCCCAATCTAACCTTAACTTCGCCCTTGTCCCTCCTTGCTGTATCTCCTTGTATCTTGGTAAAGTGTATTATTATTATTATTATTATTATTATTATTATTATTATTATTATTTTTAATATCATTTATTATTATTGTTATTATTATTATTTTTAATATTATTTATTATTATTATTATTATTATTATTATTGTTGTTGTTGTTGTTGTTGTTGTTGTTGTTATTATTAGTATTATTATTATTATTATTATTACTTGCTAAGCTACAAACCTAGTTGGAAAGGCAGGATGCTATAAGCTCAAGGGCTCCAAACGGGAAAATAGCCCAATGAGGAAAGGCAATAACTTCGCCTGTCCCTCCTTGTTGTATCTCCCTGTATCTTTGTAAACTGTATTATTAATATTATTATTATTATTATTATTATTATTATTATTATTATTATTATTATTATTATTATTATTAGAGAAGCATGATGCTATAAGCCCAAGGGCTCCAAAAGGGAAAATAGTGAGGAATGGAAATAAGGAAACTAACTATGAGAGAAGTAATAAACAGTTAAAAACATTTTTTAGAACAATTACATTAAAATAAATCTTCCCTATATAAACTATAACCAAGAAGGGAAGATTTTTAGCTTAATATTCGATAAAACAATAACAGTTTGATAAAAACAAACACTGGTGTTTAGGTCACGGTTGGCTTCCACGTGCCATTACGAATTCATTGGAGTGCTGACGTCATTATTACGTAGGAAGGGGGAGGGGAGACTCACGAGGGGAGATCGTGGAAGGCTGTTTTTCTTATTACTCGACTCATTTTTCCCAGTATTCCCAGTGATATTTTATACTTAGCTTCCTTTTATAAACGTGTTTCCTTTTACACATTCATTGAAATTCAACCAATTTCTTATATATTCCATATTAGATATCGATTTCTGAATGGGGAGACCTTAAGGTGGTGAAAGGATCAGCAAAGCTGTACTAGTTAGGGACACCCATACTAGGTTGGTTTGCTCTGAGCGATCAAACTGAATCTCCCATTATCACCAACCTGCAGTGGCCAGCGTGGTAATGAAATTAGTCAAACCCCAGACATAAATAAGGACATGCCTGGGGCCTTTGTCCTGCAGTGGACTGGAAACAGCTGCATTTGTTGTTGTTGCTGTTGGATATTGCTATCGATTACCAGTTGAAAATTGATTTTTTTTTTTAAGAATAAAATGTTTACGTTCAACATCTGATGACAATACGAAAGCTTTTTTCGCCAATACGAAATTGTTTCCTCGTATTTCTATAGGTATTAAAACGAAATGATATATTCCATTTGTAATCCTCACCTTACGAATATTGAGTAAACATTTATAACTATTATTACATTTATCTTTGCAAGACAAGATAACAGTCTTTATTTACGGTATATAGATATGGCTTAAGTATTATTCCTTCTACGTTCGCGTGATAATTCCTCCTCTATAGAAATGTCATATATACCACAAAATATAAGGTGTAAGGAAATAAAGTATAAAGTTATTCGGACACATAGAATAGAAGATAGAACAATCCTTAAGACCAGTAACAACGTTCAAATAGATCTGACTTAAATAAACTATGAAGAGAGACATATCAGCCTGTCCGATATAAAAACATTCGCTACAATTTTGAACTTCTGAAGTTCCACCGATTCAACACATCTGAAAATTTCTTCATTCAATACTCAAGGGGCTAACTGCGGCATAGTTATAGTTCATTGGCTACTTTCCACTTCGTAAGGGTAGAAGAGACGCTTTCCTATAGTAAGCAGTTCTTCTTGGAGATATACGCTCCAAAATCAAACCATTGTTCTTTATTCTTGGGTAGTGCCATAGCCTTTGTACCATTATGGTCTTCCACTGTGCTGGGTTAGAGTTCTGTTTGAAGGTACATTCAGGAACATTATTCTACCTATTTTCTTGTTTCATTTCCCCACTGGGCTATTTTCACGGTTGGAGCCCTTGGGCTTATAGCATCATGCTTTCCAACTAGAGTTGTAACTTTGTTGGTAATAGTAATAATAATAATATGAATAATAATAATAGTAATAATAATAATGATGTTAATAACTAGAGGGGCACTCAATAAAGCACAGACCGACACCTCAGAGGCTTATTTCTAGACCTTTTGCTCGACCCTGACATTTGACCTTAACATGTATTAATTGCCGTGGATTTTCATACACTCAAATATGAACGAAGTTTAAAGTGTCTGTGACAACGATATCCAAACTTATGTCTGATTACGTGAATTGGTATTTTGCTTGACCTTGACCTTGACCTTTGATCTCGACCTTCCAAAATTCAATCATTAATAGCTTTTTACATAAAAGTTAATCCATGTAAGTTTCATTACCAAACAAACACACACACAAACAAACACACAAACAGGGGAGAAAACATA
>NC_090751.1:3782928-3790428 GCF_036898095.1 Palaemon carinicauda
TTAAATTATAGGTTACGGCGACAAGTGTGGAGGATATACCAGGTTAAAATTGATTGAAATGCAGGTTACGGCAAGTATGGAAGTTAAACCAGGTTAAAATTGATTGAATTGTAGGTTACGGCGACAAGTGTGGAGGTTATACCAGGTTGAAATTGATTGAGTTGTAGGTTACGGCGACAATGTGGATGATATACCAAGTTGAAATGTATAGAAATAATGGATATACAGTAGGCTAAATTCTATTATGAAATATAGTAGGGGAAAATCATCCCAGGAAAAATTCTAAAAAATATTAGGAATGATGAAATTTCATGATAATACACAGTATTTGCTAAGCTCGATCAGATAGAAACCATACGGTTAAAAATGGGAAATTAGATTATCTTGTATTTTGATAGCGGAAAAGCTATAGAAAGTATACATTATAGAGTTATTATTGATATATAATCAGCATTCTTTGTAATAAAGCATAAAATGGGGAAAAATATACTTGGTAGAAGTTCAGAGAAATATCTTTGAACTGACTAAAAGTATAAAGAAATCTTGAACATCTCAGGTTGATTAAATTAAAATAAGACTAGCTATACGTTGAATTTATTTAAATTTTTTTTTAAACGCTTTTGTGAATTGGGAAGAAGACTATGAAGCGCGAAGTAGGAGATGATGAATGGAGAAGTATTGAATTAAAAGCTCAAGATATAGAGACGACTGGCGAAATCTAACCGAGGCCCTTTGTGTCAATAGGCGTAGATGATGAAATTCTGTATGGTAGACACTGTTAGTTAATAGATAATTAAGATAGATAAGAATGATTCAAGTTTACTTATTTCTATTAAACTAAAAGGGGAGTTTGAGATAATTAAAATTTAATTTTATAAATTAAAGAGTAATTCTCATAAGCAGGTATGCAGATTGGTTTATTGCAATTAATTAGTAATATGTTTTTATTTGCAACAGTGTGGTCTTCATTCATATGTTTAATTACGTAGTAACATCTACACTGAAAAAAAAAACAACCGCAATTTTAATCGGAAATTCTCCGTAAAAATATACTATTCTCTGCCGTATTTCAGTAAAATATAGGTTACTGTAATTTTTACCCTACTTTGTTATCATCTTTCACGGTTTGGTGGTCATAATATCACTACTTAGGATCAATATATTAGTTTTTAAAATGGTAAATGCCCGTCAACATTTATTCCAGGATTTTACCATTTTTATGGCAAATTTTTTATGGTGTTATGTGGTTAATATTCTACAAAATTATTATTTACTTTGTTGAAACTAATAGGCTCTAATATAGATTAATACGTAAAGAAGTGTAAGTACAGCAATATATTAAAGGTTTAAAGAATTTTCCTCTGTGCAAATATTTCTATTTATGTATTCTCCGACGTCTGTTCTAGAAAACCAACAGAAATATATTAAAGGTTTAAAGAATTTTCCCCTGTGCAAATATTTTTATTTATGTATTCTCCGACGTCTATTCTAGAAAACCAAGAGGAATTAAAACTTACTTGAGGTGCTCGACTAAAACTTGAAAGTAATTGGATCCTTTCGCAGCATCCTTTTAGACATCCTTTTGGATCCACAACAAGCTCTCCAATCAATCAACCAGAGAGAGAGAGAGAGAGAGAGAGAGAGAGAGAGAGAGAGAGAGAGAGAGAGAGAGAGAGAGAGAGAGAGAGAGAGAGAGAGAGAGAGAGAGAGAATGTAAATTAGCAGTTCCCTAATTAAATCGTTTCGTATTAATCTTTTAATCTTGTCTCCCCGCCGCCATACGAACCTGTCGCCTCCAGTTGTTGAGGCAAGGAAAGAGGAGAGCCGCTTCTCTGAAGTCGGGCGAATCTTCCGGATTTTTTTTTTATCTGGCGAAAGTCTGGCGGTTATATCTCTGGGGGTCTGCTTTAGCTGACGAAATTCTGGCTTTTGATACTGGGGTCTCCTTTAGCTGACGGAATTCTGGCTTTTGATACTGGGGTCTGGTTTAGCTGACGAAATTCTGGCGGTTGATACTGGAGTATGCTTTAGCTGACGAAATTCTGGCTTTTGATACTGGGGTCTGCTTTAGCTGACGAAATTTTGGCTTTTGATACTGGGGTCTGCTTTAGCTGACGGAATTCTGGCTTTTGATACTGGGGTCTGCTTTAGCTGACGAAATTCTGGCTTTTGATACTGGGGTCTCTTTTAGCTGACGAAATTTTGGCTTTTGATACTGGGGTCTCTTTTAGCTGACGAAATTCTGGCTTTTGATACTGGGGTCTCCTTTAGCTGACGACATTCTGGCTTTTGATACTGGGGTCTACTTTAGCTGACGAAATTCTGACTGTTAATACAGGGGTCTGCTTTAGCCGACGAAATTCTAGCTGTTAATAATAAAGTCTGCTTTAGCTGATTAAATTATTCTGGTTCATACTGGGGTCTGCTTTAGCTGACAAAATTTTGGCTCTTAATACAGGGGTCTGCTGTAGCTTATAAAATTCTGGCTGTTAATATTGGGGTCTGCTTTAGTTGACGAAATTCTGGTGGTTAATTCTGGGGTCTAGTTTAGCTAGCGAAATTCTGGCTGTTTATACTACTGGGGCGTGCTTTAGCTGACCCAATTCTGGCGGTTAATTCTGGGGTCTGCTTTAGGTGACGAGATTCTATGTATTGAAAATATGTCTGTTTCCTTCAAGCAGTATTTGCCGGCGAAGAAAAAATCTTGTTTACATCATAATTTGGCGATTCATTACAGATTATTTATTCTAATATGCACGTCATGAAGGAAATTTCCTTGATTTACATAAAGCAACATTATATGGCAATTTGCATATCTTAATTATCAGGGCATTATTCGCACTGTTCGTTGGTGGAAGTATCTATTGTGTTTGGTTGGTGCATTTTGGTTTGTATGTTTTACAGATTGAAATGTTACTTATTGGTAATTCTGTACTGCACGTGTTTCGTGCACGCTAATACAACGTAATGCTATTGCTTTTTTTATATGTAGCTCTCTCCCACACTGGTAAAATACCAACCCATTTAAGCTTGTCATCTCATGTTTTAGTTGATTTGAATGTTTGTGACATTATTGCACGCAATAGCTTGCATATAAGCTCATCTCTTGAATAAAAGTTAGGTGTTCGTTTCGAGTGTATTTATAGGGTGAACTATTTCTTAGCTTTACAGATTTTTCTAAAATTTTGATTATTGGCAATTCTGTACAGAACGTGTTTCGTGCACACTCAAAAAATGTAATGCTGCTGCTTTTTTTTATCAGCTGGTCTCTCCCACACTGGTAATAGACCAGTGTGCCATCTCATGTTTTAGTTTGCTTGAATTTTTGTGACATTCTAGCTCGCAATAGCTTGTATATAAGCCCGCTATCTGTTGAATAAAAGTTAGTTGCATTCATCTCGCCTCTCTGTTAGAACCTAACAGCTACGTTGCTACAATTCTAATATGCATTTCGTCGGAATTAATGCGTACCTAAACTTCTGAACTATAATGAAAATCAATCATTATTACTTTCCGATTGTGGTCTTATTTTTGTACTGCAATGATTAATAAAATCATTACTCTTGTAGGTACTGGATCTGATTGTATTCGTCTGTTTTTATAACAATGTTGTAGTATAACAGACGAGTTTTTTTTACGGTATTTTATAAAATCAATTATTATTATTACTTTCCTATTGTGGTCTTATTTTTGTACTGCAATGATTAATAGAATCATTACTCTTGTAGGTACTGGATCTGATTCTATTCGTCTGTTTTTATAACAATGTTGTAGTATAACAGACGAGTTTTTTACGGTATTTTAGTATCATGGAATTCTTCTTTGCTAGGTTTAGAGGCTCGGGGGAAAATTCATTTTTTTTAATTACATCAGTGGAATTTCAACGCAGGGAACTTCAATATTTTTTCATGAACGTCATTGTGTTTTTTTTCATGCCTTCTTTATTTAGCTGTTATATATTCCTTCGTTTATGGTCTCATATCTTTTTGTTAATTATTATTTAAGTTGATTATCATTTATTTATGTTTAATTTTCTCTCTGTTCCTTTATTATTATTCCCTTTTATTCCTCGTAATGATGATCAACACCTTTGCACTTGACATTTTCCTTTTATGTACAGTTGGAAACGGGAATTACTGGCACACATCCCTCACAGAAAGTGCATCCTATCACACCGAGCGAGTAACCAAACAACTTATATAGCCAGATATGACAGATATGGTGGGCGAGGCTACGCACGGAAACTCGCTGAGCAGTAGGGGTGTAAAAGGGTGCATTTCCTCAGAGCGGTGTGTGCCAGGAGAACTTGTTTCCAACTGTACTTTCATTATAATACTTCTCTCATTCCATAACTTCATTCATCATCAGAACTAATAGTTAATGCAATAATTATCAATAATATCCGTGTCAGTGAATCATAATTTTTTAAAAGTGCCTGAAGGGGTAGGTGTGAAAGGGGGGGGGGGCGGCTGTTTATTCGCATTGCACTACAATATAATAATTGCATTAACAGTATGATAGCTATTCACATTGATTGCGTACATGTGTTCGTGTGTGTGTGAGTATTTACGTGAATCCTTTGGTACCGTTTATGCATATTGTTCTATGATAGGTTTGGGTTGGTAGATATGTGGTTAACGTATAAATTATACCATATATATATATATATATATATATATATATATATATATATATATATATATATATATATATATATATATATATGTATATGTATATATATACACTCGTATATATATGCGCGCATGTATACACACACACACATATATATATATATATATATATATATATATATGTATATATATGTATATATATATATATATATATATATATATATATATATATATATATATATATATATATATATATATATATGCTTGTGTTTGAAATCATAGGACTATGACTTTCTAAAGCAAAGTATCACAGAGAATAATTTAGAAATAGCTATCCATGGTTGATCTCGTTTGCCATTGCTTAGGGTGAAATCACAGTACAGACTCACAAACAGATGTTTAAACCCTTTTCAAACCAAGACAGAGAGCGCCTCGCTACACATGCGTACTTACTTACTCGAGGGTGTATCATCTTGCGTAACTTTTGGTGTAGTTTTACGCAATTATATTCATTACGTTTAAGGGTTAGATTTCATGTATTAGATTACGTACTTTTTTTTTGGGGGGGGGTTTGGTTTGAGTACTTTCTCTTTTGATTTATTACTGTTTTTAGAATGATTTCTTGTTAATTTGTTTTCATCATTTATTTATTTCCTTATATCCTTTCCTCACTGGGCTATTTTTCCCTGTTGGAACCCTTGGGCTTATAGCATCTTGCTTTTCCAACTAGGTTGGTGCTTGGCTAGTTATAATGATAATAATAATGATAATAATAATAATATTCTAATTCGTTTTTTTTTTAAACATTGTTTCATTCATTTTCATTTAAAATTGAATTTATAGTTGAATCCTTTCATTATTCATGTGTACCAATTGTTTTTTCAATATTATTAGTCACATATTTATTCCCTATTATACCTTTTTCAGATATCAGCTCATATGTTTTTGTATTATAGTCTATTCGCTGCTTATCATCTTTCACTTCCCCATTCTTAATTATCGTTTTTATCAATTATAATTACCACCTTAATTTTTCTAATGTTTTCCTTATATACTTAACAGCTTATTGTTTACCAGCACTACCGTTTTTCAATTGTTATTCATGCACAAGAAAAAAACATTATTTTCATACATATTAAAAAAAATGTATTCAACTGTCCATTCCCTTTCTTTTCATTTTGCCCTTTCTTCATTGTGGTGGGGGGAGGGGGGGAGGGTGTGGATTCAGTTACCCCCTTTCAATTTTTAGTACTGTGTGCTTTTGGCTAACAGAGTGAAGGCCCTATTAGCTGGCTTTAACAGGGACTCTATTCATTAGGGTTAAGGCATTTTTCAAGGCTTCTCTAATTTTTTTCTTAGAATAAATTTTCGTACGCAAAGGTTATGTATGGGGTCTTGAATGCGTATATGAATGAATATATATATGCATGTATATATAATATGTATATATATGTATATGTATATATATGTATATATATATATATATATATATATATGTATATATATATATATATGTATATATATATATATATATATATATATATATATATATATATATATATATATACAGTATATATATGGCTTCTCTTCTAATTTTTCTTAGCATAAATTTTCGTACGCAAAGGGTATGTATGGGGTCTTGAATGCGTATATGTATGAATATATATATATATATATATATATATATATATATATATATATATATATATATATATATTTATATATATATGCATATATATGTATATATATATATATAAATATATATATATGTATATGTATATATATGTGTGTATATATATGTATATATATATGTATATATATATATTTATATATTTATATATATATATATATACATATATATATATATATATATATATATATATATATATATATATATATATATATATATATATATAGTTCTTTTTATAGAAGGGTTTATGCAAATAACGTATTGTGAATACTGATATTGTTAGCTCGAAAGATTTATCCCGTGTCCGTTCTGGAAGGCGGACCCCAACAAGGATTTATTTCTCTTCATGGAAGAGAGTGCAAAATGGAATTCCACTCCTGGATGCAGATTAGTCAAAACCTTACACTGTTAAAAATTTGCAGTAAAAAATCTGTAAAGATCCTAACTGTAAAAAATCCTGGAATAAATGTCGCCATGCATTTGGTGTTTTAAAAACGGAAATTTTGACATAAATGGGTGATATTACGGTCACCAATACGTAAAGGATAATAACAAAGAATGGTGAAAATCACGGTCGTCTGTATTTTACTGAAATACGGCTTAGAACAATTTATTTTTTTTTTTACGAAGAATTTCCGATTAAAATTACGGTTATTTTAAACATTGTAGGTTATCGTGCTAAAGTTACCAATAAGTCATGAATCCGGAAAAACTCATGTCCCTTAGATTAAATATAAAGACCAGTCTTATTCACAAGGGTTTCCTAATATTGTTCAATTATCAGCATTATTATCTATTTGGGGCAATCTAATTTTAATTAATTTATCATTACATATTAATTGTTATTGAAGTATCCTAGAATTGCTGTAATTTTCCATTTGAAGCAACCCATTGAATCTACATCTGACTACATTTCCTTCTTTTAAGGGTTTAAAGGTCACTCATGAATGGCAGAGGCACGAGACAAGACCACATAGATCAGCACCTAAGCCCTTCTCCACACAAGATAGGACCAGGCCGGGCCAGGCAATGACTGCTGATGACTCAGCTGGTAGACCTATAGTCTCCCTCGAAGCACCCATCAAGCAATCAATCAGTTGCTAACTATTTGAACAGTCAATCAATCAATCAATAAGCGAATCATTAACGACTCTTGATTAGTAAGCTGGTAATCAATCA
>NC_090751.1:3792928-3795428 GCF_036898095.1 Palaemon carinicauda
CCTTTTATATAATAGGCTAAACAGAAACAGTTTTCATGGAACTTCATCCATCCCTTCTCTGGATAAGCCAGACAAATTCTTCATAAGGATAAAAAGGAGGAAGTTGAAAGTAAATATATAGCATAAGACTCTCCTCATGCATGATGGCGCCTGGATTTTTATAAATCCATCTTGAACTATCCAAGAAACTAATTATAAAGACATTGTTTGGGTCAGATCTTTTGATCCAGAAGTTCACCATTTTCCAAAGTTGGAACTGTGATGAGTTTCCTGTTCTGTGCGGTTTTGAGAGGGGCGGCCGTGGTGGTGTTGGTTGTGGCATGTTAGAGTTTTTGGTCTCTTAGAAATACTTCAGTGTTACACTGAAGGGAGGAAATGCGCTAAATAATATACTCTACATGCACAGAAATGTGTACCACACGTGTTTCATACACGCTCGTACACTATCTTATCACTTGCTCTTCCCTGCACTGTTAGGCCTGGAGCACACTAGCGACTCTGTGGCGCCACAAAGCCACGCCACGCCTGTGGCGGGGATGTGGTCTCCCATAGGTTTCCATTGTTTTCAAGTTTTGCCGCGCAAACTAGCGACTGTGGCAAGCGACTGTGGCTCTCTGTCGCTCATCCTTGCCACAGGCGTGGCGTGGCTTTGTGGCGCCACAGAGTCGCTAGTGTGCTCCCGGCCTTAATAAACTAACCTGTATAAGCCTGATAGCTCATGTTTGATTATGTTTGAACTTTTATGACGTTCTTGCTCGCAAATCCTGGTATATAAGCTCGATGTCTGTTACAACCTAACGGCTCACTCCCACAAATGCTTGTGTGTTACACTGCAGGGAGGAAATGTGCTAAATATTCATACATGCACATATTCCTTATTAGAACTTGTCCATATACATATGTAAACGGACACCATACAAACCTTGAAAGTACTTAGAGATACTTCAGTGTTACACTGCTGGAAGATAATTACATGCTTTTAAGGATAAAAGACTGTTACTTGTAGAATCAAATTACATGAGGCATTATCAATTAGTTTCCTGATGTCATGATTTTAGCGAAAAGTAGAATTACACTCACTGATCATATTATGTATATATGGTCAGTCTCTAGGACATTGTCCTGTAAGCTAGAGCAGTGTTACTGTCCCTTGCCTCTGCCATTAAGGAGTGGACTATAAACCTTTAATGGGCGTACAGTAGATTGATTAAGGAAATACTACCTCGAGATATAGGTAAATTTACCTTCAAAATCACGTCAATTGTGTTTGTTTGCCTTAGCTCTGATAAGTAACGTTGTAGGTCATGTTTATTTATATTTTGTTAAGCCACTAGAAAATCACTCTACTAAATTGGTATTTGTTTACCCTTCCGCTGGCCTCTCATTAGGCTGAAAGATAACTGTTTAGAAGTACTTTTTATCGATATACTTCTTCCCGTGTAAGAGGGTACTACTTACAGTCTTTCTTGCGTGGCAAACTGTAGAAAACATAAATCGTTCTTTGCAATGTTGAATCAACCATTTAATTCACTGCCATCTCCCTTTTGTAGTTGTAGTCGTTGTGGTGGCCGGTGTGGTAACGTCCCTGACTGGTGAACGCCAGACTGGGGTTCGAGTCCCACTCAAACTCATTAGTTTCTTTGGTCGCTGCAACCTCACCATCCTTGTGAGCTAAGGATGGGAGCTTTACGGGAGTCTACAAGTCTATCTGCTGAGTCATCAGCCGCCATTGCCTGGCCCTCCTTGGTCCTAGCACTGATCATAAGTAGCCTATATGATCAGTTTTTAGGGCATTGCCTTGCTCGTTAGGGCAATGACACTGTCCCTTGCCTCTTCCATTCATAAGGGGCCTTTAAACCTCTAAACAGTCTCTTCTTTTCTATCTGGAAGAATCCTTAAACTTTATCTTCTTAAAATTTTTACCTTATTTACTAAGAACCCGATTGAGCTAAACCTGTGAGTGGGTAGGGATAAAGAAGAATGTTCCTGTTGTGTCGGATTTTATCATACATACCAAAGAATGCTCAGTAATCCCACAGCCATTGTTGTTACAAGAGTGGTTGTTGTGAGAGAGTTCACGTAATTCCTATAGGCCGTTTTGTTCTGAAGATTAATTTTCATTGGGTTATTTTCAGGAAAAGAAATTGAATGTGTTACTATGTAATGTTTGATAAAACGCTTACTTCTTGAGTGAGTGGGAGTTGAGTAGATATATTGAAGAATGTCCATTAAATTTATTATTGAAGTGATTATGGATTCAAGAAGCTTATCTCTCTCTCTCTCTCTCTCTCTCTCTCTCTCTCTCTCTCTCTCTCTCTCTCTCATACCTGACATTATTCCTGTTGAATTTTCTCTCCATCGTCACTATTATTCCCATTTCTCTCTTCCTCGCTATTCGTCTCTCTCTCTCTCTCTCTCTCTCTCTCTCTCTCTCTCTCTCTCTCTCTCTCTCTCTCTCTGCATCTTTCCTATGTCTTCTGTTTTCCCTTGTTTTCCATAC
>NC_090751.1:3800428-3811951 GCF_036898095.1 Palaemon carinicauda
TGTGTGTGTGAGAAAGAGAGAGAGAGAGAGAGAGAGAGAGAGAGAGAGAGAGAGAGAGAGAGAGAGAGGGGAGGGTTGGAAGTAGAGTATTCTTGAGGAATCTTCGGTCACCTGTTCCTGTGATTGAGGGGGAGAATCCTACACAATTTCACGGTTTTTTTTTTTTTTTTTTTTTTTTTTTTTTTTTTTTTTTTTTTTGCCGTTGATGTCCGGTGCGTCCAGGACAAATTAGGTAGACTTTAGTTCTTGCGGACATTTTGCTTTATTTTATTTATATTATCAGATGGCTATATAATTGAATACTTATTGCTCCTACGTGGGTCAGGGGATGGGGGGGGGGATAAAAAAAAGTCTTAACGCCTAATAAAATACGAATATCAGCATCCAATCAATCATTGTTATTAGATCTACGTAGTTTCTCCCACATTCTGTCTTAACACCAATTTAAATCCAAATATTAGCATGGAATCAATCAGTTTGCTATTGGATCTACGTCAGTTTGTACTTATGAGGCTTTTCCAGAATTAATTTAACGTAGTTCCTCCCAAAATATGTCTTGAAACCAATTTAAATCCGAATATTAACATCAAATCAGTCATTAATTTATTATATATCTACGTCACTTTCTTTCTCTGTCCATTAGCACCCCTTTTCAGAATTAAGTTACCGTAGTTACTCCCAAAATCTGTGAGCAGCGAGAGACACGAAGAACTGTCTGTGCTTTTGTTCTGTTACCTAGGTCAGTTAACAGAACATATTAGTGGTCTTGATCTATCTATCAATTTCTTTTGTAATATATTAGATTCTAAATTCTGATCTATTGGCTGGAAACTGGGAAGTATTGTGAAGTTTTAGAACCCTGTGTGATCATCAATAATTCTTAATTCATAAATAAATAAAAATGGAACACTTTCTCATGCTCATCTCCCTTATTGATTTATTGAAGGTTTAAAGACAGGTCATGAATGGCAGAGGCAAGGGACAGAGACATTGCCCTAGTTAGCATGACAATATATATATATATATATATATATATATATATATATATATATATATATATATATATATATATATACATATATATGTATATCTATCTATCTATCTATATATATATATATATATATATATATATATATATATATATATATATATATATATATATATATATATATATATATAATGATCATAGTCCAAGCCCCCTCTGCACCCAAGCTAGGACCAGAAAGGGCCAGGTATTGACTACTTATGACTCACCACTTAGACCTATATGCTCCCCCAAATCCCCCATCCTTAGCTCACAAGAATGGTAAGATTGCAGACACTACTAGAAACTATCGAGCTTGAGCGGGGCTCGAACCCCAGTCCGGCAATCGCCAGGCATTGACGTTTCCAATAGACCACCACATTGCCTTTAAATACTTTCAGCATAACAGAATCGATATTTATATGAGGCGACACCAGATTAAAGCAAATCAATCAATCAGTCAAACGGACAGCGAGTTTCAATATGAACATGAAGAATCCGAGTTCAGATATTCATAGATTCGGCCTCACCAAATGCCTCGCACCTGTTTGGCTGTTCTGTCAGCCATTCAGATATATTTTAATATTTTATTATCCGCTTTTGGAAATATATACCAAAGTATCAGATGGATTTCCTTGTTGAGTAATTGAGGTGAACAACTTATAAATCTTATCTATATATTAATTCGATAGCGTGTGTGTTATTTATTTTGTGTCACGCTTTAAAGAAAACGGAAATAATTCCATGGTATAATCTTACAAATTCACGGTTTAAAGAAAACTGAAATAATTTCATGGTATACTCTCACAAATTCACATTAGACTCTGATTACTTAACCAAAGCACATCTTATATAGTTTTCTCATTTGTCTTTAGCAACTGACTCTTTTTTTTTAAATATTAGACAAAAAATTGACTTCTATCAATTTTTATAACCTAGATTATAGAATTAATCTCGGGACATTTTATTCAAACATGTATAAGTTAGGAACAAGATAATTAGTATTGAAAATATCATTTCGTGTAATTTACATGGGGTTCCGCTAGTTGATATCATTTTGAATTGAAGGTTTGATGAAATGTTGATATTCTTCCATGTCGTGGTATGTGAATTGTAGTATATTTTTAGTTTATTGGTTTCATTGTGTATGATGTTATCTAGATAACTTTGGTTTAAGGATTATTTATTTTCTTATATATTTTATAAAATACCAAAGACTTTTCTGTACAAGTTTGTTTTCACCATAAACGTTTATTTGCCTTTATAACTATTTTTTTTTAATTATCTCTTTACTCCATTTTTTTTTTATTTTTTGGAAACTATCGCTCATTCTTTGAACAAATTCCATGTCCGTACTGTTATCCGGATTCAGATGTCATTAGTTTTTTGGATCTACACTCGCACAAATATATATATATATATATATATATATATATATATATATATATATAATATATATATATATATATATATATATATTATATAAATATATACACACATATATATGGTATATATACATACATATATATGTATGTATATATATATATATATATATATATATGTATATATATATATGTATATATATATGTATATATATATATAAATATATATATATATATATATATATATATATATATATTTCATATACACATATACAGTATATACATCATATATATATATATATATATATATATATATATATATATATATATATATATATATATATATATATATATATATATATATATATAGCCACGCACTTACTCCTTATCATATAGGGGAGATAAGTTTTACCTGGATTTCCATGTAAGCCAATACCTTACCCAATTTTACTCCCTTACCTGCATGAGTGGAGTGTGGGAGTATCGATATGTGCGTGCGTGTGTGTGTGTGTGGCTTTTTATGTGTGGGAGTGCTGACGTAGGTGTTAAGCTTAGGTGGACGGGCAAGCAACTTGTGTGGGAGGGATATATCTATCATTGATGTGATGCGAAATTTGTTTATTCAACTGATGAGAAAAGACAGGTGATTCCAGATAGCATTTGTAAAGATTATTTTCATGGGTTTGTTTTTGTGTTTTTAGCAAATTTCTTGGTAATCTTTATGGAATGTGTATATTCATTTTGGACATAAAAAGATTCTTCATTGCTGAAGGAAATTGGTGTTTTAATGGCGGTGCTCAAACAGAAAATCAAAAGAATTAATAAAAAAAGATATAAAGATAATGTCCCTGAAGCAGTCAATCACTTTTGATTCTTTATGGAATATTATTATTATTATTATTATTATTATTAATAATATTATTATCATTATTATTATTATTATTAATATTATTATCCTCATTATTATAATTATTATTACTATTATTATTATTATTATTATTATTATTATTAATGATTAATATTGGTAAGAAATTATTGCTAAATATTATGAGCAGTCTTTGATATTAGAGGCAAAATACATATACAGTTTTATCTTTATTTTAGTTTTGATTGGGTTCATTGGTTTTACTGTTAATAAAATGTAATCTTTTAAAATAAAATTTCTAATTAATTCTGAAGACGAAATGTATTAAATATCTTGACCTAAAATTCATCTCCCCAAAAATATAAAGAAAACAGAGGAAAGATTATTTATAATGGAAAAATGAATATAATTGCCCCTCTCATTTTCATCTTACATGCTGTTTTGTGACCCAATGTTCTTCTGAGACGCTCTGGTAGCCTTTTGGAAACAATTCTGCCTGGCTATCTGCTGGACTGGGGTTCGAGATCCGTGCAAGCTCGATAGTTTATTGTATTGTCCGCAACCTCATCCTTGTGAACTAAGGGTGGAGGTTTTGCTGAGGCATCAGCAGCCATTGCCTGGCCCTCCCTGGTGCTAGCTTGATGGAGAGGGGTACTGTTCACTGATCAAAATCAAACCATTGTTCTCTAGTCTTGGGAAGGGCCGTAGCCTCTGTTTCCTTATTTTCTCTCCTCAATGGGCTATTTTCCCCGTTGGAGTTGCTTTTCTATCTAGGGTTGCTAGCTTGATGAAGAGGGGAACTGCTCACTGATGAAAATCAAACCGCTGTTCTCTAGTCTTGGGTATGGCCATATCCTCTGTTTCCTTATTTTCTCTGGGCTATTTTCCCCGTTGGAGTTGCTTCAATATCTAAGGTTGTAGATCAGCTATTAATAATCATAACATGAGAAGTCTCTATGGCATTGTCCAGCTACGAGATTGTCACTGACCCTTACCTCTGCCACTCATGAGTGACCTTTAAAAAAAAAAGAAAAAAAAAAGATAAAGATAATATAGATGAGTGTTCAATTTGCATTTGCATTTCTGTTGGACCTCGTATACGCTTAGCCTCTCCCGTTAGGCATTCCAGCTTTAGTTTTTATGGTCCAGGAGATTATATCTGGAACGTTTGTGTTTTTAATCCCTTGCTTATTATCGCGGTGTGGGTTTGAACGGGTGTTTGGAAGGCATCTGAACCTGTTATATCATTAAATACTACTGAGTGGGTTCTCCATATACTTCTAAACGTTCCTGTATTCGGGAGCTTCTTAACGTTTCTGTAATCGAGAAATTCTAATCGTTTGTGTAATCGAAAGCTTCTGAACGTTTCTGTAATTAGGATCTCCTGAACGTTTCTGTAATTAGGGCTTCTAAACATTTCTGTAATCGAGGGCTTCTAAGCGTTTCTGTAATTAGGATCTCCTGAACGTTTTTGTAATCGGGGGCTTCTAAGCGTTTCTGTATTTAGATTATCCTAAACGTTTCTGTAATCGGGAGATTCTAAACGGTTCTGTAATCTGGAGCTCCTAAACGTTTCTGTAATCGGAAGCTTCTAAACGATTCTGTAATCGGGAGCTTTTACACAGTTCTGTAATAGGGATCTCCTAAACGTTTATGTAATCGCAAGCCTCTAAGCATTTCTGTATTTTGGATCTCTTAAACGTTTCTGTAATCGGGGCTTCTAAGCGATTCTGTAAATAGGATCTCCTAAACGTTTTCTGTAATCGGAAGCTTCTAAAGGATTCTGTAATCGGGAGATTTTACATGGTCCTGTAACTGGGAGCTCCTAAACGCTTCTGTAATCGAGAGCTCCTAAACGTTTCTGTAATCTTTTTATAGTTTATATATGACATATCTGTTTTAGACGTTGTTAACAATTTATATAGGGCATATCTGTTTTGACGTTACTTTTTTTAGATTGATTTATTGTTAATTTATTCTCATCATTTATCTATTTCCTTATATCCTTTCCTCACTGAGCTATTTTTCCCTATTGGAGCCCTTGGGCTTATAGCTTGTAGCTTGTCTAATGATAATGATAATAGTAATAATAATAATAATAATAATAATAATGATAACAATATTGGGACATTTTTCATGCAGGTGTTTTCATAAGTGCCTGGGAGGAATGCAATCCTGCTTAGAAAGCAAATTCATGTTAGTGTTTAAACGTTAGTAGAACTTTAATATGCCCAAGCTATTTTTGGACGCAAACGTTATGATATTCATAATACGTTTAAAAAGAAGGAACGTAAAACGCGTCCCCTTCACATGAAACGTTGATATAACCTTCCTATTTGAAGAACTATTCCCTTTTGTCTATATTATCCCTTGAATAGGTCAGTGTCTCATTTTGGATGTGCCTCTGAACTCTAGTGGCATCTTTTTCTCTCGAATGATGAAGAGTTTGAGGGAAATGTTTAATCGTTCTAGAAATATTCAAAGCTGTAAAATGACTGGATGTGTTTAGCTTTCCTTTAGTATGAAAATTTACTTATTTTTCCCTTTTTTTTTATCTACATAATTGATGTAGGCTATATTATCACTCGAACGATGCTGATAGAAACCCCGATTTTGTTATCATTAACATTATTATTATCATTCGTTATATTTATGAAGGTTGATATATTTTCATATTATCATCTTATGCTAGAAAGGTAATATTTCTCTAAAAACGTAATTACTATAATTTGTATTATTGTTATCATATACATCAAGTTTTATGATTGTTAATATTCTTTAGTAATCTTGATATAAGGAATTGCCATATGAATATAATGACTAAAATAGTATTTCACTGCAAAATAGTAAAACAACTGAAAATAACTCTAATTATTAGATAGCATTTATAACCGGTGTACCGAGTAGGCTTACACCTGCAGCCAACGGGAATCATTGGAATTTATTGGGCATTTTCTTGACCTTTATATCTATCTGCTTATTTTTATCTCTCTCTCTCTCTCTCTCTCTCTCTCTCTCTCTCTCTCTCTCTCTCTCTCTCTCTCTCTCTCATAATTGCCTTCTTACTTGGTTCTTCATGATTTTTTTTTTACACTTTGAGTAATAGTGGATCCAAATGATAGTAATTATGCGAAAAATGTTAATAATTATTATTAGTTATTATTAATTTTACTGTTAATATTGTTAATTTGCGTTGAAAGTAAACTATAAATCCAACCATATATATATTTACATATATATATATATATATATACAGTATATATATATATATATATATATATATATATATATATATATATATATATATATATATATATATATTATATAACATTGCATTGCAATTATTATATTTTGAATCAATAGACATTGTATTTTCCTCATTATTTCACGGGTCTTCCCTTACGGAAGTTCTGCTACTCTGAAGGTAGTGAAGGTGTCCCTTCATAAGCTATCAGTGATAGATGATTTATCCGAAGTTCCACTGAATCTAGATTGGGCCTCCTTGAAGATTAAAAGATTGGCCAGAGCTAAGTTAAGCCCAGTTCTTATTTCTTTGGAGTATTGTTATTGTAAAGATGATATCCCCACTAAAACTAGTATTCTATACACCAACAGCAGAGGCAATGTGTCATAATATTGGTTTCAACCTAGTTAGGACCAAGGAGATCCAGACACTGACTTAGTTTCTATGCCTCTTCAGCACTAATTGAATTTTGGACCTACAAATAGGGAATTTTGTTATTATAAAGATGATATCTTCACCAAAACTAGTATTATAAACCATACCAGTAAAGGCAATGTGTCATAATATTGGCTTCAACCTAGTAAGAACCAAGGAGATCCAGACACTGACTCAGTTTCTAGTATTCCTCAGCACTAATTGAATTTTGGACCTACCAATAGGGAATATTGTTATTAAAAAGACGAACATCTACACCAAAACTAGTATTCTAAACCCCAGCATCAGAGGCTATGTGTCATAATATTGGCTTCAACCTAGTTAGGACCAAGGAGATCCAGGCAATGACTCAGTTTCTAGACCTCTTCAGCACTAAGTGAATTTTGGACCTACAAATAGGGAATTTTGTTATTGTAAAGATGATATCCTCACCAAAACTAGTATTCTAAACCCGACCAGCAAAGGCAATGTGTCTTAACATTGGCTTCAACCTAGTTAGGACCAAGGAGATCCAGGCAATGACTCAGTTTCTAGACCTTTTCAGCACATATTGAGATTCACCGTCGATCCTACTGAGGTACCACAACTCTTGTCTTGTACAGGTACACAGTTAAAAAATTACAATAAAAAAAAACGGTAAATATCTGGCAACATTTATTCCAGGATTTTTACCGTTTTAAAAACGGATGTATTAAGGTAAAGGAGTGATATTACGGTCACCAACCCGTAAAAGATAATAACAAAGTGTGGTAAAATTACGGTCGCCCGTATTTTACTGAAATACGGATGAGAACTAAATTTTTACGGAGAATTTCAGATTATAATTACGGTTTTGTTTTAACATTGTACTTAACAGAGCGAGGAGAATATCTCTCTCTATATATACTTTTAAATTTTAGTGTAGAAACCTGAAAATAGATTCATTCTCATAGTTCTTGGATTTGATATCACATTCCTTACGAATTCTTACATTTAAACCTTCCTTTGACTTTCATTGTATTCTCTGATTCTCTCATTTTATATCTCACAGTTTTGACTCTCAAAATATTCTTCAGAATTCAATAATTTCATCTCTTATTACTTTTATAATATGTGAATGAAGTAAACCGGAGATGATGACGTCAAGAAAAGTTGTCAATCAATATGGGAATTTGGTTAAAAAATGTTGGATTTTCATATAATATTACTTGACGTCTCCCGTTACTCTTGAAAAGATCTTCATCGCTGTGGAGATATTTTCAATACCTAAGACGTTGTGGTTTCCTTTGATCTTTCACTTCAAATTCAGGAGATCTTACCTGAGGCTAGATAAAATGATCTTTCATTGAATAGGTCGTTGAGTTTAATATAAAGGTGACCCTTTTTAGAGGAATTTTTTGGTGAGTGGGAGTTTTGACTTTCGATGTAGTCTTCAAATAACTTTTGAGGGTTTCTGTTACAGCTGTCTTTTCATAAATTTTGTGTCCTAGACTCCTTTAACTGCATTATTTATGCTTTCTTTTTCACCCTGACATTCTTAATGATGCTTTCTTTTTCACCTTGACCTTCTTAATAATGCTTCCGCTTTCACCTTTACCTTCACAATGCTTTCTTTTTCACCCTGACATTCTTAATGATTCCTTCTTTTTACTCTCTATAATCTCTTAATAACGCTTTCTTTTTCACGTTGGCCTTCTTAATAATGCTTTCTTTTTCACCTTGACCATATTGCTGATGCTTTCGCTTTCACCTTTACCTTCTTAACAATGCTTTCTTCTTCACCTTGACCCTCTTGCTGATGCTTTCACTTTCACCTTGACCTTCTTAATAATGCTTTCTTTTTCACCTTGACCATCTTGCTAATGCTTTTGCTTTCACCTTTACTTTCTTAATAGTGCTTTCTTTCTCACCTTGACCATCTTGTTGATGCTTTCGCTTTCACCTTAATTTCTTCACAGTGCTCTCCTTTTCACCCTGACCTTCCTGATAATGCTTGTTTTCATCTTAACTCTCATAGTAATGTTTTCTTTTTCACGTTGCCAGTCTTGATAACTCTTTCGTTTTCATCTTGACCTTGTTGATAATGTTTCGTTTTCATCTTGACCTTCTTCATAATGCTTTCGTTTTCATCTTGACCTTCTTCATAATGCTTTCGTTTTCATCTTGACCTTCTTTATTACACTTTCGTTTTCACATTGACTTTTTCGCTTTCACCTTGACCTTCTTAATAATGCTTCCGTTTTCATCTTGACCTTCTTTATTGCACTTTCGTTTTCACATTGACTTTTACGCTTTCACCTTGACCTTAATAATGCTTTCGTTTTCATCGTGACCTTCTTTATTGCACTTTCGTTTTCACATTGACTTTTTCGCTTTCACCTTGACCTTCGTATTAATGCTTTAGTTTTCATCTTGACTTTCTTTATTACACTTTCGTTTTCACCTTGACTGTTTTTCGCTTTCACCTTGACCTTTTCAATAATGCTTTCTTTTTCACCCTGACCTTAATAATGCTTTCATTTTCACCTTGACCTTCTGAATAATGCTTCCATTATTTTCCCTGACCTATATCGACTACCATAAAGATATCCTTCAATTACAAGATCGACTCACACGGCGTGGAAATTTTGACCATCACAATGATCCGTTTGACCTTAAAGCCGAGCCCTTCACTCTTTATCTCGACCTTAATTTGATAATCTTTACCTACACGATTCGTATAACCTCGCAGTCACCTTCAACCGTACTTTGACCCGTGTGTGACCCAGTGACCTGGATGAGTTGCCACTCGTTATATTGTGATGCTAATTTTTTAGATTGAAACTTGAAAACTCAGGTATTGTTTGATGCGTTTCATTTTTATTACTAAAGTGGGGACACGACCCGTCATAAATGACGATTAGATATTTAGATAGATATGAACATATACACGCACACATGCACACACACACGCACACGCGCGCAACCCTCTCCTACCAGGGTATTACTACGCCCATTCCCATTTACCCAAGGACCCAAGGGAAGGGAGAGCTGAAGGTCACCGAAAAGATATATATATATATATATATATATATATATATATATATATATATATATATATATATATATATATGTGTGTGTGTGTGTGTGTCTCTCTCTCTCTCTCCTCTCTCTCTCTCTCTCTCTCTCTCTCTCTCTCTCTCTCTATATATATATATATAGTATATATATATATAGTATATATATATATATATATATATATAGGGGGAGATTCGACTGTGCTGGAAAGAAACCACCTCTTCTAATTTCTTCAATTAAATAGTATGTTTTTTTTTTTCCCTAACGAACTGCCGTTTACTTGATTTTCTTCGATCAATCAAT
Source organism: Palaemon carinicauda (assembly GCF_036898095.1). Taxonomy (NCBI): domain Eukaryota; kingdom Metazoa; phylum Arthropoda; class Malacostraca; order Decapoda; family Palaemonidae; genus Palaemon; species Palaemon carinicauda. The sequence goes on from NC_090751.1 coordinate 3,810,718, forward strand.
CAGTCGAAATGAAGTGCTTGTCGCCATCCTATTTTTTCTTAAAATCTTGACAAGAAACATCTCCTTCGAGACGCCGAAGCGATTTTATTTCCGTCCGAACGTCGCGTTGCATTTAATCTCGAAATTGGTGAGTCGCCACAGATGAATTGTTACGGATTTAAATTCAGAATTCGGTGGGTTAAAAATTTTAAAGGCCGCTCTTGAATGGCAGGTGCAAGGGACAGTGACATTGCCTTATTAAGTAGGTTAATGCCCTAGGGACTGATCATATATATATATATATATATATATATATATATATATATATATATATATATATATATATATATATATATATATATATATATATATATATATATATATATATACATATATATATGATCAGCTCCCATGCCCCCTCTGCACCCAAGCTAGGACCTAGGATTGCCAGGGAATGGCTCCTTAAGCTAGGACCAAGGAGGGCCAGGCAATGGCGGCCGATGGCTCAGCAGATAGACCTGTAGGCTCCCCCAAACCCCCCATTCTTAACTCACAAGGATGCTGAGATTGCAGCGAGTAAAGAAAACTAACGAGTTAGAGCGGGACTCGAACCCCAGTCTGGCGTTCACCAGTCAGGGACGTTACCACATCGGCCGCCACAAACCTAGAGATCTTTTAAATTTAGATTCGGAATTCGGCGGGTGTTGGAAATTAAGCCTAAGATAGAATAGGCTTTTTTTGCCGTCGGTTTCGAGATTGGTGAGAAATATTAACGGCACTAATCGGGTAGTTGAATCAGTAGAACTTCAAAAGTTCAAAGTTGGAGCAAATGTTTTTATGTTGACCAGGCTGACATGAGTCTTTTTATAGTTTATATATGACATATTTGTTTTTTGACGTTGTTAATAGTTTATTTAAGACATGTCTGTTTTTGACGTTGTTAATAGTTTATTTAAGACATGTCTGTTTTTGACGTTGTTAATAGTTTATATAGGACATATCTGTTTTGACGTTGTCACTGATTTTAGAATGATTTTATTGTTAATTTATTCTCATCATTTATTTATTTCCTTATTTCCTTTCCTCACTGGGCTATTTTTTCCCTATTGGAGCCCTTGGGCTTATAGCATCTTGCTTTTCCAACTAGGGTTATAGCTTGGCTAGTAATAATAATAATAATATTGATGTATTTTTGCTTTTGCTGTTAAGCGATGATAATTTTTCGTTTCATTCCATTTTTTAGTTTTCTTCTACG
>NC_090751.1:3812451-3824951 GCF_036898095.1 Palaemon carinicauda
AGTGGTTCCCTTAAAATCTTAGAGAGAGAGAGAGAGAGAGAGAGAGAGAGAGAGAGAGAGGAGAGAGAGAGAGAGAGAGAGAGGAGAGAGAGAGAGAGAGAAGCGATTCCCTTAAAACGTTAGAGAGAGAGAGAGAGAGAGAGGAGAGAGAGAGAGAGAGAGGAGGAGAGAGAGAGGAGAGAGAGAGAGAGAGAGAGAATATTATAGATAGATAGACAGAATAAGGTAGAAAAGCAATTCCCATAAAACTTTAGAAAGAGAGAGAGAGAGAGAGAGAGAGAGAGAGAGAGAGAGAGAGAGAGAGAGAGAGAGAGAGAGAGAGAGAGTTGCGTGACGGGAGCTCGTAAGTGAGGCAAAACGCTAAAGAAAAGGAGGGGAGAACAAGAAGCGTTGAAAGGAGTAGGGTACGAAAAATTTAACTATGGATTGGCAAGGGGAAGAAGAGAGACCCAGCGAGGGAAGACCTGAATGAGGTACTGACGTTTTTCTTCCCTGGAAGGAGGTGATGAAATAATAGAGGCCGTGGGAAGTTTATCATTATTATTATTATTTTTATTATTATTATTATTATTATTATTATTATTATTATTATTATTATTTTAGTAGTGTTATTATTATTATTATTATTATTATTATTAGTCCTTCGAGAATTCAAATGGAAATAGATAATCATTATTATTTTCATTATTTTTATTATCATTATTGTTATTGTTATTGTTATAATTATTATTACAATTTATTATTATTTATTATTATCATTATTATTATTATTATTATTATTATTATTATTATTATTATTATTATCATTATAATTATTACACTCGGCCACGCTGTTCCATTTTATTTCTCTTCCTCTTTATTTCTGAAATTTTTATAGTTTATGTATGAAAGATCAATTTAATGTTGTTACTGATCTTAAAATATTTAATTTTGATTGTTTGATTTTTCTCTTTTAGTTTATTTTTTCCTTGTTTCTTTTCCTCACTGGCCTGCACTTCTCTTGTAGTGTATTTATTTCCTTGATTACTCTCCTCATTGGGCTATTTTTTCCTGTTGGATTCCGTGGGCTTATAGCATCCTGCTTTTACAACTAAGGTTATAGCTTAGCTAGTAATAATAATAATAATAATAATAATAATAATAATAATAATAATACCAGGGCTAAATATAGTGCAGTGGCTGTGGGCGTTGTTCACAAGATTATTAATGTGGATGGGCGTGGGAGGACTCTTGTATTATGAATATTTATATAAGCATATTTTTTTTAATGAAAATTTTCTCTTTTATTTCTTATATAATAAAATCTTTTGAGTAAATCATTTATTTAACCTTTTGTTGTTTAGAATACTTTCGATTTATTTCGTATAGAGAAAAATTAATCCTTATTGGATATCTTATGAAGGATAAATCCTTAGAATTCTTATCTATTAAGTATTAACGTTAAGTATTTCTGCCACTTACACGAAAATGTGCTGCTCATTCGTTAACATAACACTAATACATTTCCCAACACGAACTCGGCATTTTCTTTGGTTGCTGCAACCTCACCATCCTTTCGAGCCTTTAAGTCTATCTGCTGAGTCGTCAGCAGCCATTGCGTGGCCCTCCTTGTTCCTAGCTTGGTTGGAGAGAGGACTTGAGCACTGATCATTTTTATATATGGTCAGTCTCTAGGGCATTGTCCTGCTTGATAAGGCAATGTTAATGTCCCTTGCCTCTGCCATTCATGAGCGGTCTTTAAACCTTTAAACCTTCAAACCTGTGAGATTAGAAAAACAAACCCTAAATGACATAAAATCATCCTAAAACTTTCTCACTTTTTCCAACTCGGGAATTTTAAACAAATCAAATTGGAAGAAGTCATTTAAGTTCATACTTTCGAAAACGATAACGTAATTAAAAGTATTTGATATCGCTAATTCAAGCAAGATTTTGTTGTTCACTATTTCAGCAAATTAGGATCCTTTTATCATTCAATCTATGAACCTTTTATCACTTAATCTTGATAAATTGAGTAAGGTACAATTGGACGCAGGAAGTCCAGGTACACCTCGCTCTGAGGAATTGCACTCAGCCACACCCTTACTGCCCGGCGAGTTCCTGCGTGTAGCTCCGCCCATCACCTCTGCCATCTCTTCTTACACTATCTGTTTGGTTACTTGCCGCGAAGTATAGGTGTGTCGTCATGTACTTCTTCAGAGCGAGGTGTGCCAGAGACTCTCGTATCCAACTGTACATCTTGTTATGGCAGGAGTATTAAAAAAACATAATTAAGAGGTTTAGTTATGCGGGTTTTTTGTATTTCATTGACGCCCCTGATTCTACTTAGAGATTTTTACCTTTAGAGGAATAATAAAGTTGTCCTGGTAAGCAATTAGGTTTTCCCGAGAACAGAGCAAATTTGGGTGATAAGGACTTCGGGGGGAGAGAGAGAGAGAGAGAGAGAGAGAGAGAGAGAGACCTCTCGTGTATCATACACGCTTGTACACTAACTTTTTTTTCGCTCTCCCCTCGCACTGATAACCTATTAATGCCTGTATATTCTTGCATTATTGCGTTTGAAGTTTTGTGCCATTCTTGACTGGAACGGGTTGTATATATACTCATGCTCCGTTCAAATAAAAGTTAGTTGTATTCGACCTGTCTCTCAGTAACCTCCTAACGGCTTGCTTACACCGAGGTTATGAATAAGTTACTTTTGATAGTCTCTGTACCATGGTCTTCCGCTGTCTTGGGTTAAAGTTCTCTTGCTTAGGGGTACACTCGGTCACTCTTTTCTATCTTGTTTCTCTTCCTTCTGGTTTTTTGAAGATTTTGTAGTTTATATATGGAAGATCTACTTTAATGTTGTTACTGTTTTTAAAATATTTTATGTTGATTGTTTATTACTTCTCTTGTAGTTTATTATCCTGAATGGTTACTCGCCTTTTGATAGGGCACACTTCCACAGAGTAACATATTCTTAGAATTCCTGTGTCCAGCTGTACATGTTCATGTATGTTTGCAACACTTGTGATAATGTATACATACAAAATCCGTTCATTAATAATGGGAACTTAATGTTGTATTGTATATTACACTCAAATCCAATAATCCAACTCACTGACAATTACTTTACCAAATGTAGAGAGTAAGAGAGTGCATTAGACTGAAGTGTGAGAATGCCTCCGGACTTTTGGTCTCGACTGTACGTACGTATGTATGTTCTTGCTATAAACGTAATTACTATTGCCTGTAAGTTTAACCCCGTCATAAATTCCGTTATTTGTTATGGAGGCCTCATTTTTCATGAGCCAAGCAATATACCGGAGACAGAGGCCGTTTATCGTTAGCTTTTTTTATTTCGTTGATAAATCTATTGGTCGGAAATTATAGAGGGGGGAAATTTAAACACTATGTACTACCCCTCCCTCTCCCCTCCCCCCGCCAACACCCCCCTCCCACTCCCCCCACCCCCCTCCCCCCGTTTTTATTCTCTATGTATCAGGGTGGGAAAATTGAGTCTGGAGAGTGGCCCTTTGTAAGTATATATATATTTTTATTCTCTTGTATTTTATTCTTCCCCCTCCCCCCGATAAAGGGTATATTGGGCCCTGCTGCGAGAAGATCACACACACACACACACACACACACACGCACGCACACACACGCGCGCATTTTCAAAAACTAATTTTCTCAAAAAAGATGGTGCCCTTTTATGATCCTTAATGGCGCTAGGGAGGAAATGAAAATTATCTTGTATAATGGACCGGTTTGGTTGGCTGAGAGAGAGAGAGAGAGAGAGAGAGAGAGAGAGAGAGAGAGAGAGAGAGAGAGAGAGAGAGAGAGAGGTTGCAAGCATTTGTATCTACTATTCAAGATCATTGTGTCTACTAAGTCTTATTGTGAATCTTATTATTATTATTATTTTTATTAATATTATTATTATTATTAGCCAAGCTACAACCCTAGTTGGAAAAGCAAGATGCTATAAGCCCAAGGGCTCCAATAGGGAAAAATAGCCCAGTGAGGAAAGGAAATAAGGAAATAAATAAATGATGAGCATAAATTAACAAAAAATCATTCTAAAAACAGTAACAACGTCAAAAACGGATATGTCCTCTATAAACTATGAACAACGTCAAAAACAGATATGTTATTTATAAACTATAAAAAGACTCAGGTCAGCCTGGTCAACATAAAAACATATGTATGTAATCGACGGATAGGTTTGCTTAAAGCAAATGGGTGTTATAGAATAATACACACACAAACAAAACCACTCCAACACCTAAAAATACATAACAGACATCTCAAACATCTCGAACTGTCGACCTAACTAGGACTCCACGCTACTAGGAGGAAGGACGCTGGTGACTAGTACAATACACTAACATACGCTACCATGGTTTAAGCGATGTCAGGCAGGGCAGCCGATCGGGAATACGGTCTACTCAAAAGCCAAAGAAGAGTCCTTGAAAAAGAAGGCAACTGTGCTTACCCCATACAAAATGGGAATAAAGTACGTTAATAGAAGAGGGTATTTCTTCAAATACCTTAGAACAAAACTCTGAACTAAATCATATTGAAATCCCTCGTGTGTGCTACCGGGTTCGTGTATGTGCATCGAAAGTGAATCTTTAATTGAATAAAATGTTCTACATTCTTGATTGTGCTAATCTTGGCTAACATGTATCCAGTGTCTACAGGCAATTTCTCTCCGTGAAGCAAACCAAATCACAATGTTGAGATTGCATTTTTGTCTCGATAAAAATCCTTCGAATGTAGAAATACTTTTGTATATGCTGTGCTGGGTACAAATATCAAAGTTATTTTGCGTAAGGTTTTTATTCTATTATTAATTGTTATTTCTAGCGTGTGGATTGGGACTTTCAATTATTTTAGTGTTGGAATTTCAATGATTTCAACGTTTTTTTAGTAATGTTCAAAATCTAAACCCGTAACGTGCTTTTAATAGATGAATTTGAGCTCACATAGGTAGCATGTATGTTTACCTCCGCCAATGAAATCGGAAGGAGGTTATGTTTTACCCCCTTGTTTGTATTTGTTTGTTTGTGTTTTTGTATATTTGTTTGTGAACGGCTTCCTACACACAATTTTAATCGTAAAGTAATGAAACTTGTTATGTAAAGTGCTTGAAATAATTAAATTTTGGAAGGCCAAAAGTCAAGGTCACGGACGAGCAAACCTTCCAAAATCAGTTCAAAAGGTCGAGACATAAGCCGCCCTGGCGGAGGTCTTCGCTCTTCTGAGTGTCCCTCTCTAGTTATACATACATACATATACCAAGGCACTTCCCCCAATTTTGGGGAGTAGCCGACATAAAAAAAAATGGGACCTCTCCTCTCTACGTTCCTCCCAGCCTGACAAGGAACTCAATCGAGTTCGGCTGGTACTGCTAGGGTGCCACAGCCCACCCTCCCACATTATCCACCACAGATGAAGCTTCATGATGCTGAATCCCCTGCTGCTGCTACCTCCGCGGTCATCCAAGGCAACGGAGGAAGCAGCATGTGTTATTACCTTCCCATGTTATCTATCAGAAGAGTTCTTCCCTTCAAAGACCATATATCCAGTTGCTTCTATTATTTCCGTTCTGTTTATCCGCCTTGGATTCCTAAGTATCATTCTTCCTTCACTGACATGTATGACTCATCAATCTTATAATCATTCAATAAATAATCACTATATCTGAATTTTGTTTCCCGTATTTGGATGTTTTCACCGTATATGTTAATTAATTCCAAGCTTTTGATATAATTAATCTGCAAATAAAATTTTTTAGAAGGAAAAATATCAATCCGAGTTCTATATAAAGTTGAATCGGTAGAACTTCAAAGGTTCAAAGTTGCAGCAAATGTTATGTTGAACAGGCTAACATAAGTCTTTTTATAATTTATATATGACATATCTGTTTTGATGTTATTACGGTTTTAAATATTCTATTGTTAATTTTTTCTCATTTCCTTTATTTATTTCCTTATTTCCGTTCCTCACTAGACTATTTTTCCCTATAGGAGCCCTTGGGTTTATTTTATTGTTAATTTTTTTCTTATATCGTTTATATATTTCCTTATTTCCGTTTCTCACTGGGCTATTTTCCCTGTTGGGGCCCCTGGGCTTATAGCATCCTGCTTTTCCAACTAGGGTTGTAGTTTAGCTAATAATAATAATAATAATAATAATAATAATAATAATAATAATAATGACAACAAACAACAACAACAATAATAATGATAATATTAATAATAATGACGATAACAACAACAACAACAACAACAACAATAATAATAATAATAATAATAATAATAATAATGATAACAACAACAACAACAACAATAATAATAATAATAACAACAACACTTCTATTCATCCATTGGAACACTCTGCACCACTGCTGTGCTCTTCGGAGTCTGTATCACACTGCGTCGATGACACCGTTATTGCGAAACCAACTATCAGTTAATAAATCAATCTTGTCAGTCTCACACTCAATGGATGTTGCTAAGATACTTGACTCTGACTCTGTCTTCCTTCCTGTTTCTCCACTATGTCTTGGATGTTCACTTCTGGAACAAGTCTTGACGTTTTCATCGTTATATTCCATTGTATTTACTATTTCTTTTCCATATTATTATTATTATTATTATTATTATTATTATTATTATTATTATTATTATTATTATTACTTGCTAAGCTACAACCCTAGTTGGAAAAGCAGGATGCTATAAGCCCAGGGGCCCCAATAGGGAAAATAGCCCAGTGAGGAAGGAAGGAAGGAAAAATAAGACATTTTAAGAATGACGTTTTCATTATTCAATTCCATTGTTTTTACTATTTCTTTTCTATATTATTATTATTATTATTATTATTATTATTATTATTACTTGCTAAGATACAACCCTAGTTGGAAAAGCAGGATGCTATAAGCCCAGGGACCACATCAGGGAAAAAAATAGCCCTGTGAGGAAGGAAGCAAGGGAAAATAAAACATTTTAAGAATGACGTTTTCATCATTCAATTCCATTGTTTTTACTATTTCTTTTCTATTATTATTATTATTATTATTATTATTATTACTTGTAAGCTACAACCCTAGTTGGAAAAGCAGGATGCTATAAGCCCAGGGGCCCCAACAGGGAAAATAGCCCGGTGAGGAAAGGAAGCAAGGAAAAATAAAATATTTTAAGAACAGTAATATCATCTTGATAAATATTTCCTACATAAACTATAAAAACTTTAACAAAACAAGAGAAAGAGAAACCAGATAGAATAGTGTGCCCGAGTGTACACTCAAGCAAGAGAACTCTAACCCAAGACAGTGGAAGACCATGGTACAGAGGCTATGGCACTATCCAAGACTAGAGAACAATGGTTTGATTTTGGAGTGTCCATTTTTCCTAGAAGAGCTGCTTACCATAGCTAAAGAGTCTCTTCTACCCTTACCAAGAGGAAAGTAGTCACTGAACAATTACAGTGCAGTAGTTAACCCCTTCATTCCGTTTATGTGTCCTTATTAAGATAACATTCTTAAACTAATATGATTCAAAGAAAAGTTATTCTAAGATTTAATTTCTTGCACCGTACACTTAATTTGCAATAAAAAAAAGGATTTTTACAGTTTTAAAAACGGTTATATTTACGTAAGAGAGTGATATTACAGTCACCAACCCGTAAAAGATAATAACAAAGTAAGGTAAAATTACGGTCGCCTGTATTTTACTGAAATACGGTTGAGAGTAGTATATTTTTACGGAAAATTTCCAATAAAAATTACGCTTTTTTTCTAAGTGTATACTAATTTACTAGTCCTCTGCTGTAGTCTTTCCTTTTTTTTTTATGTATCTTCATCCTGTAATCTTAGTGAAAAAGTTTTATTGCAGCATATTACAGTCTTTTCTTCTTTTTTAACTTTGATTCTTCATATATTTTCATCCTTTCCCTGGATTCTTAGTGAAAAAGATTTATTGCTGCATATTACAGTCCTTTTTTTCTTTTTAACTTTGATTATTCATATATTTCCATCCTTTTCCTATATTTTCGTTGCTAAAGGTTTACATCTACAAACTGCATCTTATGATATTTTTCACGTTTCCTGCTCAAAACGATCCTTTATTTCCCATGATTTATTATTCCCCCAAAATCCTACTGCCGCGCCGTGTGTCTGGGACCTTGCAATGCCTGCTTCTACCAGGAGCTCCTTCTCATCTATTTTAAAACCGTCGTTCCCGAAAACTTCATATTTTGTTGTGGGACTTGTCACCTCCAGGTTCCAAAGCCTCGTGATTTAGGGCAGAGTACCACCGTCAGGAAATAATGTGATCAAGAAAATGTTTAGCCTTTTTTTCGCTAGAAAACGCCCCAAGAACGTTTGCTCCCCCAAACACGGTTACTTTGGATTATTTCGGTTAACGCCTTTATTACTTTAAACTCTACGCTTTCAGCGGCCTTTTTCGCTAGAAAACGCTCCAAGAACGTTTTCTCTCCCTAGAACGTTTACTTTCCCAAGAACGTTTACTTTCCCATGAACGTTTACTCCCCAAGAACGTTTACTTTCCCGAGAACGTTTACTCCCCAAAAACGTTTACTTTCCCAAGAACGTTTACTCCCCCAAGAACGTTTACTTTTCAAAGAACGTTTACTCTCCCAAAAACGTTTACTTTCCTGAGAACGTTTGCTCCCAAAAACGTTTACTTTCCCAAGAACGATAATCCCTTAAAAACGTTTACTCTCCCAAGAACGTTTACTCCCCAAAAAACCTTTACTTGCCTAAGAACGTTTACTCCCCAAGAACGTTTACTTTCCCAAGATCGTTTACTCCCTTAAAAATCTTACTTTCCATAAAACGTTTACTTTCCCAAGAACGTTTACTCCCCCAAAAACGTTTACTCCCAAAAAACGTTTACTTTCCCAAGAACGTTTACTCCCCCAAAAACGTTTACTCCCAAAAACCGTTTACTTTCCCAAGAACGTTTACATTAGGTCATTTTGGTTAACGCCTTTATTACTTTGGACTCTATGCTTTCAACATTGTAATAGGAAATCAGATCGTCCTTTATAGTAACAACATTTTATAAATTGTTAACTTAAACGTTTTAAAATGTGGATTCAGATATTTTACCACTTTCAGCATTTAATTTGTTCTCAGATATACGCATGATTAGGAAAATAGATTATTTAATTTTAAAATTGCTATTGTACTCAATGTTTCTCGTCTTTCTAGTATAGTTAGCTCTTCATCAACCAATATTTGGTTACTATATATACCGTATATATATATATATATATATATATATATATATATATATATATATATATATATATATATATATATATATACATATATAAATAAAGTTCAGTGATAAGTTTACGAATTTCTGGGACTACGTTCGATCCCAGATTATCGCCTACAATTCCATCCAGTAATAAATTGATAACAAAATTTACACACACATACAAACACACGCACACACACATATATATATGTATATATACTGCATATATTATATGTGTATGTATATATGTATGAATACATGTATATATGCATGCATGCCCCCAGGATTTTGTGTAAACACCAATATTCATATATTCTTCATCAAGCCAAAAATATCAGATATGCTTTTGAAGCCGAGAGTAATAATCTGCAATGGACTCTTGCGTGCAGTGGAGATTTTATATGATGGGGCGTGATATAAAGTACATCGTTTCATGTTGCGGGTATTGGAAAACAGGTTTGGACATCGGCAGGGCTTCCTGGCGGCGAATCGTTTAGAGAGAGAGAGAGAGAGAGAGAGAGAGAGAGAGAGAGAGAGAGAGAGAGAGAGAGAGAGAGAGAGAGAGAGAAATCTTTTAGACATTTTTTTTGTTATGTTTGCGGGGATCAATCAGGTCAATACAGAGACAGAAATAGAGATATTGATTTATAGAAAGGCAAGTTGATAAATTGGAGTTGTGCTTTTTAGGTGTTGAAGGATTGTTTTGTGGAGCTTTCATCATTGGTTGATTATTATGCTAATAGATTAAGTTATATATATGTATATATATATATATATATATATATATATATATATATATACATATATATATATATATATATATATACATACATATATATAATATACATATATATGGATATATATATATATATATATATATATATATATATATTTATATATATATATATATATATATATACATACATAATTGTAACAGAATGTCATAAGGTCTTGAAAATATTATTATTATTATTATTATTATTATTATTATTATTATTATTATTATTATTATTATTATTTTTATTATTATTATTATTATTGTTATTATTATTATTACTGGGTATTAAAACTCACAGACGTATACGATGTATATTTAAAAAATACAGGAGCTTCTGCACTTTTTACAAAGTGCCTCTTTCAGCTGGAGAGGCTCTTTGTAAAAAAGTGAGAAAGTTGTATTTTTTAGATATACAACGTATATAAATGTAGATTTTTAATACCCAAGATGGTTATACACGGCAAGGGTTTACTTTCAGTTATTATTATTATTATTATTATTATTATTATTATTATTATTATTATTATTATTATTATTATTATTATTATTATTATTATTTCGGGAGTAGACCGGCTATCATGCAAGTTTTGTTATTATTATTATTATTATTATTATTATTATTATTATTATTATTATTATTACGGGAGTGGACCCTCTCTGAGATAAGTAATATTATTATTATTATTATTATTATTATTATTATTATTATTATTATTATCATTATTATTTTGGGCGCAGACCCGCTATCGAGCAAGTTATATTATTATTATTATTATTATTATTATTATTATTATTATTATTATTGTTATTATTATTATTATTATTATTATTATTATTATTATTATTATTATTATTATTATTATTGTTACTTTTATCATTATTATCAATTGCTAAGCTGCAACCTTAGTTGGAAAAGAAGGATGCTATAAGCCCAAAGTTTCCCTAAGTGTACTCTCCATTTCTTATTTTATTATAAAGAATTTAATCTAGGAAGAAAGGATATGTGTCAATACGTGATATGAAAACTGTGATTTTGAATGACTCTTCCATTGAAATTTGTTGTTTAGCGGAATTAGAGAGTTGACGTTCTATGAACCCGCTGCTTTTACTATTATTTTTTTTTCTGTAAAAAGTCACTTTCTCAATTAAAATATCTCTTTAAGAAAACGTCTGTTTCTCAGCGAATACGTAATTTTCTCTTGACTGTAAAAGAGTCACTTTATGAAAATGTCACTTTAAGAAAACGTCTGTTTCTCATCGAATACGTAATTTTCTCTTGACTGTAAAAAGTAACTTTCTCTATGAAAAGGTTACTTTACAAAAAAAAGTCTATTTTTCATTGAAAACGTAACTTTCTCTTAATTGTAAAAAGACACTTTTTTCTATGAAAATGTCCCTTTCCAAATCCCCAGTTTCTCTTTAAAAACGTAACTTTCTTCTGACTCTGAAAAGTCACTTTCTCAATTAAAATGTGTCTTATGAAAAGATCTATTTCTCATTGAAAGCTTAACTTTCTCTTTACTGTATAAAGCCACTTTCTCAATTAAGATGCTACTTTATGAAAAGATATGTTTCTCTTTGAAAACGAACTTTCCTTTTACTGTAAAAAGTCACTTTCTCTATGAAAATGTCCCTTTAAGAAAACGTCAATTTCTCTTTGAAAACATTCCTTTATCAATTCAAACGTTTTTCTTCCTCTCACTCTCCCCAGCACATAATAAGCATGAAAATTCACCTTTTAGAAAACGTCACTGTCTCATCGCTAACGTTGTTTTTCTTTGAAAACGTTATATGTAATCGCTAACGTTTCTTCTCTTTGAAAAAGTCACTTTTTCATCGCTAACGTTTTTCCTCTTCTCTCCCCAGCGCATAATGAACGTGGCCGAAGAGGCGTCTCTGGACCAGTTTACCGACGACGACGAGGTGGACTATTACAACGCCAAGAGACTGAACGACTACTACAGCGAAGACGACAAGAAACGGCCCGGTCAGCTCAAGGAAGGTTTCAGGGAGCTCAAACTCGTACCCAACTCGCATTTTGATGACATACCCGTCAATGAGAACTTCTCGTCCGTCCACGTGCCCACTAATGTCTACGATAAGGGTGAGTAGTAATCTATACTCTTCTCTGTTATCTGTTTCGTAGAGGCTTTTGGAAAATGAAGTAAGCTGGTTTGATAACTGCCCAGTCTCATTCAAAATTTTCTAAATAATTTGATAGGGATTGTGTAATCATTGTGACAGGTTTTTTTTTTCTTTTTTTTATATTTAATTAGAAAAATATACATTAATAGGGTGAGTAGTAATCCATGCTATCTTTATTATCTGTTTTGTAGAGGCTTTTCGAAAATGAAGTAGACTAGTTTGATAACTCTGTCCAACCCAATTCAAAATTTACTAGACAATTTGATAGGGATTATCTAATCATTGTGATAGTTTTTTGTCTT
>NC_090751.1:3829951-3832451 GCF_036898095.1 Palaemon carinicauda
CATGGGCTTATAGCATCCTGCTTTTTCAACTAGGGTTGTAGCTGAGCTAATGATAATAATAATAATATGCTAAAAATTGAATGGATCTCAAAAGTAATATCTGTTCATACACAGAGTTATAATCCATTTTGCTTGTTGTTTTATAATATTCTCCCTACCTCCAATTATGAATGTAGGAGTTTCGAGCAAGAACCTTATTTACTACATATTGTGCATTACACAAAAATATTAAATTCTACAAAATTCTAGAGAAAAAATATGAAATCTCTTAGGCTACTTTCACTGGTCGTGATAATACAGAGTTATAACCAAGTATATTAGCGTGATTATTGCTAGTTTCTCCTTCCAAATTAAATAATTCTATTCTTTTCTTTTGACAGCTCGGAATATAGAAGTGACTTGCATGTTTTTTCTTAGTATTACCTAGCGAAAATCTGTTGGGATAATTCCAGTAATATGAAAGTGATTTACAAGTTTTTTCTTGGTATTACCTAGCAAAAATCTGTTGGGATAATTCCAGTAATATGAAAGTGATTTACAAGTTTTTCCATAGCATTGCCAAACAAAAATCTGGTAGGATAATTCCAGAAATATGAAAGTGACTTACATGTTTCTTTTAGCATTACCTAGCGAAAATCTGTTGGGATAATTCCAGAAATATGAAAGTGACTTACATGTTTCTTTTAACATTACCCAGCGAAAATCTGTTGGGATAATTCCAGAAATATGAAAGTGACTTACATGTTTCTTTTAACATTACCCAGCGAAAATCTGTTGGGATAATTCCAGAAATATGAAAGTGACTTACATGTTTCTTTTAACATTACCTAGCGAAAATCTGTTGGGATAATTCCAGAAATATGAAAGTGACTTACATGTTTCTTTTAACATTACCTAGCGAAAATCTGTTGGGATAATTCCAGAAATATGAAAGTGACTTACATGTTTCTTTTAACATTACCTAGCGAAAATCTGTTGGGATAATTCCAGAAATATGAAAGTGACTTACATGTTTCTTTTAACATTACCTAGCGAAAATCTGTTGGGATAATTCCAGAAATATGAAAGTGACTTACATGTTTCTTTTAACATTACCCAGCGAAAATCTGTTGGGATAATTCCAGAAATATGAAAGTGATTTACAAGTTTTTTTCCTAGCATTACCTAACAAAAATCTGTTGGGATAATTCCAGAAAGATAAAAATTATTCACATTATTTTTCTTAGCATTACCTAACGAAAATCTGTTAGCATAATTCCAGAAATATGAAAGTGATTTACAAGTTTTTTCTTAGCATTACCTAATGAAAATCTGTTAGGATAATTTCAGAAATATGAAAGAATTACTTTCATATTTTTAAAAGTTTTTTCGTAGCATTACCTAGCGAAAATCTGTTGGTATAATTCCAGGGATATAAAAGTGACTGACAAGATTCTTTTTAGCATTACCCAGCGAAAATCTGTTGGGATAATTCCAGAAAGATAAAAATTATTTACATGTTATTCTTAGCATTACCTATCGAAAATCTGATGGTATAATTCCAGAGATATAAAAGCGACTTACATGATTCTTTTTAGCATTACCTAGCGAAAATCAATTGGGATAATCCCAAGGGTATTGTTAATTTTTTTCTTATTTAGAAAGATAACATTCTGCTTGGCATAGTTGCAGCTTTGATAGATTTTCTACCCGATATATAATTACATGAGAAATCAGTGCTCATGGTCAAGAGAATTCCTTTAATAAATAGAAGCAATTGTGGGAGCGATTTTCTTTCGTGGTGTAGTCAAGAGTAGTCGCTAGTATGTGCAATGAAGCGTACAGAGAGAGAGAGAGAGAGAGAGAGAGAGAGAGAGAGAGAGAGAGAGAGAGAGAGAGAGAGAGAGAGATTTATAAGAAGTTACAAGGATTTTGGATGCCTCAAAGACTTTTTACACAATCCGCGGAGACTCCACTTGCTTTTTGGTAGAGCGATTTACTTTAAGCATTTAGAGAGTTCTTATGATTTTGCTAACTTATTTTTAAACTCGTTTGCCTTGTTATAGTTTATTGAGAGAGAGAGAGAGAGAGAGAGAGAGAGAGAGAGAGAGAGAGAGAGAGAGAGAGAGAGAGAGAGAGAGTTACAAGGAGTTACAAGGATTTTGGATGCATCAAATACTTTTTACTCATCCGCGGAGACTCCACTTGTTCTTTGGTAGAGGGATTTACTTTAAGCATTTAGAGAGTTCTTCTAACTTATTCTTTAACTGGTTTACCGTGTTACTGTTTACTGGGAGAGAGAGAGAGAGAGAGAGAGAGAGAGAGAGAGAGAGAGAGAGAGAGAGAGAGAGAGAGAGATAATTTATTGCCGAGTATTACCAATTTACAGAGCTTAAACTTTAGATTTATGACATATATAAACTAGTAACAAGACATAATTTCAATTAGTAAGATGAAGCATCGGTGGTGTTCAGTCTACTTTTGTTTTATGGTTTTATCATTTGTCAACCTCCCTCGGGTT
>NC_090751.1:3837451-3839951 GCF_036898095.1 Palaemon carinicauda
CTTGACCATACCTTTATCTTCGTTACAATTCTATGTTATTGTTTCATTCCATATCCTCTCCATATTTCTATCATCGTCTTCTTCTATTCCTCCCTCCTTTTCTCCTTATATTATTCGCTCCTTTCTCCCATTCCCTTATTCTTCTTTACTATTTCATTCTCCATCTTTCCTCCATACCTCCTCCTCCTCTCTTCTTAGGGTTCCTTCATACCTCCCCCTATCCCTCACTCCCTCCCCTCACTCATGCCCCTCCTTAGTATCGATCAGAGAGAGAGAGAGAGAGAGAGAGAGAGAGAGAGAGAGAGAGAGAGAGAGAGAGAGAGAGAAACTGATTTTCCTTTTCTCCTTTTGAACATATTCCTTCATATTCTCACTCTATCTCTCCTTTTCACCCATTCCTCCTTTATTTATCATTTCTTTTCCTTCTCATTTATCTGTAATTTTTTTATTCTAATTTCATCATATTCATTCTCCTGTCGCTTCGTTATTTGTTATTTTTTACGTCTCTGTGTATTTCTTTTTAACTTTTCATTTTTTTAAAGATTTATTGCTAATGCTTTTGACTTATCCTGTTTCATCATTCAGTATCGTATTATTACCCTGATACGTTAGTATATCAATTGTAAAAATCAAATATAATAATGGTAATGATGATAAAAATCATGATAATAGATTACAGCAGTGGTGATGATGATAATAATATTAGGAATTAGTATATAGAAGGAGTAGAAGAAGAAACATTTGAATAAAAAAAAATCACACTGAAAAATATATCTATGAAGATAGACATTAAAATCAACTCGATTATATATATATATATATATATATATATATATATATATAATATATATATATATATATATATATATATATATATGATAAATTTTGCACATGTAGACGTGTTTTTTTCATATTCAAATAAGCCATATGTTTTTTATACATTAATGTCTGGATTCTCTTAACGACCTCGGGATCAAAGTCCCAGGCGAAATCAGACAAGAGCTTGTGACCGGACGGGAGTCGAACCCTGGGTTCGGCAAACTTGTATAGACAGTGACTTATCACTTGGCCACGAAGTGGTAAGTCACTGTCTATACAAGTTTGCCGGACCAGGGTTCGACAACATGCCGGTCACAAGCTCTTGTCTTTGTGTGATTTCGCCTGAGGCTTTGATCTCGAGGTCGTTAAGAGAATCCAGACATTAATGTATAGAAAATATATGGCTTATTTGATATATATATATATATATATATATATATATATATATATATATATATATATATATATATATATATATATATATATATATAGATAGATAGATATATATAGATATATATATATATATATATATATATATATATATATATATATATAGATAGATAGATATATATAGATATATATATATATATATATATATATATATATATATATATATATATATATATATATATATATACCTTTAGAGAAAATAATGCTGGAAAAATATTTTGATGCAAATGAAGAAGCATCGAACGTATAATTTAGAAATGAATTATCATCAAAACAAGGCATGGTTTAACTCTTACCTCTGAAGTCAATGATGTAAATGACAGCTCAAGGGTCTCACCTGGGGATGGGAGATAAGGGAGGGGTGTTGATTGCTAGGGGTGGAACTAGGGAGGTCCTACTTGATGTAGAGGAGGTGGAGATATTCCTCTCATAGTAGTTTTTTCTCCTACCATGTCGTGGATGATCTGGGACCAGCAGGAGACAAAGTGTGGACTGGTTTTATTTCAAGTTTGATCATAACCTCCGTCAACGAATTTGGGAGGAGGTTATGTTTTCTCCCCTGTTTTTCCGTTTGTCCGTTCCCTGGCCACAATTTTACTCATAGAGTAGTGAAACTTGCAGGGATTAGTTTTTATGTTAGATGTGGGCGGGATTCAATTCTGAATGTCATAGATCAAAGTTCAAGGTCGAGAAATAGGGTACACTGGCAGACGTTACAATTTTACTCGTAGAGTAGTGAGTCTTTAAGGGATTAATTTTTATGTTGAAACGTGGAAGTGATTCAATTTTAAAAGTCCTAGGTCAATGGTCAAGGTCGAGCAAAAGGTCGAGAAATAAGGTACCCTGGCAGAGGTCACAATTTTGCTCATAGAGTAACTTGCAAGGATTAATTTTTATTTTGAAACGTGGAAGTGATTCAAATTTTAAAGTTCAAGGTCAAAGGTCAAGGTCGGGGAAAAGGTCGATAAATAAGCTGCCGCGACTGAGGTCACAATTTTAATCCTAAAATAGTGAAACTTTCAGGGATTAATTTTTATGTTGAGACTTGGAAGTTATTCAGTTTTCAAGGTCCTAGGTCAAAGGCCAAGGATAAGGTCGAGCAGAAGGTCGACCGAAATAAGCTTCCGTGGTGGAGGTCTGCACTCTCAGAGTGCTTTCCTAGTTTGTAAAATTTCTTTCAAGTTTTTTTGTTTAATATCATTATTTTATTATTATCATCTTACTTATGTAA
>NC_090751.1:3842451-3849951 GCF_036898095.1 Palaemon carinicauda
TATATATATATATATATACACATATATGTATATATATATCACAGTGTAGTCTTGGTTTTAAAAAATATTAACATATAGACAAATGCATTCATGTTGGTATGCGCATTTCTAAATGTTGTTTTGAAAATCGTGTAGATTCTATCATCAGCAACTTGATTGGCTTATCGTTAAGAGGCTTCACAAGTGCTCCAGAAGATTGCTTTGAAAAAGCCACTTAAGGTACAGAGAGAGAAGAGGAAGGGTGCCTTCTCTCACCAACATTGCTTGTTGTGGAAGCAGTTTCAATTTTTGTTTTTGCATACTCAAAAGGACCCAATGGGAATTAGCTCGAGCAGAATTCTCTGGCTTGAGCGTACACTCGGGCACACTATTCTATTTTATTTCTCTTCCTTGTGTTTTGTTAAAGTTTTTATAGTTTATATAGGAGATATTTATTTTAATGTTCCCGTTCTTAGAATATTTTTTCCTTGATTCCTTTCCTCACTGGGCTATTCTCCCTGTTGGGGCACCTGCTTTTCCAACTAGGGTTGTAACTTAGCAATTAATAATAATAATAATAATAATAATAATAACAAACGCTGCAAGGAAAGCCTTGCTTTGAAAATAAAGAGGCTCAGTATTGACAGTGGTATATGCCTTTTTGTACATTTACTTATCAAAAGGTTTTCCTAGTTGTTGCTGTTGGTCTATCGTCAGGCTATTCCTTCTTAAGACTCCCACATTGCTGCAACCCAGAATTGAAGGTCCTCTCTGGCCCCAGCGCTGTCGAATTTTCGTTGTTGTTTAAAGGTTTAAAGGTCGCTCATGAATGGCAGAGGCAAGGGACAGTGACATTGCCCTAGCAATCAGGACAATGCCCTAGAGACTGACCATATATTATATGATCAGCGCCCAAGCCTCCTCTCCACCCAAGCTAGGACCAGGGAGGGCCAGGCAGTGGCTGCTGATGACTCGACAGATAGACCTATAGGCTCCCCTAAACCCCCCAACCTTAGCTCACAAGGATGGTAAGGTTGCAGACACTAATGGCACTAACGAGTCTGAGCGGGACTCGAACCCCCGACTGGCAAACACCAGGCAGAGACGTTACCAATCAGGCCACAGGCTATTCCATATCAAAATTCACACTGTTCCTTCGCAGAACTGAAGGGCCTCCTTAGCCCCAGTACTGTCGAATTTTTGTTGTTGATCTATCGTCAGGTTATTCCATCTAATGGCACACACTGTTGCGTCCCAGTACTGAAGGGCCGCCCTAGTACCAGTGCTGTCGAGTTTTTGTTGTTGTTGATCTATCGTCAGGCCATTCCTTCTGAAGACTCACACAATGTTGCATCCCAGTATTGAAGGGCCTCCCTAGCCCCAGCGCTGTCGAATTTTTGTTGTTGTTGTCGATCTATCGTCAGGTTATTCCATCTAATGGCACACACTGTTGCATCCCAGTACCGAAGGGCCTCCCTAGCCCCAGTACTGTCGAGTTTTTGTTGTTGATCTATCGTCAAGCTATTCCTTCTGAAGAATCACACATTGCTGCATCGCAGTAATGAAGGGCCTCCCTAGCCCCAGCGCTGTCGAATTTTTGTTGTTGTTGTTGATCTATGGTCAGGCTATTGCATCGGAAGACTCGCACACTGTTGCATCGCAATACTGAAGGGCCTCCTTAGCCCCAGATCTGCTTCATAGAGTTCAAATTCCATACATCCTTACTTAAGACTATCCCTTTTTTTGAAAAGCTCTTTAGAAGGAGGCCGTGAAAAACTACAACATCCTTCGTTCCTTTAAGCCTCTGGTGCACTTAGTTTTGGTTATTTGACTACACAAATGAGGTGATTACCATCGGCCTTGATGTAACCCCCGCTAGTAGATTTACGCCTTCAATTTAGTCCGGGAGGCAAGTCGCCCTCAGAAGTCGATTGGGGAAGAGGTGGAGGGTAGGGGAGAGGGGGTAGGGGGAGGCCTGTAAGTTAGGGGGATTTTTTTTTTGTGAGGCGTTAGGACTTCTCTTCCTCTTCCTTGGTTTCTTTAAGATGTTGGTTATCCGATGTATTCTTTTGTTTACTTCTTGTCTAGCATATTCCATGTCTATTTCTGTTAGTTATAAAGGTTAGTGTCAATACCTAAGCATTGAGCGGATTTTTTTTTGAGGAAATAGATCCATTACCTTAAAAAAAAAAAAAAAAAAAAAAAAAAAAAAGATACCTCACACGTCTAGAACTATGGACCTATCCGCGCCAGGACTCCTCGCTGATTGGAGGAAGGACGCTGGTGACAGGTACAACACAGGAACATACGCTACCGGGGTCTAAGCGATGTCAGGCAGGACAGCCGATCGGGACTACGGTCTACCTCAAAGCCAAACCAAAGTCCTTGAAAAAGAAGGCAACTTTGCTTACCCACATACAAAATGAGAAATAAGCACTTTAATAGGAGAATATTATATTTCATATTTCCTTTTATACTTTTCTAGTCCTTCCCATTCTTTGATTATGGAGTATTAATTCAACTTGTATCTTATGATGATCACATATCTATTTCCAATGTGCCTTATAGGAATTAAATTTATTCAATTTTAAACCTCACAGCAACGCTATATGTTTCTTTTCTTCTTTTTAGAATTGGTAGAGGTTGATGTTGATTAAGGCTGGGTTGGCTATGTAGTAATTTTACTAGTAATGAAATTAAAGGGGATTGCAGTTTCAGTAAGAATGATGCAGGCAATTATTCATGTCGGGAAAGGGACGTTGTCGATTTAAGCGTAATTTATGTGGTTTAACAAGAAGTGGGGCTTTCTTTCGTTTACCATTTTCAATATTATTGTTATATATTTCAGTGGATCAGTACCTAATCTAACACAGAAACAACATTTCCACTTTCTAATCATTCTTGAAAAGGGAAAAAAAGATTTTCCTAAGAAAAATTATTTTAATTTTTTCAATATTATTAATAGAGTTTTCAGAAGAATAACACATGACTTAACGGGTAAACAACTTTACCTTTTTCCAAATATTCTCGAAAAAAGGGAAAAAGGTGTCCTTAAAAAAACATAATTTTTATTTTTCAATATTATTGATAGAGTTTTCAGAGAATTAACACATGACTTAACAGATAAAATTTTACTATTTTCTAAATATTCTGGGAAACGGAAGTAAAATGTTCCTAAAAAACAAATTTTATCATTCAATATTACTGATAGAGTTTTCAGAGTATTAACACGTAACTTAACAGATACAACTTTACTATTTTCTAAATATTTAGGGAAAGAAAAGTATAATGTTACTTAAAACACAATTGTTATATCTAAATACTATTGATAGAGTTTTCATAGGATTAACACCCGACTTAACATGTACACCTTTCCGATTTCCTAAATATTCTGGGAAAGGGAAGGAAGATGTACCTAAAAATAAAAGTCAATGAATTTTATTTTTCAATATTCTTGATAAAGTTTTCAGAGAAAAACACCTGATCTAATACAGTAGCAACTTCTTTTTTTAATATTCTGGGAAATGGGGAGGAAGATATTCCTCAAAAACAATAATAAATTTAATTTTTTTTTTACATTTCTTATAATCATCTTTGACATAAAAAAATTGCATTTTAATATTCCCATCCTGTCTTGAGTTTATTCATTCTCGGGCATTATTATTATTATTATTATTATTATTATTATTATTATTATTATTATTATTATTATTATTGTTGTTGTTATTATCCTTATTATTATTATTTTTATTATTATTATTATTAATTATTATTATTATTATTATTATTATTATTAATATTATTGATATTATTATTATTATTATTATTATTAATTGCTAAGCTACATTCCTAGTTGGAAAAGCAAAACGCTATAAGCCCAGGGGCCCCAACAGGGAAAATAGCCCAGTGAGGAAAGAAAACAAGGAAAAATAATATATTTAAAGAACAGTAACATTAAAATAAATACTTCCCACATAAGCTATAAACATTTTTTACCAAACAAGAGGAAGAGAAACAAGATAGAATAGCGTGCCCGAGTCTACCCTCAAGCAAAAGAACTCAACGAAATGGGTGTTGTTAACCTGTCATGACTACTTCCTGCAGTATTATTATTATTATTATTATTACTTACTAAGCTACAACCCTAGTTGGAAAAGCAGTGTGCTATAAGCCCAGGGGCTCCAACAGGGAAAATAGCTCAGTGCGGAAAGGAAAAAAGGAAAATAAAATATTCTAAGAAGAGTAACAACAATAAATATCTCCTATATAAACTATAAAAACTTTAACAAAACAAGAGGAAGAGAAATAAGATAGGAGAGTGTGCTCGAGTG
This sequence comes from Palaemon carinicauda, assembly GCF_036898095.1. Taxonomy (NCBI): domain Eukaryota; kingdom Metazoa; phylum Arthropoda; class Malacostraca; order Decapoda; family Palaemonidae; genus Palaemon; species Palaemon carinicauda. Next base: position 3,846,762 of record NC_090751.1, read on the forward strand.
TACCCTCAAGCAAGAGAACTCTAACCCAAGACAGTGAAAGGCCATGGTACAGAGGCTATGGCACTACCCAAGACTAGAGAACAGTGGTTTGATTTTGGAGTGTCCTGCATGTTTCGTCAGATCTTACCAGCAGTGGCTGGCAACAGCCAGGTCATTTCACGCCAACTTGCGGCTATAATGCGCCGTTCCTCGCTATTAAAGAGATTGCGATACGGAGGGAGGGGGAAAGTTGGTATCGACCAGAGGGGAATGTGACACTGAATGAATGAGGTTCAGTTACCTCCTCGTTGCGCATGCGTCTTATGTAAGTGGAGCAATTATCTTCAGAACATGTGAAGAAATATTTTGTGCTTTTTTTCTAATTTAGTTCTTTGGTATATCTATTCAGAAGTTTGTTTGAAAACTTTATTTTACGAAAAACTAGTTATGATTACTAGTGGAAAATTCGAGTTATTTCTATATATATGTATATAATTTAAATATATATGTATATATATGTTTATATATACATATGTATATATGATATATATATTTATATATTTATACACATACTGTACATATATATATTATATATATGTATATGCATATATATGTATATATATATGTGTGTGTATATATATATATATATATATATATATATATATATATATATATGTATATATATATATATATATATATGAGTGTGTGTGTGTTTATATATACATATGTATATGTATATATATACATATATATATGTATATATATACATATATATGTATATATATACATATATATGTATATATATATATACATATATATGTATATATATATATATATATATATATGACGGTAAATATCATAATCGCTATTATCGTTTTCACCCCTCTTTCTACCCATAATCTTAAAAGAAATATCCATTAATAAAATCCTTGCCCTTAAAATCACATCTACATTACATTCACCATTAGGCAAATGATCACCCTCACCATCACAATAAATTCTTTATCTAATTTTATTAGTTTATCTATCTGTCTTACTTGAAATAAAAGATTTAGAATGATTATGGTACCATCTTGTTATTCCCTCCCTAAAGGTTAAAATAATCTCGCTACCATCATCCTCATTAATTTCATTATCTTCCATTCCTATTCAGTAGAGAGGCCAATGGCCCCTTAACTACCTGAAGACTTAGTGACCTTCGCGGTCGGCGCTGAACCCGGCATAATTTCTCCATTATTTTCAATCAAAGTTCCTGGACGCTTATCCATCTCGGGTTATTTTCAATTATTCTTTTTTCTTCCTCAACTTTCTCTCTCTTTTTTAAACTTTTTTTTTTGCCGCTCAAGAATGGCAGAGGGCAAGGGATAGTGACATTGCCTTATCAAGCAGGACAATGCCCTAGAGACTGACCATATATACATATGATCAGCTCCCAAGCCCCCTCTTCCACCAAGCAAAAATATTCGGTCAAGCAAATTTTCCACCCAGCATTAAAGTAATCGGTCAAGCAAATTTTCCACCCAGCATTAAAATATTCGGTCAAGCAAATTTTCCACCCAGCATTAAGATATTCAGTCAAGCAAATTTTCCACCCAGCATTAAAATATTCGGTCAAGCAAATTTTCCACCCAGCATTAAAATATTCGGTCAAGCAAATTTTCCACCCAGCATTAAGATATTCAGTCAAGCAAATTTTCCACCCAGCATTAAAATATTCGGTCAAGCAAATTTTCCACCCAGCATTAAAATATTCGGTCAAGCAAATTTTCCACCCAGCATCAAAATATTCGGTCAAGCAAATTTTCCACCCAGCATTAAAATATTCAGTCAAGCAAATTTTCCACCCAGCATTAAAATATTCAGTCAAGCAAATTACCGACCAAGCAAAATATGCATCTAACAAATAATCGGCCAAGTAATCTTCCAGATAAGAAAAGGAGAAAACCGTAAGCATTAAAAGATATTCTATAATACATTTTAAGACTATCATTCTGGTTTTTCATAATGCCCTACGTGTGGCTCTCTGACCCTAATGGGACGTTTGTTTTAGACCAACCCCCCCCCCCCAATTCAATTCCGTGGCGATCTTGCTTAAGCGGATTCAGCATCACCCAGTGGCCCAGATCCCCGTTAAACGGTACCCCCCCCCCCCACCCCAGCGCCCCACCCAACCCCCACCCCCACTCCACACCATTCCTCGTTCCTCGAGTCAACTGGTTCCTACTGAAACAGTTCTTTACCTTTTTACTTCCTTGCTCTGCTGTTTACGGTTATGCAGTTCAGTGTTGCATAAGATTGTAGTAATTATGAGTATATTTTATATCTATCTATCCTTCTCCTTTTCCTCTTTATTTGTCTGTTTCTTAATCATTTTATTTCTCATTCTGCTTATCTATCTATATCATATTGTCTCTCTCTCTTTATATATATATATATATATATATACACATATATATATATATATATATATATGTGTGTGTATATAAACACACACACACACACACACATATATATATATATATATACACACATATATATATATACACATATATGTTTATATATATACACACATATATATACATATGTAAATATGTATACATATATATATATATATATATACATGCATATATATATGTATACATATATATATATATATATATACACACTTATGCATCTTATCATCTACATCTCTAAAACACCACAGTCTCTTCCTAACCATTCACACAACATCGACATTCACCAATTCCCCCCCCCCCCCGCCCTCACAATAAAAAAGAAAAAGCATTACCCGGAAGTGAACAAAATCCTGTCAATTAAAAAGGACGACCTCGGAAGCATATTTCATCAGCGACCTTAATCCAGATCGCCAATTTCAAGCGAATCTCCATCATGTGAAACTCGTAGGGTTGTTGTGGTTAATGTGGTGACGTCCCTGACTGGTAAACGCCGGACTGGGGTTTAAGTCCCGCTCAAACTCGTTCGTTTATTTGCTCGCTGCAACCTCACTCTCATTGTGAGCTAAGGATGGCATGGGGGGTTTAGGGGAGCCTATAGCGAATCTCCATCATGTGAAACTCGTAGGGTTGTGGTGGCCAATGTGGCAACGTCCCTGACTGGTAAACGCCAGACTGGGGTTCGAGTCCCGCTCAAACTCTTTAGTTCCTTTGCTCGCTGCAACCTCACCCTCATTGTGAGCTAAGGATGGGAGGGG
>NC_090751.1:3854951-3862451 GCF_036898095.1 Palaemon carinicauda
ATCTCTTGGCTGTTGATAGGTAAGGAATGGCTTTGTGTTAGCACGGGCTCTTGTTTGGGATTTTGAACTTGTTTTGCGTAGACAAAAAATAGGCAAAGAAAATTGCCTTGGTGAAGGAAGAAAGTAAAAAAGATAAGTAATTAAACTTCATCATTGAAAATCTGTGGTCGATTAGTAACTGGGAGTCATTTGGGAACGAAATTTCTCTCTCTCTCTCTCTCCTCTCTCTCTCTCTCTCTCTCTCTTTCTCTCTCTCTCTCTCTCTCTCCTCTCTCTCTCTCTCTCTCAATGTGGCAGAATCATAATATTTACTTAGGTTTTGCATTTGAATATTTTACAGAACATTATTACGACATTTTTGCTCACAGAAATTTCATAAAAATCGTTTTCCGATAAAGAAATTCTATTGGGAAAAGTTATTAAATCAATAAATTGATATAACGAATATGAAAAGTGATAAATAATAATACCATTATATGATAATTTAACCTACATAAGCTTCCCATGATTTTCGAAAAAAAAAAAAAAAAATCCCACCTGTCATTTAAGAAAAAAAAAGTTTCTCGCCGTGATTTAAAAAAAAAAAAAATTCTCACCCACGATTTATAAAAAATGCAATTTCCCACCTGGAATTTAAAAAAAAGATATTACCAGAGTTAAGAAATAAATAAATTTCTCACTCGCGATTTAAAAAAAAAATATTACCAGTGATTTAAAAAAATGAGTTTCTTACACTTGATTTAAGATAAAATTCTCATCGTGATTTAGAAATCAAATCAATTTCTCACCCGTGATTTTCAGGAGACCAAATTCTCACCCGTGATTCCCCCACCCCCCAAAAAAAAATTCTTATCTGTGATTTTAAAAAAAATCTCACCCATGATTAAAAAAAAATTCTCACTTGTGATATTAACGAAAAAGAAAAAATTCTCAATCGTGATATTAAAAAAAAATAATCCTCACCCGTGATTTTCAGAAACCCAATTTCTTACCCATAATTTAAAGAAAAAAAAAATTATCGCCCATAATTTAAAAAAGAAACAAATTTCTCACCCATAATTTAAGAAAAAAAACCCAATTTCTCGCCCATAATTTAAAAAAAAAAGCCATTTTCTCACCCATAATTAAAAAAAAAAAACAATTTCTCACCAATAATTTAAAAAAAACCCCCATTTTCTCAATTATGAACATCGATCAGTTAACCATCCATCATAGAATAGAGAATAAAAGACGAGAAACCCTGGCCAGTAATTCATCTTAAAAGACACTTTGGGCAGGCGAAAGGGATGCTGGGTCATTCGTCTTTTGTCATCTCAACAATAGCATCCTCATCTGATTGTAACCGAAGGCAAATGACCCTCTGAACGGAGGGAGCTCTTTTCTCTGCAGAAATGCGAAGGAAAGACTTCACATAAAGAATTTAGAATAAAGAACGACTCCTCAAAAGAATTATTATCTTCTTGTGAAGATGTAAAATGATGGAATATTAGTTATATATAAATGTTATTTTCGTTTTTAATTCGTATATTATTTCGGTGTTATGTATAAGGTGGATAGCAAGTATTTAACACTGAGAATCTTGTGTGTGTGTCTCTCTCTCTCTCTCTCTCTCTCTCTCTCTCTCTATATATATATATATATATATATAAACTGGCCAAACCCCAGACATGAATTGACATGTGTGAGTCCTCTGTCTTGCTGTGGACTAGAAACGGCTACATTTGTTGTGTTGTTGATATATATATATGTATATATATATATGTATATATATATATATATATATATATAGATAATATATATATATATAAATATATACACATATATATATACTGTATATATGTGTATACAGTATATATGCATATGTATATATAGAACATTTATATGTGTATACAGTATTTCTATATATATATATATATATATGTATATATATATATATATATATACACTTTATATACATATATTAAAAATCAAATTATTAAATTCCTAAACAAATCATTTAAAATGAAGCAAGGTAGTTGCTTAAGTTAATTGATAATTCGTTTATAATATTTGTAGTATATTTTTTTCCTTTTTTAATTGAATATTTTTTTTTATATAGAATTTAATGCAGGAGACACAATGATGTAAAAAATATAAGAATTCACATAAATTCAAAAAACACTGCTTAGTTATCATTTCCTTTTGCCAAAGGAGTTTATGGAAACTCGCGTGTATATAATTACATATTACTTGATATTTCTTTAATTTTGATTATATGGTTTTTCGAATATTGGTATTTTTGTATGCACTTACTCCTTTGATATGATGTGAGCCTCATTAGTCCTGTTCAGAATACTCATTAATTATTTAGCCTTGTCTATGCACTATCTTCTATTAGATTAGGACATAGTACTTATTTTATAACCAATTATATTTTAGATACTAAATTTATTAAGTTTGATAACTCTTTAATATTAATAAATTCATTTACGATCTTACTTATGATCCTTCATTATTTCATTAACTTATGGTACATCACCATTTATTTCCATATACTAAATTCCTTGTTTAATAACTATTTATTACTAATAAATTCATTTATGACCATTACTTATGATCCTTCATTATTTCATTACATTTTGATTCATCATTTCATCATCATTTATTTTCTATAGCTCATTCATCTTTCATAAGTTTAAGCTGTAATAAACTTTTCACTTTATTCAAATACATCTTATCATATATCATACAGTATACTTTATACATCACGACCATTATCCCTGGATTTCTTTCATTCATTATGATAACAGCTGATGTGTTGATTTTTATATCTGAATAAATTCGGTGGGTAATTCAATGGGTTATTCTCATTCTGTAAATTGACGTTACATCTCTTATGGTCATCTTATGGTTTCATGAAAACAAACATACATAATTAAGGAAGAGGATAAACCAATTTTCCTCTTTTTTTCTGAAGAGTATTATTATTATTATTATTATTATTATTATTATTATTATTATTATTATTATTATCGCTGTTGCTGTTGTTGTTGTTGTTGTTCCATAATGTGCTTATAACAGTTATCAGATTACCTTATGAAGACCATGAAACTGAAAGTAAGGTGAATGAAATAAGAAAAACTAAAATTTATATTTGAGATAACTCTCAAAGCAAATACAGGGCATCAGCTTCTGTAAAACCTAGGTGTGATTTCATGAATAAAAGCGACCTGACTTTTTAGCAAGTATGGATTTTTATTAATTATTGTTTTTTGTAATTATTATATAAAGACTAGAGAGATCAGTAAGGGAAATAGCCCATATGTTTAAAGACATTCACGAATTAGTAAACAATCCTAAACAATTAGAAATGCGACAGATAGCGTACCCCCCAAAAAAAAAAATCAGTGGCCACTTGGTAATGGTAGAAGAGACTCTTTAGCTATGGTAAGCATCTCTTTCAAGAGAACACTCCACAATCAAACCATTGCTCTCTAGTCTTGGGTAGTGCCATAGCCTCTGTACCATGGTCTTCCACTCTCTTGGGGTAGAGTTCTCTTGCTTGAAGGTACACTCGAGCACACTATTCCTTCTTATTTCTCTTCTTATTTTATTAAATTTTTTATAGTTTATATAGGAGATATTAATTTTAATGTTACTGTTCCTAAAATAGTTTATTTTCCTTTTTTCCTTTCTTCACTAGGCTATTTTCCCTGTTGGAGCCCCTGGGTTTATAGCATCCTGCTTTTCCAAATAGTGTTGTAGCTTAATAATAATAATAATAATAATAATAATAATAATAATAATAATCAGTCAACGTTATGAGTTCTGCGGGGCCTGGCGATCCGCATTTACTTTTGGGCTACTAATCATCAGATCGCTTCCTAATCAGCTTATGGGTCCACCCCCTTGGCCCTCTCGCGTTACCATGGTAACCAGGAGCCGAAACTCTCGAGAGAAACTCTCAAGATGATGGAAATAACCTTCGGATGGGGATCAAAGGCTCCTGGTTTCTTAGTTATCTCGAGGGAGGAGAAGACCAGGATGGGAGACTGAAGTAATGATGATAATAATAATAATAATAATAATAATAATAATAATAATAATAATAATAATAATAATAGTTATATTGTTATTAGAAGTTTCGTGTCAACCTTCATAATAATCGATGTGATGGTGATTATTATTATCATCATCATCATCATCATCATTATTATTATTATTATTATTATTATTATTATTATTACTAGCTGAGTTAAAGTCCTAGTTGGAAAAGCAGGATGCCATAAGCCCAAGTGCTACAACATGAAAAATAGCCCAGCAAGGAAAGAAAATAAATAAACCATATATACATATATAATATATGGGTCATGTGTGCTTGTTGCTAGTAGCACTACCATCTCAAGCACCTGATCAAAACATAATCCAGTACTATATATTAATCTGGATTCCTGTGAAGAGTTTAATATTAACTTCCATTTACCTGACATAACCTAATCCACAATCCCCTTATTAAGTCGAGCTATTACTACATTATCCTCCATTAGCTAAGTCAACCTAATACCCGAGGTACACATATGCGACCTCAGGCTGCGATCGTTGTAAGTGCCAAAACGTAGATCATTACGATGTAACAAGGACAAAATCGCCACCGCATCGCAGTGATGCGCCATGATGATGGCGTAATTTTTCCCCCGATCTCCTCTCTAAGCATCCGTTCTACCTTACCTGATATAACATCACCCATTCAATCTTTCCCATGCGTAATGTAACCTAACTCTATCCCCTCCACAATCCCCTTATTAAGTCGAGCTATTACTACATTATCCTCCATTAGCTAAGTCAACTTAATACCCGAGGTACACATATGCGATCTCAGGCCGCGATCGTCGTAAGTGCCAAAACGTAGCTCATTACAATGTAACAACAATATATTAAGGACAAAATCGCCAACGATCGCCATGCATCGCCACCGCATCGCAATGATGCGCCATGATGATGGCGTAACTCTTCCCCGGATCTCCTCTCTAAGCATCCCTTCCACCTTACCTGATATAACCTAACCTATTCAATCCTTCCCATGCGTAATGTAAACTAACTTCCCCCCCCCCCCCCCACTCCTTTGTTTAATAGAACCTCACAGCAATCCCAGTTTTCCTTAACCTCACTTAAACTAACCCCTTAACCCCAAAGCCTAAGACCTTTCGTGAGTGCTTTTTACGCTTGTCTTTTAGCCAAGTCCCCAAAGAAGCAACATACTGTTATAGCTAGGAACTGCCACGGAAATCTAATCTGAAGGCGTTTCTGTTAGAATCGATGCTACATCATATTTCAACGGCTCGTTTCCTTCCTTGTATATTTTTCCTGTCAAGGCAAAGTTATATTTCTAGAAATCGTTTTCCTTTTAGTATATTTTTCTCGTCTATCATTTTAGAATCTTTCAAATTTTGCTATCCACACATGATTAAACAACTGAGACGACTGATGCTGACTGCAAACCCATTCCTTTAGGTTTATTTTGCCGCTGATCAAATAGGCGCTTTCTTTACCTACTCATCCTTTGCCTATTGTTGAACTCCTAAGTCCCTAGCTTTAAAGCTGATGTACCGCATGTGATTCATACATGCTCATACACTGTAATGTTGTTGCTTTTTTATCTCTCGCTCTCTCCCGCAGTGATGATAGAACAGTGTTCAAGCTTGCCATCGCATGTTTTAGATTGTTTCAATTTTTGTGACATTCTTGCTCGCAACTGCTTGTATATAAACTCGTTATCTGTTGAATAATCTTTACTCTGTTAGCGCATAACAACCACCTCGCACACTATATATGTCCAGTGTTTTTCGGAATTGTAATTTTTCCCCATTTTTTCCCTAAGGCAATGTTTCCCAACCCTGGGGTAAATTACCCCAGTGGGGTAATGGACCCGTATTTTTGGGGTAATCAAGATGTTCTGAAATTGAGTTATTCACATTCCCATAATTATTGCCATAATTCATACACAAAATCTGCAATAATTATTTTATAGGAAAACTATAAGCAGCCAATAGCGGGCTACATGATCCATACAGCAACTTCAACATCAGAAGCAAAACCCCTTAAGGCTTAAGTAGTTTTGCTTCTGATGTTGAAGTTGCTTTCAAAATATTTATAGTATCTTATTTTGGTGAAGAAACTTGACTTGAACGGCCGACCCTGCTATGCATTTGGACTGATAAAGTTGAAAGATAATGATGATGATATTCTTAATGCAAATCCTTTGACTATTATGCTATTGTTGGTAAAACTCAAGTGAACTCATCCATTTCCTTATATTAGTTCTCTATTGTAAATATGCAAGAATTCCTTTTAACACCCACTGCTCTTTTATAGGTTTTATTCCATTCTCTTTGATCATTTTTGAGAGATTATCCTACTGAGTCTGATCTTTCTTTTTATAAGAATAATCCTCTTTGGTCTGTCCTCTATGCCATTCGAAGGGATAATACAACAGGTTCTATTCTTACTATAGTCCATTTCTTTTAGAGATGCATATTTGCACAGACTCGCAGCGGTGCCCTTTTAGCTCGGAAAAGTTTCCGGATCGCTGATTGGTTGGACAAGATAATTCTAACCAATCAGCGATCAGGAAACTTTTCCGAGCTAAAAGGGCACCGCCGCGAGTCGGTGCAAATATGCATCGCTAAAAGAAATGGACTATAGTATCTGTTGCTTTATTGTTCCAGGTTTACATCAACATTTCTCTCTCCTACACTGTTAAAAGTTTGCCCGTGAAAAACGTTAGAAATTCTGGAATAAATGTTGCCAGGCATTTACCGATTTAGAAACGGATATATTGACGTAAATGGGTGATGTCACGGTCACCAACCCGTAAAAGATGATAACGAAGTAGGGTAACAATTACGGTCGCCTGTGTTTTACTGAAATACGGCTGAGAATAATATATTTTTACGGAGAATTTCTGGTTAAAATGACGGGGGTTTTTTTAACTGTATTATTCTTTCTCGTCCTTTCCATCACTAAAACACTTAGGGTATACCTTTTTACAGTGAATAAATTTATCCTTCTCCATCGGACTGTCTCTATGATTTAGCCTTAAATATTTACTTTAAAAAAAATCTTCTCTCTATCAACCAATGCTGATCTCTCTCCCACAAAAAAAAAGAAAAAAAACACAACCGAGTGGGACGTCCCAGATATGAAAACTGATCCTTGAACGTGACGTAAAAGATAATAGATCCTTAGATGGAACTTGGCAAAAGTCACAAGTGGAGTGTGGACAAAAAGGGAGATGTTCCCCTGTCTTTTTAAAGGTACCATATAATACGTTATCTGCCACCCCCACCCCCTTTTAGGCTGTGACCCCTATATCCCCTCCCCCTACTCCCATAACCCCCTTCTATTAAGAGAGGGCTTCGCAGAGAGATAGGATGAATCTGCCCCACATCTGCCTTTTGCCTTTTGAAGTCAGTTTTTTTTTTTATCTTAGGAAGCAGAGATATGGGAAGGCTACCGCCGAAG
>NC_090751.1:3867451-3874951 GCF_036898095.1 Palaemon carinicauda
ACTATACTTAAAATATTTTCTTTTTCTTTATTTCCTTTCCTCACTGGGCTATTTTCCCTGTTGGGGCCCCTGGGCTTATAGCATCCTGCTTTTCCAACTAAGGTTGTAGCTTAGCATTTAATAATAATAATAATAGTAATAATAATAATAATAATAATAATAATAATAATAATAATAATAATAATAATAAGTAGAAATAGTTTTCAATCTGGTCTTCTATCTAATGGGCGTAAACATAATCACACTTAACTACCCATTTACATTCAGAATTCTGTTTTTGATTTTGGTCTTAGAAACTTTAGAAAACGGTATTCTAGATTAATAGAATTTTTCTTTTTTGGGTACTAGATTTTTTAATAGAATAAAGAAAAAAGTATAAAACATCGCATGAGTACATGAATCTCTCTCTCTCTCTCTCTCTCTCTCTCTCTCTCTCTCTCTCTCTCTCTTACAAAGTTTCCCCGGGTTTCTTAGACCGCTAAGAAACTCGTTTGTTAAAATTTCTATCAATTGCTGGCTTAGAAACCGTTCGTCAAAATATCTGACCGCGAAAATGTCTTCGAGTAGACACTCTCATCCTATACTTTAGCAAGACTTTCGCTAAAATAACCTACCTCGAAAGTTCTCAGTTGTACATTCTTATATCTTTTATTGTAGTTAAAAGGGATTGTACTGTGTGTATCACCGATACAGTGGTATAAATTTTTAGAAGATAAATTTGTTTGTAAAGATGATGTTTTTGTCCGCAAAATTATTTAACCGCGAAAATACCCCTCTTCGCTAATGAAGAAGGAGGTTGGGGAAGGGGAAGAAGGGGGCAAGGAAAGGGGAATGTCCCCCAGACTTAAACAATAATACCAATTAATAGAATGAGAACACAGACTGGTGATAAGTAAAGGAGGAAATTGCATTGAGAATAGGTGGTTTTCTCTCCCGATTCTTCAAGGCAACCCTGATAGGGAGGGACATTCCCCTTTCCTTACCTCCTTCTTCCCCTCACCCTTCGAAAGGGAAGAGGGGGTAGGGGGTATTCCCTTTTGGGTTGGAAGTTAGAAACGCCATGATGAAAAAAAATGAAGTTGGGTAAGAGGGAGATGGAGGGAAATAAAAGATTGGGAAGGTGGGGGTGGGTGTATGTAGGTGGTGCTTCCAAGAACCACCTTCATATCAGGCAAATTTTTTTCATTTTGTTCTGCTCTGAATAGAGAGAACACGGAGGTAGTGGCGTTATGGAACAAACGACGGGATAGTCTGCAACGAACGGGGAACAATGATGAAAGGAAACATAATGGCACAAGAAGAAGAATATAATTAGGTGTAACATACGACTGACCAATGAAAGGGGATGAAAATATGTCTGATTGTACAGACGGACGCGAAAGGAGTTTGTTTAGGAGGAGATAAAACATTATTTCTGATTTGATTTAGTTTTTAAGGAAACTGCGACAAGGTGCAGTCCATAATCTTCAACATCCTTTGCCCACAAGCCTTATGATCAAAACTAGTTTCTATGAGAGGATATGAAACAGATTATTTCTGATTTGTTTTAGTTTATTGAGGAAACTGCGACTGGGTTCAGTCCTTGATCTTCAACATCCTTTGCCCACAAGCCTTGTGATCTAAACTAGTTTCTTTTAGAGGAGATGAAACAGATTATTCCTGATTTGATTTAGTTTATTGAGGAAACTGCGACTGAGTGCAGTCCATAGTCTTTAACATCCTTTGCCTGCAAGCCTTGTGATTGGCCGCTACTCTAGTGGTCTTTGCTCCGCCGTGGCTCGCTTCGCTCGCTAATAAACATTATCCTATTGCTCCTCTGTTCTGGTAAGCTGTACACAGATGTGCTGCTCACGCCAACCACGAGGATCACTATTAAAGTATAATAATTACTTATAATTTCTTGTTTAAAGATTATTCGTGACTTCTATACTTCCTTTCCTCACTGGGCTGTTTTCCTTGATGGAACCCCTAGTCTTGTTGCATTTTCTTTTCCAATTAGGACTGTAGCTTGGCTAGAAATGATAATAATGATCAAATCAAGAACATAAAGCTGGAAAAGCGCCGATCTGAAAATAATGTTTTTATATAAAAAACATGCGAGGCCATAGCATACGTTAATCATCTTACAATATTCACATTTGATATGATTACGTCATAAAAGCTACGTTTTTATACGCCGCACTTACAAGCTTACACTAGCATGTTTTTAAGTATGTATGTATTTCCTATTACATATATATATATATATATATATATATATATATATATATATATATATATACATATATATATATATATATATATATATATATATATATATATATATATATATATATAATATATCTATGTACATACATTATATATGCATCCACTGTACATATATATTTATATATATACAGTATATATATATATATATATATATATATATATATATATATGTATATTTATATATAGATATGTGTGCATGAATGTATGTGTATATATACATATATATCGATATATATATATATATATGAAATATATATATATATATATATATATATATATATATATATATATTCATAAATATATATATATATATAGATATATATATATATATATATATATATATATTCATATATATATATTGTACATATATATACACATATATAATTATACGTATATATGTATGTACTTATAGGGATATGTATGTATATATATCTGCACGTATGCACCCCCCGTTAAAGTAAATCAGCTAAAGAGGTAAATGCTTTGTTCTTGGAATCACAACGGAAACACTAACGGGGTGTGATAGGAATAAACAATTCATGATCATAATAGGATCCAATTAGCTGTTCCCCTCGGAGAAGGGGCCGCTGCTTTCGATGGTTTCCATTGCTAGTGAAAATCAGAGAGAGAGAGAGAGAGAGAGAGAGAGAGAGAGAGAGAGAGAGAGAGAGAGAGAGAGGTGGGAGTATTCCAAGGGTATAGAAAATTTTTATCCCTGTTTGTATTTACATAAATCATCTGTTTAGTTGTTTCTGTATTTCTTTTACTTTAGGGATTCTCTACAGAGAGAGAGAGAGAGAGAGAGAGAGAGAGAGAGAGAGAGAGAGAGAGACGTCCTTGTAAATGCCCATTTAGGTTGGTTTCACCCCTAAAGGGAAGGAGGATTGCCCCGTCGAAGTCCGCCCTGAGGGGAAGGAGGATTACCTCGTTGAGGTCCTTCCTAAATGGAAGGAGGATTACCTCTACTAAGTCCCTCCTAAAGGAAAGGAGGATTACCTCGTCGAAATCCTCCCTGAGGGGAAGGAGGATTACCTCTTAGAAGTCCTTCCTAATGGGAGGGAGAATTACCTCTTCGAGGTCATCCCTAGGGGAAGGAGGATTACCTCGTCGAGGTCCTCCCTAATGGAAATGAGGATGACCTCGTCGAGATCCTCCCTAAAGGGAAGGAGGATTACCTCGTCGAGGTCTTCCCTAAGGGGAAGGAGGATTACCTCGTTAATGTCCTCCCTGAAGAGAAGGAGGATTACCTCCTCGATGTCCTTTCAAGGAGAAAGGAGGATTACCTCCTCTAGGTCCTCCTTAAAGGGAAGGAGAATTATCTTCTCGAGGTCCTCCCTAAGGGGAAGGAGGACTACCTCGTCGAGGTTCTCCCCTTTCTGAACTGATACGTCACTCATTAAACGTAATGATAGCAAAGATGTTAGACCTGACTTTGGAATTAAATGTAGGATGCTAGATCAGATTAGAACTGCTCCCTGTCATTAGAGTCGTTGAATTGGCCTGTGGCAATACATCTCGGTACATCCGGTAGGATATCCGAGAACTTGTGTATCTTATGTTTAATTGCCCTTATAAATACCCTTAGGGGCTCATTGGTGATGGTTGAAATACATTTAGATATACAATCTAATAGTTGTTGTAGATTATGCACGCGCTATATTGGCTGGATTAACCCTTTCACTGACATTGGTAAAATCAACAAAAACTGCTGATGCAGCAAAGATTTCAAGGTCACGAAAACTTAGCTTGTTAGTATTTATTGGGAAGGTCTCATCAAGACCTATCCAATGGATACCATCCTGCTAAGGTTTTTTTTTTATCTTTTATTATGAAAATACATATACATTTTATTAACATACATTTTTTTTCTTTTATAAAGAAATATTCCTTTACAAATTATATTTTACATTTTTGTGCATACATTATATCTATTATAATATAAAAAATATGCACTTGTATTTTATTATTTTTCTAAATATGATTTTAAGTTTTTAACATGATTCTTATATCCAAAAATATTTACATTACATGCATTTAACAGTTTATTCTTTATACACTTAATAATTTGCTGTTCAGTACTTAATTTTAGAATATAATTCTCCTTTTTCAATTTTTTTTTTAAGTCACCAAATGGCAGTGGAAGGGTTAAGTTACTGAGTAGAGTAATATAGATAGCATCTGACGCCAGTTCTTGGGTCGTGATCAAATCGAAGGACAAATGTTTCTGCTGTAATTGTTTATGGAAGGATTTAAACAAAGCTCTCTGTATTTGTCTCATCGGTGGCACACATTGCTTCAGCTTGGAGTTGATTTATCTCTTTTCGAAAATGTTCCTTGTATCCAATCATCTGCTTGCGACAGATTGCTAGATTTTTATCAGTATGGGACGCACAAATTAGGTCGAGAGAGAGAGAGAGAGAGAGAGAGAGAGAGAGAGAGAGAGAGAGAGAGAGAGAGAGAGAGAGAGCTTTTGAAGGTTATGGAAAGCTATTTTCGATTGATCTCATTTTGAAAAATCTTAGAAACAGCGAGTGCTGTTACTTTTTCACATTTTAGAGGTTTTTATATATTAAATTGTGCATGAGAGAGAGAGAGAGAGAGAGAGAGAGAGAGAGAGAGAGAGAGAGAGAGAGAGAGAGAGAGAGAGAGAGAGAGATGTATTAGCATAGCCTGTAGAAAACAATTACTTAGCTATCTTGAATCCACTAGTAACTTTTAGGTACGTCATTCTGGTTTATCCACTTATAATAAGCATTTATATTATGGAAGCGATATTTATTAATCATGGTATAATATTGTATTGATATCTTTAAGCTTCACATAATTTATGCTTATATATATATATATATATATATATATATATATATATATATATATATATATATATATATATATATATATATATGTATACATATGTATACATATATATATGTGTGTATATATATATATATATATATATATATATATATATATATATATATATATATATATCTTCTTCTTCTTCCCAGCTTGTTCCCATTTTTATATGGGGTCGCCGTTGCGGATGAGCCGTTTCCATCTTTTTCTATTCTGCGCTTCTGCCTCATCAATCCCCTTCTCCTGTAAATCTCCTCTGACACAGTCCCTCCATCTCTTTCTTGGTCTCCCTCTTCTTCTTCTTCCTTGAACCTCCATCTCCATAGTATGTCTCCCAACGTGGTCCTCATCTCTCCTCATCAAGTGTCCATACCATCTCAGCCTCCCTTCCTGCACTTTCTTTGATATTTCCACCACCTTTGTCGACCCCCTTATGTAGTCATTTCTTATCCGGTCCTCTCTTGTCACCCCAGACATCCACCTAAGCATTCTCATTTCTGCCACATCCATCTTCTTCTCCTCTGTCTTCCTCATGCTTGCTGTTTCTGTTCCATACAGCATTGTTGTTCTTACCACTGTCTTATGAAATTTTCCTTTCAATCTCATTGGTATTCTTTTGTCGCAAAGAACTCCTGAGGCTGCTCTCCAGTTGTTCCAGCCTGCCTGTACCCGATGTTTAACTTCATCTTCCATACCTCCTCCAACATTAACAAATGATCCCAAATACTTAAACTTATCAACTCTCTTTATCTGTTCTCCCCTAAGCTGAATACTTTCTCTATCATCCCCCTCACTGGTGGTACACATATATTCTGTCTTAGATCTACTTATTCTCATTCCTCTGTCCTCCAGTACTTGCCTCCATCTTTCCAATTTCATTTCCAGATCTTCCCTGCTCTCTGCGCACAGAACAATATCATCTGCGTACAATATGTTCCATGGTACTGCCTCCCTTACCTCTTCTATTAAAACGTCCATCACTATGTTAAAGATAAATGGGCTCAGAGCTGACCCTTGGTGTAATCCTACTTTCACCTCAAAGCCCTCTGCCTCCCCAGTACTGCTCCTCACTCTAGTAAATACATTACGGTACATCTCTTGTATCAGTCGAACGTACTTCTCTGGCACCCTCCTCTCCCTCAGACTCCTCCACACCTCTTGTCTTGGAACTCGGTCATAAGCCTTTTCAAGGTCAATGAATACCACATGCAGGTCTCTTTGCTTTTCCCGGAATTTCTCCATTAGTTGCCTCAGACAAAATACACCATCTGTTGTTCCCCTACCCTTCATGAATCCCATCTGCTCTTTACCTATTTCTACTTCTTCTCTTAGTCTGGCATCTATCATCCTTTCCAGTATCTTCAAAGTGTGGGACATCAATTTAATACCCCTGTAATTCCCACACTCTTGGACATCACCTTTCCCTTTGAAGATTGGGATCAATATACTCCCTCGCCACTCATTTGGTATCTTTTCCTGCTCAAAAATCTTTATCATGAGGTCATACAGTATATCTACTCCTTCATCCCCTAATGCTTTCTATGCCTCCACAGGAATCATGTCTGGCCCAGTTGCCTTCCCATTCTTCATCTTCCTCAGTGCATTTATTACCTCTTGCCTAGAGAAACTCATTACCATGCCAAAGTTCGCCTGTCCATCCTCTCTTAGTAATCTATCATTTTCTTCATTTAACAGCTGTTCAAAATATTCTTTCCATCTCTTTACAATGTCTTCCTCCTTTCTAAGTACTACACCATCTTGATCTTTAATTTGTTTGATGTGTGTAATATCTTTGGTGCTCTTATTTCTAGTCTTTGATAGCTTGATCATCTTGTTTAATCCTTCCTTTGTCCCCAGCTCATTATACACATCATCATATGCCTTAGCTTTAGCTTGGGCTACTACCTTCTTCACCACCTTGTTTTTCTCTCTGAGCCTCTCTCTGTCATCCCCTGACTGTGACTATCCCATCTCTTCTTTGCCTCCTTCTTATCTTTTACAACTTTCTCAATTTCTTCACTCCACCACCAACTCTCCTTTTCTTCCCATATGATACCAGATGTCTCTCCTAGCAACTCCTTTCCATGCCTTCTCATTACTGCTGCATTTCGTGTCCACCATTCTTGAACATCTTCAATTCCTATATCAATATCCTCTAAAACCCTTCTCTTAAACTCTCTCATTTCATCTCCTTCCCTCACTAGTTTGTACCACTTAATTTTCCTTATCCCTTTAGCTTTAGCTTTTCTTTCCCTTTTTAGGCCTAAGTCCATACATAGCAGTCTGTGTTGGGGGGCTACATGGTCACCTGGGATAACCTTGCAGTTCTTGACCTCCACCAGCTTTATCCTTTTATATATATATATATATATATAT
>NC_090751.1:3879951-3884951 GCF_036898095.1 Palaemon carinicauda
GCGGCGGTAGGCAGAAATTAATTTGACTTGTGAATTCCCACTGAGCTTAGCATCCAGTCTCTAGCGGAAGATGGCGAGAATTGAGTGAAATACAAAATAGAAGAAAGTTTTTATTTTTTATTCATTTCATTTATTTTTCTTTTGCTTTGGTGTAATTGTCGTCCCGATATCTTATTTCAGGGTTTGGTTGGTGAGCTATATATATATATATATATATATATATATATAAATACATATATATATATATATATATATATACATATATATATATATATATATATATATATATATATATACTTTTATGAAATGATTTTTGAATTTTGTTAATCCAAATATTTCAGCAGTTGTCGGAGATCTTATACCTTTTTTGAGTGAAAAGCAAAATAGGTTTTTTTTTTTCTTTTTTTTTGGTGCAACTGTTGCCCCGTTATTTTATCTTTATGAACAAATTTCAGAATTATCTCAATCAATTTTTTTTATATATGTTGTAAGTGATCTTTTACGTTCCTTTTTAAAAAAACCTTTAACAATTGAGTGAAATACAAAATTGATGTTGGTTTCTTTTGCATTGGTGCAACTGTTGCACCTTTATCTTATTTCAAGTTTGGTTTGGTGAGCTAAATAAAAGTTTCCATTTTCACCTCTCCATTGAACTTCCCCACAGGTGCATTATTATTATATTGTTATTTTTATTATTATTGTTATTATTGTTGTTATTATTATTATTATTATCATTACCGTTATTATTATTATTATTATCATTATTGTTATTATTATTATTATTATTACTGATAATATTATTATTATTATTATTATTGTTATTATTATTACTGATAGTATTAATATTTTTATTATTAATATTATTATTATTATTATTATCATTACTATTATTATTATTATTATTTTTATTATAATTATTGTTATTATTATCATTACCATTATTATTATTATTATTATTATTATTATTATTATTACTGATATTATTATTATTATTATTAATAATAATGATAATAATAATATTAATATTATTATTATTATCATTATTATGATGATGATGATGATGATGATGTAAAACTTACCATAACATTTTGACCCATCAATTGAACCTCCCCATAGATAAATTAAGTAATTAAAAGTTGTTAATCAATTAATTAATTAGTGTTGAAATTAACATTCATCCTCTTCTTCCACAGCGCCGGATGTTCTTCGGGCCATCAGGTGGTCCGGTCGGCTGGACCGGACATTCAAGTCCAACTACGAACTTGATCCTACGCTTTCCTGGCAATACTTTGGTTCCTCATCGGGCTTCCTTAGGCAGTATCCCGGTAAGGATCTCCTCTCTGTTGGATAACATACGTTTAGATTGGTTAGCATGCGTCCCTTGGTCCATACCAGACCTCTTAGTCTTTTTAAACACCTCACACTTGCAATATCCTTCACAATTACATTATCATACGTTTAGATTGGTTAGCATGCGTCCCGAGGTCCATACCAGACCTCTTAGTCCTTTTGAACACCTCACACTTACAATATCATTCACAATTACAATATCATACGTCCCGAGGTCCATACCAGACCTATTGTTCCGTTTAAACACCTCACACAAGTCAAGAAATGTCCACCTTGATTTAAATCAAATAAGTATATTCAATGTCATCTTTTTTTATTTGGTGCCGACGGAAGGGGCAACGTAAGGCCCTCTTTTAAAATCAAATAAAAATGCTTAATGTAATTTTTTTTTATTTGGTGCCGACGGAAGAGGCAACCCAAGTCCCACTTTTAAAATCAAATAGATATGCTTAATGTCATATTTTTTTTATTTGGTGCCGACGGGAGGGGCAACCTAAGACCCTCTTTTAAAATCAAATAAATATGCTTAATGTCATATTTTTTTTCTATTTGGTGCCGACGGGAGGGGCAACCTGAAGCCCTCTTTTAAAATCAACTTAGTATGCTCAATGTTAGCTTTTTTATTTGGTGCCGACGGGACTGGCAACCTAAAGCCCTCTTTGAGCAATAAAGAAGAGAAGTCTAAACATTGGGCCACAACCCAAAAGATGCTTCAGTACAGATTCTTAGAATTTATTAACGCTTAAGTGAACATTTTGATGTGTAGTTTTTTCTTTCGATATTTATTTATTTATTCATTTATCTATATCAAAGTTACTATAGTCAATTCTTTTTAGTGAGGCAGATTTTCACCGACTCGCAGTGGTGCCCTTTTAGCTCGGAAAAGTTTCCTAATCGCTGATTGGTTGGACAAGAAAATTCTAACCAATCAGATGGCAGGAAACATTTCCGAGCTAAAAGGGCACCGCTGCGAGTCAGTGCAAATGCTCCTCATTAAAAAGAAAAAAAAAAGAGTATAATTCAGTTATGCTCAAGTGACATCTGATGCAAAAGTTCTATTGATTAAATTAAATCTCATTTTTTAAAATTATGACGAATATTCAGAGAAGGGGTTCGGAAGAAAAAATAAAAGAGTTCAAGACTTGGAAGCATTCATACAAGGATGTTGAAACCATTTCACGCTTTTTATCGGTACATCCTAGAGAATATGTATGTATGTATGTATGTATGTTTTTTTTTTTTTTTTTTTTTTTTTTTTTTTTTTTTTTTTTTTTACATCATTATCATCTCCTATTACGCCTATTGACGCAAATGGTCTCGGTTAGATTTCGTCATTCGTCTCTATCCTGAGCTTTTAATTCAATACTTCTCCATTCATCATCTCGCGCTTCATAGTCCTCAGTCATGTAGGCCTGGGTCTTCTAACTCTTCTAGTGCCTTGTGGAACCCAGCTGAACGTTTGGTGACCTAATCTCTCTTGGGAGTGCAAAGAGTATGCCTGAAACATTTCTGCCTTTTTAACTAACAACAGTTTTTTTTTTCTTTTATTCTAAATCAGAAAATACACTACACACTGTAAACTGATCCCTTTTTCCTATGCTCAAGTTCTCTCACAGAATTCATTTGAATTTTTTTTTTATCTCTTTTTTACTTTTAGTTGTGAATATATTTCAGAAACTTCCCTTAACCGAGATAAAATTCGGATCCAACTATTAATCTATTTGCAAGTCAGAAACTATTATTACAAGTTAAGCAAATCTATTCTTTTAACCTTCTCTTTTTATGAATAAACTTAGAAATTCAGATCAAAAGTTTGAATAATATTACCCTTAAGTTACTTCACTGTTAGCCGAAGACTTATTTTATTTTGTAAGTCAAAAACTTAGGAATTGAAATCAAAAGTTTGAATAATATCACCCTGGAATTATTTAACTGTTTGTGACACGAAAAATTATTTTATTTTGTAAATCAAAAACTTAGAAATTCAGATCAAAAGTTTGAATAATATTCCCCTTGAATTATTTAACTGTTTGTGAGACGAAAAATTATTTTATTTTGTGAGTCAAAAACTTATTTTATTTTTCAAGTCAAAAACTTATTTTAAGTTATGCAAGCACACCCGTTTTCCTTTTTTAATTCTTAGCCTAAGACTTTTATTTCCTTACGCTTCATGTAAATTGAGTGAAAGTAGGTGGATTTTAGCGTAAATTGATGAAATGAGTCAGAATATTTTGCTTTGTAACATCTTCAGTGTAATCATTGAGTTTGGTTGAAACTGGTCAAGAAAATTTCTATGGAAAATTTAATCTCAATTTCCAATTAAATATGTATTTTTTTATGTGTAATTAATTTTTTTTATCATATTTCTAGTTACCTTCGACAACTTCGGTTGAAACTGGTCAAGAAAATTTCTATGGAAAATTTAATCTCAATTCCAATTAAATATATATTTTTTTATGTGTAATTAATGTTTTTATTATATTTCTAGTTACCTTCGCCAACTTCGTTGCGAAGGTTATGTTTTGGTAGGCGTGAATTTGTTCGTATGTCTGTCTGTGTGTTAGCGATTCGCATAACTCAAGAATCATTAGCACGAATTTGATGAAATTTGGAGGGATAATTGCTCATGATCCAAGAACAATTTAATTAGATTTTGGGAGTGATAGGCTCAAAGGCCAAGGTCATGAAAAGGTAAAAAATATCTTTTTGCCTTATCTTGGCCAGTTTTTATTTTATTTTGCATGAAACTAGTGCCAAAATTTGCTTGATTCAATTGCCTATCTTTTGATATAAAGCATTATATAGTGATGCCATTGACAAAAGTGGAGGTGGCGAATGTATGCGCTCTACCGAGTGCCCGTTCTAGTCTCATACGTTTTATTATTATTATTATTACTATCCAAGATACAACCCTAGTTGGAAAAGCAAGATGCTATAAGCCCAGGGGCTCCAATAGGGAAAAATAGCCCAGTGAGGAAAGGAAATGAGGAAATAAATAAATGAAGAGAACAAATTAACAACAAATCATTCTAAAAAAAAGTAACAACGTCAAAGCAGACATGTCATATATAAACTATTAACAACATCAAAAACAAATATGTCTTGAATAAACTATAAAAAGACTCATGTCCGCCTGGTCAACAAAAAAGCATTTGCTCCAACATTGAACTTTTGAGGTTCTACTGATTCAACTACCCGATTAGGAAGATCATTCCACAACTAAGTCTTCTATTCTTATTTATATACTTTTCATAGTTAAATCTTTTATTTTTTCTTTGAAGTAAGCTTATTCCTTTTCTCTTACCAGCGACCAAGTGGGTTTTAGACGAAAGGGATCCAGACTTATACGATGCGCGTCTACGTTCCTGGTACATTGAAGCGGCCAACAGTGCCAAGGACATGGTCATTCTGCTGGATGTCTCAGGTCAGTGCTTTTTAGTATATCAGTTAATATATATATTATATATATATATATATATATATGTGTGTGTGTGTGTATATATATGTGTATATATATATATATATATATACATATATCGTATATATATATATATATATATATGTATATATATGTATATATACATATATATATGTATATATATGTATATATCGTATATATATATATATATACATACATATATCGTATATAT
>NC_090751.1:3887451-3917451 GCF_036898095.1 Palaemon carinicauda
AGAGAGAGAGAGAGAGTTTGATTTGAAGTTTTTTGGCATCCTGAGAGAGAGAGAGAGAGAGAGAGAGAGAGAGAGAGAGTTTGATTTGAAGTTTTTTGGCATCCTGAGAGAGAGAGAGAGAGAGAGAGAGAGAGAGTTTGATTTGAAGTTTTTTGGCATCCTGAGAGAGAGAGAGAGAGAGAGAGAGAGAGAGAGAGTTTGATTTGAAGTTTTTTGGCATCCTGGAGAGAGAGAGAGAGAGAGAGAGAGAGAGAGAGAGGGAGAGGGAGGGAGGGAAAGAGTTTGATTTGAAGTTTTTTGGCATCCTGGAGAGAGAGAGAGAGAGAGAGAGAGAGAGAGAGATAGAGAGAGATATTGATGTTTGTAAATTGAAAAACAACTAAGGTTATCGATGATAGGATTATGTTCTTTTAAGAATAGTGTAGAATAAAAAAAAATGGTATATATTCTGTATACATATTTCTCCTACGAAATATTAATTCATTTATGAGAATGTACGTTGATGAGATCATGTATGATTTATACATGGAGTTGGTCCTTTAGATTTAACAAAGTTTATCAAATAGTTTATTTGTTTTGAATAAATCTTTCTAAATCCTCATTTTCAGAATACCCTTATTTAAGCATTCATTCTAAGCAATACTCTTTATAAATCTACTAATATACATCACAGATGTATTAACGTGTTTATTTTCGTATATTTCCCTCATATATTGAATTTTACCAAACAACTGATTCATAATTAACATCAATGTCCCCTCATTCCTAACGGAGCTTTGAAAGCAAGTTTATAGTATCCAATTACCAATTAATCAAATTATAAACTTATAATTAGTAGTATAGGTTAGTCACTGGAAAACTGGAACACCTATAACAGTAAATCCTCTACTGTTGTTGTCTGTTAGTGAAGTATTGGAAGATAAAGGCATATATCATAGAGTAATTATTATTGCTGGTAGTGTTGTTGTTGTTGTTGTTATAATCTAGTTGAAGATAGAAGCTCAGCATCCAGTCAGAAGTATTCCCTTGTATGGTAATTAGTATTAGTATTTAATCAGTTTCTCTCGGCTTCTTGCCCAACTCTTCATCTATCATTCCAGTCTATCTATATTGTTATCTGTTAGTGAAGTACTGGAAGATTCGAGTCATATATCACAGTTATTATTGTTATTTTTCTTGTTGTTATTATAATCTGGTTGAAGATATACTCACCATCCACTCGGAAGCACTAACTGTATAATAATTAGCTTTAGTATTTAACCAGCATCTCTCAACACCCAACTCTGCCTCTATCCCTGTTGTTATGAGTATTGAAAGATTCAAGTCATACATCACAGTTATTATTATTTTTATTGTTGTTGTTATTATAATCGGGTTGAAGATATGCTCACCATCCACTCGGAATCGTTAATGATATGATAATTAATTTTAGTATTTAATCAGTATCTCTCGATACCTAAATCTGCTTCTGTCATTCCAGGCTACCATTGTTTTTATGATTATTAAAAGATTCACGTCATATATCACAGTTATTATTATTTATTTTATTGTTATTATTATAATCTGGTTGAAAATATACTCATCATACACTCGAAAGCATTAACTGTATAATAATTAATTTTACTATTTAACCAGCATCTCTCGATACCTAAATCAGCCTCTGCCATTCCAGGCTATCCCTGTTTTTATGATTATTAAAAGATTCAAGTTATATATCACAGTTGTTATTCTCATTGTCATTATTATAATCTGGTTGAAGATATGCTCACCATCCACTCGAAAGCATTAACTGTATAATAATTAGTTTCAGTATTTAACCAGCATCTCTCGATACCTAAATTTACCTCTTTCATTCCAGGCTATCCCTGTTTTTAAAATTATTAAAATATTCAATTCATATATCACAGTTATTGTTATTTTCATTGTTATTATTATAATCTGGCTGAAGATATGCTCAACATCCACTCGAAAGCATTAACGGTATAATTATCAGTTTCAGTATTTAACCAGTATCTCTCGACACCTAAATCTGCTTCTTTCGTTCCAGGCTACCCTGTTTTTTATGGTTATTAAAAGATTCAAGTTATATATCACAGTTTTTATTATTTTTATTGTTGTTGTTATTATAATTGGGTAGAAGATATACCCACCATCCACTCGAAAGCGTTAACTATATAATAATTAAATTTAGTATTTAACCAGCATCTCTCGATACCTAAATCTACCTCTTTCGTTCCAGGCAAACCTGGAAAACATCGGAGAGTTCAAGAAGGCTCTGAACCAAGGAGAGACGAGGGACATAGCCAACTTCACCCTCGCCCTCACCACGGCTTTCGATCTCTTACATCGGGTGAGTGACCTCATGATGTCACTGTTGTTGTTTATCAGAGCACACAGATCACCTTCCATTTTAGTCCCATCATTCAGATTAACACTTAAGTCATTTCTTTTTCTACCACAGCTCTCATGAATACTTGTTGTACCCGTAACGATGGTTATAGCCATTTCACATACAGTTTGTGTCTGTCTGTGAGTCCTTTTTATTCATCATCATTCATACTGTCATTTGATAACAGTTTACTTTCATGACCTATTCGAGGGACCCCCATCTCCTGTAACATTCACTTCAGTATCTCCTGAAGGACTTTCTTATCTCTATTCTTCACATTTGAAGAACATAAATTCGTTTTTTGACATCATGATCATATTGTCCAAAGTATTTTATTCATTAAAAAAAATATTTAAATTATTATTTTCCTCATATATATAATTCAAGGGACTATGTTAATACAGGAGAATATTATTTCTAATCAATTTTTTTTTTTCTGATTGATACTTTTAAATACAGGATATTTTTAACTCAGGATCTCGAAGGTTATTATTAACAATCCGTTTTTCTCTTCCATAGTACATCCACTATAATCCAAGGAATAAAATTGAATAGTTCATTAAGGATACATTTTCGCTTGATTTATCCCTATTTTTATAATCTATTTCTGATCCCTAACAATCCCTATTCCTTTATTTAATGAAGTGGCATCCATCTTTATAAGCTAAAGGCTGGTTTTTACAGTCGACGGTTCGTCGAACGCGGTTACAAGTGCTTTTTATTCAATGGGGGTATTTGGTTGTCGAACACGTTCGTCGAACGCTTCTAAGAAAGTCTGTCCTTCCCTGACTTTTTCGGGCTGGGCTTCATTGTCAAACCTTATGCATTGGTGTCTGATTCCACCTCTTCGAACCGTTTGACAAGCAGGTTCGACAACAGGGTTCGACAATCCGTTCGACCGTGTAAACCCCGCTTAAAGGTATGCCCTCATACATCAGTTTCAGACGTAGATTTCAGTGTCCATATGTAGAGCCTAATCCGGCTATGTCTTAGCAGCCGTACATTTTCCTTCCCTTGGCGTTTACGAAATCATTCGGAGCTTTAGGTATTCTAAGTTGTTAGCATTCAGATCTTCATTATTCTCTCTTGATATCATTTGAACCTTCCATTCTTTGTGTGTTCATGAAGTCCCTTGAAGTATTCCTTCTTGATATCATTCGAACCTTCCATTCCTTCGTGTGTTCACGAAGCCAAATTGAAGTCTTGTCATTCGAACCTTCCACTCCTTGCTTGTCCTTGAAGTCATTTGAAGTATTCTCTTTTGCCTTCCACTCCATTTGTTGAAGTCTTGACAATCGAACCTTCCATTCCTTGTGTATTCATGAAGTCCCTTGAAGTATTCTCCTTTTTATATAATTTGAACCTTCCACTCCATTTGTTGAAGTCTTGTCATTTGAACCTTCCATTCCTTGTGTGTTCATGAAGTCACTTGAAGTATTCCTTCTTGATATCATTTGAACCTTTCATTCCTTGTGGGTTCATGAAGTCACTTGAAGTATTCTCTTTCGATATCATTTGAACCTTCCATTTCTTTTGTGTGTTCCCAAAGCTCAGGATTCGAACCTTCCAATCCTTACTTTTCCACGAAGTCGTTTGAAGTATTGAATTATTCTCTCTTGATATCATTTGAACCTTCCTATTCATTTGTGTTCATGAAGTCATTTCAAGGATTCTCTTTTTATATCATTTGAACCTTCCATTCCTTGTGTGTTCATGAAGTCATTGAAGTATTATCTTTAGATATCATTTGAACCATCATTTCCTTGCTTGTCCACGAAGTCATTTGAAGTATTCCTTCTTGATATCATTTCAACCTTCCATTCCTTGTGTATTCACAAAATCACTTAAAGTACTTTCACGTATCACTGGAAAATCCCATTCCTCTTCTGTGTTCACTAAGTACCTAGATCAACCTAGATCAAACTTATCCTTAATATGTCCATGAAATCACATGAAAATGTTCTTTCACGAAACCATCCCCATCATCTTTTCCACGTGGGCTCTTTCAGGAAATAATTGTAAATTAACTTACACTATTGTATAGGTTACACTCGTACGCCATGCATTTTCAGCTCATGAAATGTTACTTATTAAGTCATATTTATCAAAGAAATCTAAACTCAGTTTACTCTCTTTTTTTATTCCCAGGTTTCTCCGATTTGCAATTTCGCCATTTCACTAACCATCATATAGTTGACGTTGGTCGCTTTGAAATACCATTTCTTATCTTTTACTTAACTAGAATTACTAATTTATTTCCTCTTGTTTTTCTTTGCTTAATATCCAAATAATTTCGTCCATTATCCTATAAGATATCTCCATAACTCTAATTAAAATGTAAAATATATATCGTAGCTGTTTTTCTTTATTTCAAATTTATTAATTATTATTTTTTACAATTCGGCCAACTTTTGTTTACTTATGAATCTCTAATATTAAATCGTGCTTCTTTCCCTGACTTAGCTGTAGTTTAGGAGGTAGGATAAAAGTAGTTGTCTTCTTCCTAAAAATGAATATATATATATATCTATATATATATATATATATGTATATATATATATGCATATAAATATAAATATATATATATATATATATATATATATATATATCAAATATATACATATCTATACATACGTTATATGTATGTATGTATACGATATACGGTAGGTATATATATTTATATATATATATATATATATGTGTGTGTGTGTATATGTATATATACACATATATATGTATGTATATATATATTTATATATATATATATATATATATATATATATATATATATATATATATATATATGTATATATATATATATATACAGTTTATAAATCCCCTTCAAAATCAAACCTGTTCCCAGCTATCCCTATAGACCCTTTAAAATATAGTGCATACCATTACACATTATTTTTATTTCACTATGATGCTCTCACCTGAAATATTATAAATGAAAGTAGCACACTCTTGTAGATCACTATTTAGTTAATAGCTCTAAGATTTCTTTCTCATTACGATTCATTCTTATCAATTCATTCACATATTTTCACCTGTTTCACTTTCTTTTACCATTACGATTCATTCTTATCAATTCATTCACCTATTTTCACTTTCTATGTTTTCCTTTATCCCATTTACTATTCTTACTTCATTCAATCTTTTCTCAATTTTCGTTTTTTGATTAAATTGTTTTTTTGTTTAAGTTGAAATAGTCTCGGAAGAAAATTGGGAGTTAAATGGCAGGACATAATTAGAGATGAAACTTTAAGAGAGATTATTTGAGTGTCATATGTGGATGAGGTCATTTTGAGGGGTAGATGGAGATTGGCTCACCAAACTTTCTACTTGGCTCCACAAGGCACTAGAAGAGCTGGAAAACCCAGACCTACATGGTTGAGGACTATGAAGCGTAAAGTAGGAGATGATGAATGAAGAAATATTGAATTAAAAGCTCTTTAACTCACTTGATGACTTGTTGGCAGAATCTGACATTTGTAAACGAGGAATTATTGATAAGTTTATGTCCTACTGATAAACTCTGCTTACCGCTATCGTTGTGAAAGAGACCTAAATCATTTTAATTCTGTTGCATAAAGCATATTTTATTCATTTCAAGAACCCATGATACATTTTAGATTATCAAAACGAATAAATTTTCTCAAGTTCTAATCAGGCTTAAATGTGGCTTAGGGAAAGGCGTAATATTCAATTCAAGGTTTAACAGTTTAAAGACCGCTCTTGAATGGCAGAGGCAAGGAACAGTGACATTACCCTATCAAGCAGGACAATGCCATAGAGACTGCCCATAAATATATATATATATATATATATATATATATATATATATATATATATATATATATATATATATATATATATAAAACAATCGTTAGTCCCCTTGGTCGCTGCAACCTCCTCATCCTTGTGAGCTAATGATGGAGTTTTTGGGGGAGCCGATAGGTCTATCTGCTGAGTCATCGGCAGCCATTTCCTGGCCCACCTTGGTCCTAGTTTGTATGGAGAGAGAACTTGGGCGCTGATTATATGTGAATATGGTCAGTCTCTCTGCCCCTTGCCTCTGCCATTCATGAGCGGCCTTTAAACCTTTAAACCTACCTTTGATCTCCAAACAGATAATCTGGATCGTTACTGATTGTCTGATGAATGGACTCAATAAAGGTTAATTGGCGAACAGGATTACCTAAATTGTTTCTGGCCCGGTAAGCAGAATACCTGAATTAATTTCAATATATGAACAGGTTACTTGATTCTATTTTTGTCTGGCAGACGAGATAGCTATATCGAATCTCGCTTATTGTTGCCATTACAACGAATCAAATTACTAACCTTGATTATTTATTTTAATTACTCTTGATGGAGAATATACCACCTTAATGATAGATTCGATTACCTGTCAGATTACCTGTAATTTAATGTTTACCTCCTTTTTCCTTAAATTCGAAATAAATTTCATCTATGCTCCAAAAGTATTGACGTTACAATATTTACTTCAATTACTCTTGATGGCGAATATACCACCTTAATTATCTCGATTACTTGTTAGATTACCTGTAATCTAATGTTACCTTCAATTTTCCTTAAATTCGAACTAAAAACCATTTATGCTCCAAAAGCATTGACGTTACAGTATTTACTTCAATTACTCTTGATGGAGAATATTCCACGTTGATGATGGACTCGAATACCTATCAGATTACCTGCAATTTAATTATCACCTTCAAT
Organism: Palaemon carinicauda; assembly: GCF_036898095.1. Classification (NCBI taxonomy): domain Eukaryota; kingdom Metazoa; phylum Arthropoda; class Malacostraca; order Decapoda; family Palaemonidae; genus Palaemon; species Palaemon carinicauda. The sequence goes on from NC_090751.1 coordinate 3,894,584, forward strand.
TTTCCTTAAATTCGAACTAAAAACCAGCTATGCTCCAAAAGCATTGACGTTACAGTATTTACTTCAATTACTCTTGATGCCGAATATACCAATTTAATGATAGGTTCGATTACCTATCAGATTACCTGCAATTTAATTATCGCCTTCAGTTTTCCTTAAATTCGAACTAAAAACCATCTATGCTCCAGAAGTATAGACGTTACAAACAAGGAATAAATTTCATTAGTTTTTACTTGTTGTATGACCAAATTATATTATATATTCTATTATATAACTAGGCATTTTTTGTGTTTTTATTTATCATCTTTTCATTCACTCGTAACATGATCAGGAAAATTAGAGCTACACATATTTAGGTTTTGATTTCCATCTAACCTATTTCGAGATTATTTTTCAGTGAGATATTTCTAAATATGGGATTGTTTTTTTTTCGTTTCCTTATGTATTTTTTATGGCCAAACTTTTGTTACTTTTATTTTACCTTTCTTCTGTTTCCCGGGTATTTGCGTTCCAAAAATTATTAAAATAGGCATTGGTTATTATTTAATTTACAACTTCAAGAAATCTTTTATTTTCATCACTGCTTTTCTCTGCCTTTCATAGTCTCACCTGACCCCCCCCCCCCCCAACTCTCTCTCTCCACCAACTCCCTTACAATTATAGGGTTGTGGTAGCCAATTGGAAACGTCCCTGCCTGGCAATCTGTTGGACTGGGATTCGAGACCCGCTCAAGCTCGATAGTTTCTTGTAGTGTCTGCAACCTTACCATCCTTGTTAGCTAAGGATTGGGGAGTTTGAGGGAGCCAACAGGTCTACCTGCTGAGTCATCAGCAGCCATTGCCTGGTCTCCCCTGGTCCTAGCTTGATGGAGAGAAGGCTTGGGTTCTGATCATATGTATATATGGCCAGTCCCTGGCACTCCCTGGTCCAAGCTTGATAGAGAGGAGGCTTGGGTACTATTATATGTATATATGGTCAGTCCCTGGCACTCCCTGGTGCAAGCTTGATAGAGAGGAAGCTTGGGTACTGATCATGTGTATATATGGCCAGTCCCTAGCACTCCCTGGTCCAAGCTTGATAGAGAAGAAGCTTGGGCACTGATCATATGTATATATGGCCAGTCCCTGGCACTCCCTGGTCCAAGCTTGATAGAAAAGAAGCTTGGGTACTGATCATATGTATATATGGCCAGTCCCTGGCCCTCCCTGGTCCAAGTTTGATAGAGAAGAAGCTTGGGCACTGATCATATGTATATATGGTCAGTCTCTAGGACATTGTCCGGCTAGGGCATTGTCGCTGACCCTTGCCTCTGTCATTCATGAGAGACCTTTAAACATTTAAATCCCTTAGACCTTTAAACCCTTAAACCTTTAAACCCCTAGACATTTAAACCTCCCTACCAACCCCCTTTTCTCGACCCCATACATTAATTCCTCTGCCCATCTCGCAAACATTCCCATTGAAGTAAAATATTTCCAGGAAGCTTTAGGCCTCATACCCCCACGTCAGTCAGTCGGCTAATTCCAGTGAGGTTTATTTCCATGATCTTTTGCTCCTTCTTCATCCAATTTTTGTAAACGTAGAGAATATGTTATGCAAATTAGATTAGATTTTTGTCTGACCATCGGTCTGACGTCCGTCTCTCTCCTACGTAACCTTTTCTATGCCGATTAAGACGCATGTGACTGGGTGTCTTGCGCGAAGGTAGCTATATTCTGCCCTTTTCGAATATAGCGAGATTTTGTCCTTTTCAGAAATAGCGAAATTCTGTCCTTTTCGAAGGTAACGATATTCTGTTCTTTTCAAATATAGCGAAATTCTGTCCTCTTCGAATATAGCAAAATTCTGTCCATTTCGAAGGTAGCGAAACTGTCCTTTTCGAATTTAGCGAGATTTTGTCCTTTTCGAATATAGCAAAATTCTGTCCTTTACGAAGGTAGCGAAACTCTGTCCTTTTCAAATATAGCGAGATGTTGTCCTTTTCGAATATAGCAAAATTCTGTCCTTTACAAAGGTGGCAAAGTTCTGTCCCTTTTTAGGGTAGCGAGATTCTGCCCCTTCCGTCCTCTTCCTTCTTGGAAATAACAGTAGCAGTAATTAACGAATGTTTCTGATTAGCAATGATAGTATTATTAGTTATTAATGTGGCAGTATTGTCAATTCGAGTTGAAGTAATAGAGACACTTGATTGATATAAAACATATATTTTATGTAATTCGATCAGATTTTAACTTTAAAAGATATATTTTTTTCTATTGACAGTTATTTTATTGGAAGTCATTTCAAGTTGGAGTGATAGAGGCACTTCATTGATAAAAGGAATATATTTTCACATGTAACTTAAGTAGATTTAAAATTCTTTAGATATATTTTTCCTCTATTGACAGTTATTATATTGGCAGTTTTATCATTTCAAGATGAAGTGATAGAGGCAGGTATTTGATAAAAAAGAATATATTTCCTTATGTAATTTAATCTGATTTTGATTTTTAGAGATATATTTTTTTCTCTATGACAGTTATTATATTAGCAGTATTGTCATTTCAAGTTGGAGTGCTAGAAGCAGCTATTTGATAAAAGGAACATATTTTCATTCGTAATTAAATCAGATTTTAACTTTTAGAGATATATTTTTATTCTATTGATAATTATTATATTGATAATATTGCCCTTTCAAGTTGAAGTGCTAGAGGCAACTATTTGATAAAAGGAATATATTCCCTTTTGTAATTTAAGCAGATCTGAACTTTTGGGATATATTTTTTTCTCTATTGAAAGTTTTTATACAAGCAGTTTTACCATGTCAAGTGGGAGTGATAGAGGCAGCTATTTGATAAAAGGAATATATTTTCATATGTAATTTAATCAAGTTTTAACTTTCAAAGATATATCTATATCTATAAACAGCTCTTGATAAAATTAATATATATCCTTATGTAATTTCATCAGAGTTTAACTTTGAGAGATATATTTTTTCTCTATTGACAGTTATGTTATTGGCAGTATTGTCATTTCAAGTTGGAATCATAGAGGCACCTCATTGATAAAAGTAATATATTTCCTCAAGTAATCTAATCAGATTTTAACTTTTAGAGATATATTTTTCCTCTATTGACACTTATCATTTCAAATGGGAGTGATCTAGGCACCTATTTGATAAGAGGAATATATTTTCTCATGTAATTTCATCAGATTTTATCTTTTAGAGATATATTTTTTCTCTATTGACAGTTATCATTTCAAGAGGGAGTGATAGAGGCAGCTATTTGATAAAAGGAATATATTTTCTATATAATTTATTCAGATTTTAACTTTCAAAGATATATTTATATCTATAAACTAATAGATAAAAAAAGGACATTGCTCCCTTCATGCTAAACCCAGTCAGACGCGTCCACAACTAATCCACACAATGCAATTTTTTAACCAATTAGACCCTGACACCAACCGCCCTTTTTGGTCATTTTCATTAGTTATCCGATTCTTTTTTTTAAGTACCAAATTACCGTACTGTGATAGCGCCATTATTATTATTTATTTTTCAGAATGTATAACCGTGCTTTACTCATTGATTCTCGTTGGTGCGTGCAGTGCTCTAGACATTGAACCTTGACCCGAGTGCATGCACGCTCGTAAACACATGTCAAACACACACCTGTTAGGATCATCTGTTCATGTGTCAGTATTTGCAGATGCCAGACAGATGTGGCTGAGGGTAGACGTCTCTCGATTCATAAAAATTGTGTTTAAATCTCGTTTGGTTTCTTTGGGAAAGAGTGATTTTAAAGATTGTGTTTAAATCTCGTTTGGTTTCTTTGGGAAAGAAGGATTCTAAAGATTTTGTTTAAATCCCGTTTGGTTTCTTTGGAAAAGAGTGATTTTAAAGATTATGTTTAAATCCCGTCTGGTTTCTTTGGGAAAGAATGATTTTAAAGATTGTGTTTAAATCTTGTTCGGTTTCTTTGGGAAAGATAGATTTTAATGATTGTGTTTAAATCCCGTTTGGTTTCTTTGGGAAAGAGTGATTTTAAAGATTGGGTTTAAATCTCATTTGGTTTCTTTGGGAAAGAGTGATTTTAAAGATTGCCTTTAAATCTTGTTCGGTTTCTTTGGGAAAGATAGATTTTATTGATTGTGTTTAAATCCCGTTTGGTTTCTTTGGGAAAGAGTGATTTTAAAGATTGCGTTTAAATCCCATTTGGTTTCTTTTGGAAAGGTTGATTTTAAAGATTGTGTTTAAATCCCGTTTGGTTTCTTTTGGAAAGATTGATTTTAAAGATTGTTTTTAAATCCCGTCTGGTTTCTTTGGGAAAGATTGATTCAAAAGATTGAGTTGAAACTCGTTTGGTTTCATTGGAAAAGTTTAATTTTAAAGATTGAGTTAAAACCCGTCTGGTTTCTTTGGTGAAGATTGATTTCAAAGATTATTTGGAAACCATCTGGTTTCTTTGGGAACGATTAGTTTTAAAAATTGAGTTGAAACCCGTATGGTTTCTTTGGGAAAGACTGATTTCAAAGATTTAAGTTGAAACCCGCTTCATCTTGATTTGCCTTTCAAAATGAGTCTCTTGTTGCTATTTTGAGTTTAATCTTGCTAATGTGCTGTCCCACTTTCTTTGAAATTACTTAGACAGATAATGATAATGGATTTGCAGTTACAGTTTAGAATAGCATATAGTAATTTGATTGCGCATTTTGACAAAAACTAGACAGAATACTTTTATTATGTGATTCAACATTTATTCTATAATGAACTGAAGTGAGTTCTATCCAGGGATAGTCTATTATTATTATTATTATTATTATTATTATTATTATTATTATTATTATTATTATTATTATTATTAGCTAACCTATAACCCTAATTGAGAAACTCGGATGCTACAAGCCCCAGGGCTGCGACAGGCAAAATAGCCCAGTGAGGAAAGGAAATAATTAAATAGATAAACTATATATGAGAAGTAATGAATAAAGAATGCAGAATATCTTACGGTAAAAAGCAACGTTAAAATATATACCATATATAAGCTATGAACATAGACTTCTGTCAGTCTGTTCAACATGAAAACATGCACTGCAAGTTTGAACTCCTGAAGTTCCACAAACTCAAATATATTTTATTAATTCGCAAAACCTAAAGTTATACGTACTTTCATACTTTTGATGATTAGTATTTCAAATTTAGTTTTAATTGTGGAGATTGCTTTTATTTCTAAAATTAGTTTTTAATTTGTCTTTGAATTGTAATTGGTAACAGTATTTAAATAACTCAAACGTTTATCGTTAATCCAAAAAATATCTTTATTATCTTTCTCATTTCTAATTTCTAATATTTTTCAATTATCAATTCATCCTATACTATTATTTGGGAAATTGGGAAACCATAAAACAATATCAATACGTTTTCTTCTTTATTTCTAATGAACTTGCGTCTTATAGACTCAATTATTTATAATCAACCTGCGTCTTATAGACTCAATTACATGTAATCAACCTGCGTTTTATAGATTCAAATACATATAATTAACCTGCGTCTTATAGACTCAATTACTTATAATCAACCTGCGTCTTATAGACTCAATTACATATAATCAACCTGCGTCTTATAGACTCAATTACATATAATCAACCTGCGTCTTATAGACTCAATTACATATAATCAACCTGCGTCTTATAGACTCAATCACTTGTAATCAACCTGCGTCTTATAGACTCAATCACTTTTAATCAACCTGCGTCTTATAGACTCAATTACATATAATCAACCTGAGTCTTATAGTCTCAATTACTTATAATCAACCTCCGTCGTATAGACACAATTACTTATAATCAACCTGCGTCTTATAGACTCAATTACTTATAATCAACCTGCGTCTTATAGACTCAATTACATATAATCAACCTGCGTCTTATAGACTCAGTTACTTATAATCAACCTGCGTCTTATAGACTCAATCACTTATAATCAACCTGCGTGTTATAGACTCAATTACTTATAATCAACCTGCGTCTTATAGACTCAATCACTTGTAATCAACCTGCGTCTTATAATCAACCTACGTCTTATAGACTCAATCACTTATAATTAACCTGCGTCTTATAGACTCAATTACTTATAATCAACCTGCGTCTTATAGACTCAATCACTTATAATCAACCTGCGTCTTATAGACTCAATTACTTATAATCAACATGCGTCTTATAGACCCAATTACTTATAATTAACCTGCGTCTTATAGACTCAATTACTTATAATCAACCTGCGTCTTATAGTCTCAATCACTTATAATCAACCTGCGTCTTATAGACTCAATTACTTATAATCAACCTGCGTCTTATAGACTCAATTACTTATAACCAACCTGTGTCTTATAGACTCAATTACTTATAATCAACCTGCGTCTTATAGACTCAATTACTTATAATCAACCTGCGTCTTATAGTCTCAATAACTTATAATCAACCTGCATCTTATAGCCTCAAATTGTTAGCTACAAAAACAATTACTCTTTCCCTAAAGAAAAGGCCAATCATATCCAAATAATTATTTTCTTAAACATGGAAACCCTCAGTCATAGCTGGTGTGACATTATTTCATTTTTCAAATAAATTTTGACAGTTGGCTGTTACCTCTTTTCACGTCAAGTGACTTAACTCACTTCTACGAATATTAATTTAATATAATCCAAAAACTAATCTGACTAAAACAGCCATCCGTCAAAACGAATTTGAAATTCCATAAACCTCTTAATTAAAAAAAAAAAAGAAGAAAGTTGAAAGATGTGAGAGCTAATTTTGCCCAATCCTCACAGCAACATTGTTTTGTTTTTTTCCATTTTTCTCTCTTTCCATGGCATATACAAATGCGCTTTACTCGCGACAGTCCAACAGTAAGGTAGGTTGTCCCCCTTGCATCTCAAACAGGTCGACACCCGCATGCACATATATATATCTATATATATCTATTGCACTGTTGCTTCACCAGATCGTTCGTGCAACCAATATATTCTTGCAGCTGGTCATCTTATACTGGATGTATGATGTATGATAACTTATTTATATATTTAGGGTCAGTTGGTCTTTTATAAGGAAACTAAAAGAGGAGTGGAAATGCCGTAGATTTATCTAGATTATGTTCAAGGCAAGATCGTTTTATGGAGGATTTCTCATTTCGGTGATATTATTATTATTATTATTATTATTATTATTATTATTATTATTATTATTATTATTATTAATACTAAGGAAAAGATAGTTAGAAAGATTGAGAGAAAGAGTTAATAAATGATGAAGAAAATAATTATTCCAATTTTTATACGTATTAAATTACATTAACTACGATGATGAATATTCCCATATAGTTTATATATTTATATATATACGCCTCTGAAATCCGCACTTGATGCCGTATATAGCTATCATGTACTGTATGGTTAATTAAAAAAATAAAAAAAATATAAAAGATAATTATCGATTAAGCCCCATAGAAAAATCCCCCCACAAACTCAAGTTTTCGGAAGAAAATATATTATTGAAAATAAACGGGGAATTCCCTATTACTTAAGTTGGACTTGAGATTAGATTTTAATTTTTAATTCCTACTAAAATAGATATTATTAATTGGAAATTTTGTTTTTAAAAGTAGGTGTTATTAATTTGAATATTGATTTTGAGTCGGATTACACTTGTGAAGTGTCAAAAATTATTTGAGATGTTCGTATGAGATATACATAAAAATCTCAAATGGAAATTATTAATTCATATTTAATGCTGTTGTTTAAAATGGGAAATTCCAGCAAATTTATCAACCCAAATAATTTTATAAATACATTTACTTTTAACGTTATATTCTGAAATGTGAAATTTCATCAAATTTATCAACCCAAATAATTTGATAAACATTTACCTTTATTGTTCTAGTATGAAATGTGAAATTTCAGCAAATTTATGAACCCATAGAATTTGATAAATACATTTAACCTTAATGTTCTAGTATGAAATGTGAAATTTCAGCACATTTATGAACCCATAGAAATTGATGAATACATTTACCTTTAATGTTCTAGTATGAAATGTGAGATTTCAGCAAATTTATGAACCCATAGAATTTGATAAATACATTTACCTTTAATGTTCTAGTATGAAATGTGAAATTTCAGCAAATTTATAAACCCATAGAATTTGAGAAACTCATTTACCTTTAACGTTATAGTATGAAATATGAAATTTCAGCATATTTATAAACCCAAAGAACTTTGTCACGAAAGTATTCAATGAAATAGGTGGTCATTTTTTTTTCAGTAATGATTATTAGCCAAAATGTGTCCTTAGTTAAATCATTGTAACAGAACACAAGACGAAAGGCGTCCAGTAGACTTGCAGTGTTAGTTCCCCCATCGTAGTTACACGAGCTCCCTTGTTGTTAACCTAGGGACACTGTACAGTTTCCAAAGCCCTCCTAAGGCTGGCACAGGTTTCCATGTCGTGTAGCGTATGCCAAGAGGATAAATAAAAATAGCCATTTTCCTGACCGTTGCAATGCTGCGATTGAAAATGCAAGAAAAAAATTGTTTTGCTTCACTGCATCACTGTGTCACCTGGACATGTAACAACATCACTTTTTTTTTCTTTTTTTTTTTAATCTTCACATAGACAAGCACTCTTGACACCAATGCACCTGCTGTCTCTCCTACTCTCCACCACCTCTTCTTGTGCATGGTAGTAGTTGGAAACATATTGCTTGCATGTGTTATCAGGTGTTCGATTCATCCAGCCTGGCTTCATAACATCTGTTTCTTACGACTGTTCTGAGAGTAATGTCTGTTTGCTTTGCCTCAAAATTCTCAACTGGATGAATCGCACACCGTTAACCAACTGACATGAAGTTCCCTTTATATTCGTGAGCACAAATTTCTGGTATCTTTTATTTAGCCAACATGACGTGTTCCATTGACGTCTTGGTTAGTTGATAAGTCTGTTGTTACCTTGGGAGAAATGGTCTTTTAAGTCCAGTGCATAATTTTCGATAGCTGTTTTATTCCGTTGAATGCTATTAAGGAAGAAGTTTCTGTCATCAATATAAGTAGATAGATGTAAAATTATTAATACAGTATGTACAAAAATAGGTGTAAATATGTTGGAAATATCCGATATATATATATATATATATATATATATATATATATATATATATATATATATATATATATATATATATATATATATATATATTATTTTATCGAATAATATTTTTTTTTTCGATAGATGCTAACCTTTATTTCAAGTGAAAAAAATACACAAACTTATCTTTTTTATCTACTAATCTTCTATGTCTTTAATTTTAATATTACATTTGAAATTTAGAATAACAACGTGATAGATTCTATTCTCTAAAGATAGTTTTTTATAGCTTATCTAAGAGGAACTGTTAAAAAAACCGTAATTTTAATCGAAAATTCTCCGTAAAATATACTGTTCTCAGCCGCATTTCAGTAAAATACAGGCGACCGTAATTTTACCATACTTTGTTATTATCTTTTACGAGTTGGTTACCGTAATATCACTTCTTTTAAGTTATTATATCCGTTTTTAAAACGGTAAATATCTGGCAATATTTATGCCAGGAGTTTTACTTTTTTTCTTTTTTTTTGCGGCAAAATTTTAGCTGTGTCTTTAATATTCACTCTTAAGAATGAACGCTCTGCAAATTTTGAAATTGGCCCAGATACCAGAAATTAAAGTGCTCAAGAATATGCCCTTGATATTTTCTATTGCATTTGTCACACAGTTCACGCACCAACTTAGATGCCTTCAATTTTCTTTTTCCTTTTTTGTTCTTTTTTCCCATCGATATTTTTGTTCGGACTGCCAGCGTTATTGGCAGGTGAAATATCTAATTTTTATTTCACGTCTTTGCCATAATTCCTTTACGGGATAAGAATAATCTTCCGAGAATTTCTCTCTTCTTCCTCTCACCTATTTTGTTTTGAAGCGACTCATTTATAATAATTTTTTCAGAAAATTATTTCTTTTTTATACAATTTTGTTCTGAAATTATTTCTCCAGGGGTTTATATAAAAAAGGCAGATCTACTTATACTGCTAAAGTGTCACTCATTTTGTGGTTATAATCCCACAGACTTACCAATTGGTTAGGCATTAAGGTTTTTGTCCATTCTACCGCAATACGAAGTTAATCAAGATCTCTTGAGTATGTAGAATAACTTTGTTTTCTTTCAGTTGTTTCTGTCTATTGTCTTCTTGAGCACCTGGATATCTGCACACAACAGCACCATTTTGACAACATTCTAAATCACCTCTTGTTAAGATTCTTTTTTTAATTATTTCGAAAAGATTAGAATTTTAAGATGTTTGGAATTATTTCTTAAAGATATAAATCTTGTTAAGATGTTTGGAATTATTTCTTAAAGATATAAATCTCTTTAAGATATTTAGAATCAGTTCTAAAAGAAAAAAAATTGAAGAATTGGGCTATGTTTAAAAGGAAAACAAATTTAATTTGTAAATTTTTTAAAAGATAAAAAGATATGAACTTGGCTAAGATATTTGAAAAAAAAATCGTATTTGTAATTTTCTTAAAATCTAAAATTATATGACGAATTTGGCTAAAATATTTAAAAGGAAAACAAATTTAACCTGTAATTTTTTTATTTTAAAGTTAAGGAGATATGAAAAATTTGGCTAAGAAATTTAAGAATAAAGAATTAGTCTAAACGTTTTTAAAGCTAAATAGATATGAAAAATCTGGCTAAAATTTTCAAAAGGAAAACAAATATAATCTGTAAATTTTTCAAAAACTTGAAATAGATACAGAATCTAGTTAGGATACTTGAAAGAAAAAAAAATCAGTAAATATTAATTATAATGTCATTATAAAAAGTTAAGAATAAGAGGTGGTTTGGTATAAAGTCTTCTTTGTTTCCCTAAATATCCTGCACTTTTGCTCTAGTTATGATAATTTGGATAGAAAACAAGAGAAACGGTGCGGCAGAAGAGATTATAGTTTACGTACGTGATCTTATTTGATAATTGTTATCAAAATTATTAAAATTATTATCAAAATTATCAAAATTATTAAAATTATTATCAAAATTATTAAAATTATTATCAGAATTATCAAAATCATTAAAATTATTATCAAAATTATTAAAACTATTCTCAAAATTATTACAATTATTATCAAAATTATTTAAATTATTATCAAAATTATTATCAAAATTATCAAAATTATTAAAAATTATTATCAAAACTATTAAAATTATTATAAAAATCATTAAAATTATTATCAAAATTATTAGAATTATTGTTATTAAAATTATAAAAAAATATAAAGCAAGTCGGTCTTAGATACATTCATATCTTAAAATTTGAAAATAATATATTCATTTATGACTGGAAACTGGATTGACAGAATTTCCTCCAAAATTAAAGAAAATAATCCTACATATAGGACTTAATTAAACAAATTTCTTTGAAATTAGGACAATGACTTTTAAAGACACATCAGAAAAGAAAAATTAAAAAAAGAAACTTGAATTCGTTGAAATTTTAAATTTCTTTGAAATTAGGACTACGACTTTTATAGACACTTTAGAAAAAATATTAAAAAAAGAATCTTGAATTCATTGAAATATTAAATTTTTTTGAAATTAGCACTATGACTTTTAAAGACACTTTAGAAAATAAAATGATTTAAATAGAAAAAACTTGAATTCAATTATATTTTAAATTTCTTTGAAATTAGGACTATGACTTTTAAAGACAATTCAGAAAAGAAAAATTAAAAAAGAAACTTGAATTCATTAAAATTTAAAATTTCTTTGAAAATAGCACTATGATTTTAAAGACACTTCAGGAAATATAATGATTTAAAAAAAGGAACTTGAATTTATTGAAATTTTAAATTTCTTTGAAAATGTCACTGACTTTGAAGACACTTCAGAAAAATAAAATCCAAAAAAGAGAAACTTGAATTCATTGAAATTTTAAATTTGTTTGAAATTAGGACTATGACTTTTAAAGACACTTCAGAAATTTTTTTTTTTTTTTAAAGAAACTTGAATTCACTGAAATTTTAAATTTCCTTGAAATTAGGTCAATGACTTTTAAAGACAATTCAAAAAAGAAAAATTGAAAAAAGAAACTTGAATTCATTGAAATTTTAATTAATATAAATCATGTACTTCTATAAGACTTCTCTCAACGCACCGGGACTCAAGTCCGGATTAAATAAGGCTTGGATGTTTTATTATTGAGTGGTTTTTTAATGAATAGGGATATGTGATTATTATAGTCAATAACTTCTTCACCCATAGCATTGATGAGGTGTAGATAATAGTAGAATTACTATCTGTCAGTATTTGGTATATGTAATGTAAATAATTGTTGAATATAGACGTCAATTGAGTTAATTTGGGGGGAACTTATTAATTTTTGTCTGTAATTGATATCTATAATGTATATAATTGTTGAATATAGACTTAAATGAAATTGATTTTGGGGAAACTTATTAATTTTTGGCAGTATTTGGTATCTGTGATGTATATAATTGTTAAATATAGACGTCAATTAAATTAATTTTGGGGAAACTTATTTATTTTTGTTAGTAATTGATATTTTTTATGCATATAATTGTTGAATATAGACGTCAATTAATTTAATATTGGGGAAATTATTAATTTTTGTCTGTAATTGATATCTATTTTGTATATAATTGTTCAATATAGACGTCAATTAAATTAATTTTGGGGGAATTTATTATTTTTTTGTCAGTAATTGATATCTATAATGTATATAATTGTTGAATATAGACGTCAATTAAATCAATTTTGAGAGAACTTATTAATTTTTATCAGTATTTGGTATATGTAATGTACATAACTCTTAAATATAGACGTCAATTAAATTAATTTTGAGGAAACTTATCAATTTTTAGTGGTTACTCTTGTGTGGATGTTGATGAGTGATTGGGGATTTTCAAATAGCTTATTTATATTTCAGAAAACTGTAGAGAAGCACATATCAGTCTGAAGGTTTTAGAAATTATATTTGTGCTTCTCAAGACTTTAAAAGTCTCATGCTTTTATTTCTGAAAGCCTTTTGTGGTAACTAGTATTCTGTGTAAGAACTATATTGAGAAAATATTGATTTTGAGATTATTTCTTTTGTATATATTTTTCTATGCAACTGGATATCGTTTTACAATTAATATAAATATTTAATTTTATATAATATCACAAGATGGCTTTCAGAAAACCTTTGATAAATTGAAAAATACTTTTTTGATATTCATTCAAAGTTTTATGTGATCAGTAAAGTAACTGAATTCGAGAATACTATTATACATTTTATGTATATATGAATGTATTTGTACATATAAGTGTGTATGTGTGTATATGAATTCTGCCCCATAGTTATCAATATATCTAACCATAACTGGGAAATATCACTTTACTAACATAGAAATTATAATTACTAGCAATGTATTACTATTATTTACTTTCATTCATAAAAAATATACTCACAAAACAAACAAAAAGAGTCAATAACTAAAGTCCATTTCTTTTAGCGAGGCAGATTTGCACCGACTCGCAGCGGTACCCTTTTAGCTCGGAAAAGATTCCTGATCGCTGATTGGTTAGAATGATCTTGTCCAACCAATCAGCGATCAGGAAACTTTTCCGAGATAAAAGGGCACCGCTGCGAGTCGATGCAAATATGCCTCGTTAAAAGGAATGGACTATAACAAGAAATTCTGATAGAAATTAAATGGTTTTCTAAATTATTGCTTTATTAAGTCTTAAGAAATGTCAGCATTTAGTTTAATGTCATTTCTGTTATTTCTTCAAAGGATAGTGTGTCTGATCTTTCAGAAGGGTATATTTATGCATTTTACATATAGATATTATAGACATCTAGAATCACATTTGTACATTGGAAATGTCCTCTTATTTTTGTATGTACAGTATGTGTGTATGTGTTTATATATGCATATAATTATATACACATTAGAAAAGTGTGTGTATATATATGTATATGTATGTATATATATATATATATATATATATATATATATATATATATATATATATGTATATACATATATATATATATATATATATATATATATATATATACAGTATATATATATATATATATATATATATATATATATATACATATATATGTATATATACATATATATATATATATATACAGTATATATATATTTATATATATATATATATATATATATATATATATATATATATATATATATATATTTATATATATATATATATATATACATACACACTACATAAGTACAGACATAAGAACACGAGAAAAAATACACACGCAAACACACACACACATATATATGTATATAACATATCTACATACGTAAATGTATATATATATGTGTTTATATATGTATATACAGTATATGATATATAAAAATACAAAGCAACGCTTGATGTGTCAACTGTAATGGCAGGAGATATGCAACGCTGCTTGCAGTAAAAAAAAATGATCAATTGAACATGAAGGCATGCATCATCAAACGAGACATAACGACTAATAATTTTCATTCATTTATTCATGCTATGAGACAAAGCTGGAAAAAAAAATTCAGTATAACTAACATCTGCTTATCTTTCAATTAAATGTTCTGCATATTCATTTCCAAAATGCGCTGCAACGTTTGCCACAACCGATTGCATGACGTGGGACCATCTGGCATCGTTCTTCTTTTGGGTTAGTATATAATCTAATTTGGCATTTGCTTGGAAGAGGTGTATCTTATAATCAATTCTTTTTAGCGGGGCAGATTTGCACCGATTCGTAGGGTTGCCCTCTTAGCTCGGAAACGTTTCCTGATCGCTGATTGGTTGGGCAAGATCATTCTAACCAATCAGGTAGCAGGAAACTTTTTCCCGAGCTAAAAGGGCACCTCTTAGCTCGGAAACGTTTCCTGATCGCTGATTGGTTGGACAAGATAATCCTAACCAATCAGGTAGCAGGAAACTTTTTTCCGAGCTAAAAGGGCTCCTCTTAGCTCGGAAACGTTTCCTGATCGCTGATTTGTTTGACAAGATAATTCTAACCAATCAGGTAGCAGGAAAAAAATTTTCCGAGCTAAAAGGGCACCTCTTAGCTCGGAGTTTCCTGATTGCTGATTGGTTGGACAAGATAATTCTAACCAATCAGGTAGCAGGAAACTTTTTCCGAGCTAAAAGGGCACCTCTTAGCTTGGAAACGTTTCCTGATCGCTGATTGGTTGGACAAGATAATTCTAACCAATCAGGTAGCAGGAAACTTTCTCCGAGCTAAAAGGGCACTTCTTAGCTCGGAAACGTTTCCTGATCGCTGATTAGTTGGACAAGATCATTCTAACCAATCAGGTAGCAGGAAACTTTTTCCGAGCTAAAAGGGCACCTCTTAGCTAGGAAACGTTTCCTGATCGCTTCTTGGTTGGGTAAGATAATTCTAACCAATCAGGTAGCAGGAAACTTTTTTCCGAGCTAAAAGGGCACCTCTTAGCTTGGAAACGTTTCCTGATCGCTGATTGGTTGGACAAGATAATTCTAACCAATCAGGTAGCAGGAAACTTTCTCCGAGCTAAAAGGGCACTTCTTAGCTCGGAAACGTTTCCTGATCGCTGATTGGTTGGACAAGATCATTCTAACCAATCAGGTAGCAGGAAACTTTTTTCGAGCTAAAAGGGTACCGCTGCGAGTCGGTGCAAATGCGCCTCATTAAAAAAAATTGAGTTACAGTGACTGGGTTTTTGAATGAGGTTCTTGGTGCATTGTGATTGGAGTTTGAGGTTTGCTTGGTATGCTGTAGGGATGTTGCATTTTTGCTGAATATTGAACATTGCATGCTATGGTGCATATGTGATTGCATTGCAAGGTTTTGCGTTCACTTTCAGAACGGAGTGATATGATGATGTGTTGATGATAAAAAGGTTGCTTTTAATGGTTTGTTTTGATTTTAATATTTTATATATTTAGATTTAAAAAGTTGGTAATCAAATATAAGAGTTATTTTATGATAAAATATCTTTTATTAATTATTTGTTTTGATTTCAATATTTTTTGATTTAACATTAAAAAGTTGGTGATCAAATATAAGTTATTTTCATGATAAAAAGGCTGTTATTAATGATTTACTGTGATTTTAATATTTGTTTTTATTTAACATTAAAAAGTTTGTGATTAAATATAAGTTATTTTTATGATAAAATGGCTGTTATTAATGATTTATTGTGATTTTAATATTTTTTTTTATTTAACATTAAAAAACATTATGATTAAATATGAGTTATTTTTAGGTTAAAATGTTATTAATAATTTACAGTGATTTCTATATTTTTTTTTTACTTAACATTAAAAAGTTTGTGATTAAATATAAGTTATTTTTATGATAGAATATTTGCTATTAACGATTTACTGTAATTTTTATATTTTCTTTGAATCTACCTCATGAAGTGTGTGATTGAAGATATAAATTATTTTTCTCATATCAAGATAAAGAGAAAGTCATAGGTGTTAATTACTGTATTTATTTTTTACACTTTGTGTTTAACATTTACTTGTGTGATAATTAAGATACTAAAATTGAGTGACAACGATACTTAATCATAGTAATGTGAATAACAACATGAATGATAGATATTGTTGTTATTATTATTATTATTATTATTATTATTATTATTATTATTATTATTATTATTGCTTGCTAAGCTATAACCATAGTTGGAAAAGCAAGATAATATAAGCCTAAGGGCTCCTACAAGGAAAGTAGCCCAGTGAGAAAAGGAAATAAGGAAATAAATGAGCTACAAGAAACGTAGTGGACAGTTAAAATGAAATATTTCAAGAACATTGACATCAAAATAGAATATTACTTGAGATTGAACGAATATAGCTAGAACATTTTAAAAAAACATTCCTATGATTGATGTTGTGTTATTAATTTCATAATGATAGATTCTATACCTCTTGATACTCATCTGAGTGATATTGTATTTTATAGTTAATGCTGCAATACTGATTAAAATTACTTTTGCTCGAAGTTAAGTGTGGGATGATATGTATTGCTTGAAGTGTTAATAATAAATTACGTATTGCTAAGTACGTAAATACCATTACAGTATTTGGGAAAAAAGCAGAATTTTATGAGATTTCATTTACAAAATTAAACAGACGTGTTTATGTAATAGGAACAGTAAGAATTATGTACAATAAATGCTGGAGGATTATCACTTAATTAAGTACAACAGTTACCTGAATGATTGTAACATTTAGAAAATAATAATAATTAATAAAATAAATTTACTCAAGAAGTACTAGTATGAAAGTTCATCACCTTCAGTTCTTAAAATCAGACTGCATATTTCATTTCTTTGCAAACTTGGTCAGCTGGAGAAAAGCATATGATTGTAAAAAATACATTTGCTAGAATGTTTATTAATGAAATCTCTGTCTTTAAATGAATCACTAAAAATTGAATGGATATAATTTTGTAGCTAAAATTGATATATTCTGTAGCTAAATAGTCTTCTTTAAAAGGGTTTTGTCTGAATTACAGGTGATCATAGAAAAATGTAAACTTTTTTGCTGAATGAAAACTATGGGAGGACTTTGACATTTTTGTAAAAAAGAAAAGAAAAATCCTCGCTAAGGAATTTGGATTTCTCATTAACCAAATAAACTTGAGGACTTATCTCTAAGTAATATATTGATTAATAACTAAAACGCTTTGATTTAAGCCACACAGCTTAATTCATAGAATAAACTTTTCCCTGTATTCCTTTCTCTTGGAATTTAATATCGTTTAGGAACGGTGGCTGCTTATCTTGAAGTGATATTAATAGGCCATTTCCACATTTTAAGTGGCAAGGAACTCAGGTTGCTGCTTCAGGTAGTCAAATCTTCAGTTTCTAAGTGTAGTCTTCAGTTTCGAACAGTAGTCTTCCGTTCCGAAGTGTTGGCTTCAGATTCGAAGTGTAGTCTTCCGTTTCGAAGTGGTGGCTTCAGATTCGAAGTGTAGGCTTCAGATTCTAAGTGTAGTCTTCCGTTTCGAAGTGTTGGCTTCAAATTTGAAGTGTAAGCTTCAGTTTCGAAGTCTAGTCCTCAGCTTCGAAGTGTAGTCTTCAGTTTCGAAGTGTAGTCTTCAGTTTCGAAGGATAGGCTTCAGTTTCGAAGTCTAGTCCTCAGCTTCGAAGTGTAGTCTTCAGTTTCGAAGTGTAGTCTTCAGTTTCAGTGTATAGTCTTCAGTTTCGAAGTGCATGCTCTAGATCCGAAGTGTAGGCTTCAGTTTCGAAGTCTAGTCCTCTGCTTTGAAGTGTAGTCTTCAATTTCGAAGTGTAGGCTTCAGTTTCAGTGTATAGTCGTCAGTTTCGAAGTGTAGGCTTCAGATTCGAAGTGTAGGCTTCAGTTTCGAAATTTAGTCCTCAGCTTCGAAGTGTAGTCTTCAGTTTCGAAGTGTAGGCTTCAGTTTCAGTGTATAGTTGTCAGTTTCGAAGTCTAGGCTTCAGATTCGACGTGTAGTCTTCAGTTTCAATGTATAGTCTTCAGTTTCGAAGTGTAGGTTTCGTTTTTGAAGTCTGATCCTCAGCTTCGAAGTGCAGTCATCAGTCTCGAAGTGTAGTATTCAGTTTCAATGTATAGTCTTGTGTTTCGAAGTTTAGGCTTCAATCTCGAAATCTAGTCCTCAGCTTCAAATTGTAGTCTTCAGTTTCGAAGTGTAGGCTCCAGATCCGAAGTATAGGTTTCAGTATCGAAGTCTGATCCTTAGCTTCGAAGTGTAGTCATTGGTTTCGAAGTGTAGGCTTTAGATTCGAAGTGTAGTCTTCAGTCTCGAAGTCAACAGTATCCCTCCTCTTGATACCATTAGTCAGTGGGGATTAGATGATAATTTAGAACTGGGATTCTCCTTCATCTAATATTAGTCCTTCTGTATGGGATTCCATAATAGCTTGGGGGGATATTTCGAGAAGCCATGTAAATTAATTTAATTGGCTTGGTACAAATACTCCAGATTGAAATCTACCGTAATGATTATGCTTATTACTTTTATAAGCATGTTATGTTATCTTCACTAGATATATAAAATATCTTTCATATTTTTAATATTTAAAATCTCTTAACTTTCTTGGCAATGGAATCACAGCTGAGCCTTATTTCCTGGAAAAGAAAGTAACTTGTAGCTTTTGGAAATAATCGTTAAGGCTCATCAAGTAGCTTTTGATCCCGGGTCTGCCCTTACATCAGTGATAGTAAGGCAAGAGTTAATCTACTCTGCTAAGAGAAACATTGATTCTTTAAAGTTATACCCCATCAGTGATTGAATTAATACACCTATTAAATGGAGTAATTTCAATACCTTTCTTCTTGTCCTCACTCGAAGACTCGCAGGAAAGATAACAGCTTATATCCTTCTTTTATATCTAAAAAGGATCAGTTGGACTTGGAGGATCTAAATACTGGAACCTAGAAAACAAATTCTAAATTAGAATTTGCATTAAGATATTCTACCCCTCATAACGCTTTAGTAAATAGCCTAAACTTATTCCAATCAGTACACATGTCATGTGTAGGCACGAAGTGCTTTTGAGCTAGCATAGTTGAAGACTGTTCAAATGCTCATTCTAACCATGTGGTTTCTGCAAAACATGGGTTTTGTAGAATTTCTATTTTTAACAGGATTTGATATCTTTAAACCCATTTTGTTAATTTCTATGACACAATTTACTATTTATCAAGATTTTACAGTTCCCAACTCACTGATTGATAAATTTTCTCAAATGCAGTAAATAAATTAAATTACCTGTTTTCATATGCATCCTCTGTGATACATATAATAGATAGTTAACTACTGCTAATTATCTATTTTAGATTCAATGAATAAATGATTCATTGCCCTACTGCAAAGTATTTACTTGTGATAAACAGCAATGGTTTGTTTCTATTATATATTAGATAGATCTAATATAACCTTGTCAAAATACTTGAGATATTTTTATATATCTAGAAGTAATCTATACTTGTCTTAAAGAAAGCACAGTAATAGTCTTTGCTTTCATAAAGAGATTAGCTGTATGTTGTTGCTATACATGTGTTTAATCAATTTGAATTTTTTAGTTATGAATATTAAATCCAACATCAATAATAGAATTATATTGTCATAACAAAATGCGTATATAATTGGTCTAATTATTTTCGAAATTTAGAATATTGGTTTTAATACAAACAATGTTGCTATACATGTGTTTAAAAAATTTAAATTTTTAGTTTTTGATATCAAATTCAACATTAATAATAAGATTATATTGTCATATCTATGCGGATATAATTGTTCTAATTATTTTCGAAATCTAGAATATTACTTTTAATACAAACAATGTTGCTATACATGAGTTTAAAAGATTTAAATTTTTAGTCTTTGATATCAAATTCAACATCAATAATAAGATTATTTTTGTCATAACAAAATGCGGATATAATTGATCTAATTATTTTCGAAATCTAGAATATTACTTTTAATATAAACAATGTTGTTGCTATACATGTGTTTAAAAAATTTTAATTTTTAGTTTTTTATATAGAATTCAACATCAATAATAATATTATTTTGTCATAACAAAATGCGGATATAATTATTCTAATTATTTTCGAAATCTAGAATATTACTTTTAATACAAACAATGTTGTTGATATACATATGTTCAAAAAATTTTAATTTTTAGTTTTTAATATCAAATCCAACACCAATAATATTACATTGTCATAAGAAAATTCGGATATAAATGTTCGAATTATTTTCGAAATCTAAAATATTACTTTTAATACAAACAATGTTGTCGCTATACATGTGTTTAAAAAATTGAATTTTTTAGTTTTGAATATCAAATCCAACATCAATAATAAGATTATTTTGTCATAACAAAATACGGATATAATTGTTCGAATTATTTTCGAAATCTAGAATATTACTTTTAATACAAACAATTTTGTGGCTATACATGTGTTTAATCAATTTAAATTTTTAGTCTTCTATATCAAATTCAACATCAATAATAAGATTATATTGTCATAACAAAATGCGGATATAATTGTTCTAATTATTTTCGAAATTTAGAATATTACTTTTAATACAAACAATGTTGCTATATATGTGTTTAAAAAATTTAAATTTTTAGTTTTTTATATAGAATTCAACATCAATAATAAGATTATATTGTCATAGTTAAGATCCCGTTTCGAATTCAAGCAAACTCTATCAAAATTCATCGACTATTATGAAAATGCATAACTCGGTTTATGATTATAATAATTATATAACGATTATAATAATTAGGATTATAAAGAGTAAGTAATAACTTACCCTCTATTTCTCCTGAAATTGAGATTAATATCCCATGTTCATAAACTTTTACCCTGAATTAAGTTTTGATATTAATATTTTAATATAGAACTAATATCCAGGAGTGCAAAGAGCCTTAATAAATTTTTCCACGAGTTGGTGAATATTTAACGTCATAACTTATGGTTGACAACGCTACGCTAGGTGAATAAATCGTAGATTATGTAATAAGGACTTACTCGTGATGGTATTATTATTATTATTATTATTATTATTATTATTATTATTGTTGTTGTTGCTGTTGTTGTTGTTGTTGTGGTTGTGGTTTTGTTATTATTTTTGTTGTTGTTGTTGTTATTATTCACATTATTATTATTATTATTATTATTATTATTATTATTATTATTATTATTATTATTATTTTCTATTTTCCCTGTTGGGACCCTCGGGCTAATAGCATCCTGCTTTTCCAACTAGGGTTGTACCTTAGCAAGTAATAATAATAATGATAATGTTGCTGTTACTATTATTATTATTATTTTTATTATTATTATTATTGTCATTATTATTATTATTATTATTATTATTATTATTATTATTATTATTATTATTATTATTATTATTACTGTGTACAGCAACCCCATCAAATAAATGTTAATTAAAAAAAATGGAAATACAGCCTAAGTAGCTATTAATAACATAGGAATAACAATATAGGACAATGTTATGATAAAATATGTCTCTAACGTTTCCATCACGCCTCACAGAAAATGCAGTATAATAAGAGCGGTCAGGGCTCCCAATGCAATCAGGCCATCATGGTGGTCACTGACGGAGCTCCCAACCAGTTCGAAGAGATCTTCGCCAAGTACAACTGGCCCCACCTCCAGGTGCGCGTCTTCACTTACCTCATTGGCCGCCAGGAGGCCGCCGTTCGTAATCTCAAATGGATGGCATGTGCTAATAAAGGTGAGTGGGTTCGTTTGATTCAGATTTGAGACCTGTTTTGTCTTTGTTTTTATTGGAGAACAACAACAATATGTCCTAAATAAAGGTGGGTTCATTTGATTCAGATTTGAGTCCTGTTTTGTTTTTGTTTTTATTGAAGGAGAAACATAACAATATGTCCTAATAAAGGTGGGTTCATTTGATTTGGATTTGAGACCTGTTTTTTATTTTTTTTTAATTGAAGGACAAAAATATGTGCAAATAAAGGTGGGTGGGTTCATTCAATTCAGATTTGAGACCTGTTTTGGTTTTGTTTTATTGAAGGAGAACAACAACTATATGACCTTTTAAAGGTGGGACAATTTGATTCAGATTTGAGACCTGTATTTTATTTTTTTTATTGAAAGAGACCAACATGTGTTAATAAAGGTGGGTGGGTTCATTTGATTCAGATTTGAGACCTGTTTAGTTTTTGTTTTTATTGAAAGAGAACAACAAGAATATGTCCTAATAAAGGCGGGTTCTTTTGAT
>NC_090751.1:3919951-3927451 GCF_036898095.1 Palaemon carinicauda
TATATATATAATTTCCTCTCGTTTTGCTATATGCTGATAAAAAATATATAACGACCGTTAACGTTAACTTTGAAGAAGGAAATAATTCTTGAGTTATATAAAAGAAAAGGTTACCAAAAGCCTTTATAATTCACAAAGAAAAAAAAATTCAAAAGAACGTTGAGTTAATGATTATGTTTGCATGAATTAAGATTGAGAGAGATTGTGATCTTTCAGAATATCATTCAGGTTTATTCAGGTTTCTTTTGATGTTAAGCAGTTGGTTTGAATATCTTTCTGGGCCCAAAAAAATAACTTATTTATACCTCTCTGTGTCAAAGGCGTATTCTCAAGACCTGGAGTTCAAGAATTAGTAAATTTCCACTGGTATTTTATAAGGTTCTCATTTCAGCTGATTCTAGGCAAGATAACGTAATAGGAAGGTTATATTTCAAGGAATAAAAGAACTGAAGTTCGAGATTTAGTAAATTTCTGCTGAATTTTATAAGCTTTACATTTCAGCAGATTCTAGACAAGATGACGTAATAGGAAGGTTATATTTCAAGGAATAAAAGAACTGAAGTTCGAGATTTAGTAAATTTCTGCTGAATTTTATAAGCTTTTCATTTCAGCTGATTTTAGACAAGATGCCGTAATAGGAAGGTTATATTTCCAGGAATATAAGAACTGAAGTTCGAGATTCAGTAAATTTCTGCTGAATTTTATAAGGTTTTCATATCAGCTGATTTTAGATGAGATGACGTAATAGGAAGGTTATATTTCCAGGAATAATTCAATGAATATCTTGCATTTTATCTCACGAATGCACAAATGGCTAAACACTTATGGCTACTCATTCTGTAATAATTAAACTAAAAAGCCAGTTTGACAATAAAGAGTCAAGAACGTGCGTGCATTTTCCGTTTAAATATTTAATACTGTACTCATAACCACGCGGGAAAAACACTTTGACTCAAACCTATGTATTCAAACATCTTCCTTTAATTCTAGATTTATATCTGTATCAAACACAGGTTTAATTACCTACAAGGTACAGAAAAACCGTGGTTCAGGTATATTACTTTTCTACTTTTGTAGTGTGCATTAAGCTTTTATTTTATCAACTTTAAAAAAAAAAGGATTTATAGATTTCAAAGTTTTCCAAGTTTTTTCTTTTAACCTTGACAGTCCCTCTCAGCCGAAGATCTTTCTTACTGACAGCAAAAGATTTTGCCCATAATAGAATCCCTGTAGACATACAACAACCATTGCTGGAAAGCCATACCTTGTAGACTGTTGAACATTACAGGAGAAAGCTTATCCCTCCTATCAGTAACATGGGCGTATTAGAACGTGGACCCTTGTAGATTTGCTCTCAACCCTTCAGGCAGTCAAATGCTGTGGTGATCATTTGTTGCAATGGCTCCGATAAGCCCATGGTGGCAATGTCAAGGAATTTGGTGTAAGGATTACTTATGTAATCCGTAATATTCATTAATTATTATTCATGTGTATATTATATACATGCCAGTATACAGTATATATACATAATATACATGTATATATGTATATATACAGTATATAACTGTATATGGTATACAATATCGATAAAATATATATATATATATATATATATATATATATATATATATATATATATGTATACTGTATATACATATACCGTATATATATATATATATATATATATATATATATATATGTATATATATGTATATATATATATATATATGTATATACTGTATAAATATATATATATATATATATATATATACATATATATATATATATATATATATATATATATATATATATATGTATATACTGTATATATTGTCTTGCTCTCAAACCACCTTGACCATATTCATCACCAGCTTAATTTGCTTATGATCAGTATCTTATAATCATCGGAGCCATTTCAAACAAATCACCACAATATCCCAAATGCAAGTAGAGTCCAGTAGAAATTCATACCCTGGTTTTTTTCAAGCCGACGCAACAAAAGGAAAAGAATTAGTAATAAGAGAAGTGTGTTTTTTCGCATTAAGTCCTAAAATCATTTCAGGCTCATCATTTTGAGATAACTGGAGGTTTTTTTTTGTGATCTCTCCCCCATTTAGGACCCAGTAGATGTTCTCTCGACGATAACGATAGCAAGTAGACCAGAAAAAGTATTTCCAGTAGGTAGCTTTTTTTGGAAAGCGAGTGGTCAAACGTTACCCTGGGTAGTAAGCAGTGCCGGAAACTCTTAGGTGTTTTTTTATAGTTTTTTAGTTTTTATCAATAAGTTTACTTTATTGTTTCGAAAGTATTTAATTACATGCTATTGATGAACTGATTGATGATGTAATTATTACGAATTCATACATCTTGTTTTCCGGATACTGTTTACTCTCTGGTGAGGGTACTTTTTTTTACATTATGTTTTTGTTTTATAACAAATATTTTATTTTTGTTCTTTTTGAGGTTTTTTGGTTTTTTTCTCTTATATTTTGTTTTGCATTGATATTTTGTTTCAACAGCATATTCGGGAGCAGGTATATATTTTTGGTAACATTCTTACAACTGTTAATTGTAGGTCATTCATGGAATGCAGTTTGGGAAAAGGATCAATGTTCTTTGCCAATAAATACTATTTCGCTTATGTTATGAAGTTGGTTCTTGGTGCAGTGCCGTATTATCAATAAAGCTGACTAGGTTGAAGCCTATTGGTCCAGCAAAAGAAGGGGCCTATGCTGCTTTATTCTTATTTTAATGTTAAATGTTAAAACTATGGATTATTTACTTCTTCTCCCTCATATAATAACGTGCAATGTAATATATATAAATATATTTCTGGTCACGCTGGGCTCTCCCCTTCCCTTGTATAGGAGGGAGAGGGAGTAGTCATACCTGGTGAGAGGGGGTAGGTGTGTGTGCATATCCATATTCATTTAAATATTTAGCCGTCATTTTTATGGGTAGCGTACACTAGTTCGTAATATTATTATACGAAAGGAAAGCGTAAAATTTTGAGTGGGTTGGGGACATGCATTGGCGGGTGTTGAGGGACCCAAACAAGCTTGAAACCTATTGGCTCTTCCATGGATTAATATAGCACTGTCCGAAGTGTTAGAACTTAGATCCACTGTCCTGATGATAAATACAATGCTATCATTTGCAAGGTGTTAGAACTTAGATCCACTGTCCTGATGATAAATACAAAGTTATCATTTCCAAAGTGTTGGAACTTAGATCCACTGTCCTGATGATAAATACAAAGTTATCATTTCCAAAATGTTAGAACTTAGATCCACTGTCCTGATGATAAATACAATGCTATCATTTGCAATCGTTAGAACATAGATCCACAGTACTGATGATCAATACAATATCGTTTCCAAAGCGTTAGAACTTGATCATCCCAGATTGGCACTACATGATTGGCACTACATGAAACTCTAACCGATGCATCTCTTGCGAATGTAACATGCTAATATTTTTCTTTTCATCTTTCATGATGCGAATGTGGCTGATTCAACGGTGACCTCTTTCATCTACTGACCCTCAACTGACCTGACATGTGAACTCACATCTCCTGTAACTCCTTGTGATGGAAATTGATGGACTCCTTCCCAAACTCTCACTGTGGGCCTCATTAACAACTTATGTCCACCCATTAACAACCTCCTAATGAAATCATTGGTTGTAACTCAAAATGTTTTTTCTGATAAATAATTGAAACTATGTTTGGCTCACGGGCCTTGAAAACCTAACAATAATTTTTTTGCATAATACTTATTTTTCTAAATTAAAAATCGTGATTACTAACGTTGGTACCAAAACAAAATCGTGATTTTAAACATACAAAAATCTTAATTTTAACAATTAAAATTATACGAAAATCGTGATTTTAAACAAAAATTATACGAAAATCGTGATTTCAAAAATGAAAATTATACAAAAATCGTGATTTTAAAAATAAAAAATCATACAAAAATCGTGATTGCAAATATAAAATTTATACAAAAATCGTGATTGTAAATATAAAAATTGTATAAAAATCGTGATTTCAAAAATGAAAAAAAAAATATACAAAAATCGTGATTGCAAATATAAAATTTATACAAAAATCGTGATTGTAAATATAAAAATTATACAAAAAACGTGATTGTAAATATCAAATTTATACAAAAATCATGATTTTAAAAATTAATTTTTTTTTCGAAAAATCATGTTGCATCGAAATAAACTGAAAACCAAACCAATAAACCCAATGTGATTAAAAATAAAAAAGGATCCAAAGCAAACTGACTGGCTTTGGGAGGTAAGAGAGAGGAAAAGGCAAATGGACCGAACCAATAATTACCGCAAGCTGCAGAAAATCGCCGAGACGCGGCCCTTGCCCTTGGCCGACCCTTCAATGATTCGCGATAAGGCCGAAGTTGAGAAATTCTTAAAATACGGAGAGTTCAATTTGACGGCCTCGCAGATCGCGCGTATAGAGGCCGACAAGGAGAGGAAAGGAAGGGTTAGTATCTCATCATCTTCTAATGCTGCCTCTGATGATGATGTTCAGTTTGTCATTTTGCAAACTTGAAGAGTTCTGAGTGTTTTATCTCTTATCACGAAATCCCCTTCGAGTTATTGATGGTTTTTGTTATTGATGTTGTTGTTCATTTCACTCTTTTTGGTATATTTCTAATATTTTTTCTTGTGGGTTTGACTTCTATCATTTTGGGGATAATAGCTATTTTGGAATCACACTGAATTGACGAATAATGATCACCTGATGTTCGAAATGGGGTATTTTTTGTATATTTCTGATATTTTTTCTTGAGGGTGTGACTTCTATCATTTGGGATAATAGCTATTTTGGAATCAAACCTGATGTTCGAGATGATTATTTATTTTGTATTTATGTTTTTTATAATTAGTGTTTTAACAGGATTTCAGAAGTAATTACCCATTATATTATAAGGATAGAGTTCATATACTATGTAATCTATTTGCACAAGACGTTAAGCAAATATCACCCAACAGGTGTAAAAAGTTAACGAATGATTAGGAAATTGTCTTGTGAATCTTTGTCCTTGTGAAGTAAAGCTAAAGCTTTATATATTAAAACTATGGCAAGTCAGAACATTTTCAAATGCGAAGTTGTATTCAACGAAATTGTTTGCCAGATGACATTGACTGCGTAGCTTAGAGTAATACCAAAATATTGAAATCTGGATATGTAACAATCACTGAGGTAAGGCAAGTGTTTTTATGTTAGAAATACATTCAATATCCCTCAGTGTCAATTTATTCAGAGGGACTATGTTTATTAAAGGGCTTTTTTATATTAAAAACTTCATGATGAAAATCAGTCCTGGGCAAATGTGATATTATGACTTGAAAGAATGATGATAAATGATGTAGTATGATGTTATAAATGTATTCAACATCCCTCACTGTCAACTTATTTATGGAGGGAACATTTAAGCGTTTGTCTTATTCATCAAAGTTCTTGACAAGAATCAATCCAGAAAAGACGTATTTTCTTATGACGTGAAAGAATCATGATATATGCTGTAGTATGATATTATAAATGCATTCAACATCCCTCACTGTCAACTTATTTAGGGAGGGGACATGTAAGCGTAGGTCTTATTCATCAAAGTTCTTGACAAGAATCCATCCAGAAAAGATATATTTTCTTATGACGTGAAAGAACGATGATAAATGATTTAGTATGATGTTATAAATGCATTCAACATCCCTCACTGTCAACTTATTTAGGGAGGGAACATTTAAGCGTATGTCTTATTCATCAAAGTTCTTGACAAGAATCAATCCAAAAAAGATATGATATTTTTTCAAAACGCGAAAGAAGGATTATATTAAGTATGATTCCAACACGATTAGCTTCCATTAATGTGCATACGATCACATCTACCTCACAGAATTCTCTGATCTGATAAAACCTAAACACCTTTTATTCCTCTTGACCTGTTTCTTTTGTTCTGTACCTCTTCATTTAGATATCTTTTACAGAAATGACATATTCTCTTGTCTTATAGATAGACTACCATCGAAAATTGCAAAAGGAAAAATGGACGTTAATGATCGTAAGTGTGGGCATAGTCTGTGCACATACATTGTGTATACAGTATATATACATAATATATATCATCATGATAGAAAGGATTTTTTTTTTTTGTACTGGTTACTGTCGACACAGTTGCTGCTCTATCCTTCATAAAGCCCAGAGATCTCCACACAGGACATATTCTTATGCAGTATCAAGATGGAGTTGGCTGCTTAAATCCACTGGATATTTTGCGCGAGAGATTTTGCAAAACCGACGTTGAAATTTATACGCAAAATTTGATATTGTGAAATTATTCATTTGATATTGAATTAATTTTTAAAAGTCATTGTGGTGCTATTCTCAAAAATACATATTTTGATAAAAAAGAATATTCGTTCAAGAGTAGCTAAGAATTCCAAAATATTACTATTAATTTTATCAAATATATTCAGTCATACTTGCAATATTCTTTTAATTTGAGTTTATATATATATATATATATATATATATATATATATATATATATATATATATATATATATATATGTATATATATATACTGTATATATATATATGTGTATATATATGTATATGTATATATATATATATATATATATATATATATATATATATATATATGTCATAGAATAATAAAAACAGAGTTGAGGATTTAAATTTTCTCACATTAATTCAATTGCAACAATCTTATGAAATATCTCATTTAGAAGAAATCACGTCTCTCAACCACAATTTTAATAAACCGGAAGATTTTTGGGGGGTTATAAAACGTTCTACAAAATTACATTATTAGATAAATTAAACAAATGATTTGGATTTGATACATCGATATCCAGTGGATTACATGTAAACAGAGTCTGTAGACCACTCCACCAGCTGAGACACAAGTAATGCATTGTAAATGTGGAACAACACATTATTCGTTTTGTCATTGGTTTTTGATAGTTTTATTTTCTCTAATTTAATTTATTTTTTCTCCATGATAATGATGTTTTATATCTACTACAGATTTTGCCTGTTTTGTTATTGACTGTAATGTTATTTTTTTCACAACTCATATTTTTCTTTTTGCATGATTTTAAAAGGTTTTTTTCATGATTTTTGACAAGCATGTTCTGAGGAACTAAGATGATTTTTCTTTCCAACAATTTTGCATGCTCTGCACTCTGTCTATTTTTGGATACAACAAAAAAAACCTGAAAAAATATATTTCCACTGGAACGCACAATTATACCATGACCTCTGACCTCTGGGGGATTTGAAATAATACGGTTCAGCGTCAACGCATGAGGCGATCTGTTTCCCCCCGTAATGGGACCTCCCCCAGAAAGGGGGCGCTGAACCGAACTGGCCACGGGCGACGCTCGAAACGAGACGTTTGTTTCATGATACCCAACAGAATTCACGATTATGACCTGAAGAAACAGTTC
>NC_090751.1:3929951-3974951 GCF_036898095.1 Palaemon carinicauda
TTAATGCAGTACATATATGTTGTTGATGCTAAGCACCAGTTAAAATATGGTAAGATCTTATTTTATGATGATCTTTATACTCCTGATAGAAGTGTTCACATTTTTTGTATTGATTAGAATTTCAGCTTTATTTTTTAATTTTTGGATTCAATTTATGTGTTTTGTATTTCAATTAATCCTTTGGGGCCTTTTTTTGGGTTGTTAATTTCTTTGTTTTGAATTTTGATTAACCCTTTGGAATCCTATGTGGGAGTATTTAAATTTTGTGAATTTAAAGATATGCTTTGGAGCCTTTTAGGGGGTTTTAATTTCTGTATTTTGAATTTTAGTTAACCCTTTGGACCACTTTTTGGTGGAATTTTACTTTCTGTTATATGAATTACAATTAACCCTTTGGAGTTCTATGTAGGGGAATTTCAATTTATGTGTTTTGAATTTTAATTAACCCTTTGGACCACTTTTTGGTGGAATTTTAATTTCTGTTATAGGAATTACAATTAACCCTTTGGATTCCTATGTGGGGAAATTTAAATTTTTGTGTTTTGAATTTTAATTAACCCTTTGGAATCCTATGTGGGGGAATTCAATTAACCATTTAGAGTCATATGTGGGGGGGGGGGTATTTTAATTTTTGTCTTGAATTTCAATTAACCCTTTTGAATCCTATATGGGGGGTCTCAATTTTTGTGTTTTGAATTTCAATTAACCCTTTGGGGTCCTATGTGGGGGAATTTCAATTAATCCTTTGGAGTCCTATGTAGGGCAATTTCAATTTTTGTGTTTTGAATTTCAATTTTTGTGTTTTGAATTTCAATTAACCCTTTGGAGCCATCAAGAGAAATCTTTTTGTCATGCATCCTTAACATTTTTACAGATATATGATTACGGACGCTCTTTATTGCCATCCATCACCAAACCAGACCGCCCCGATAGAATCGCCGACATTCCTTTAGTAACCGTTTACCCTTCTTAGTGATTCCCATATTTTTTTTTCCTAATCTATGTGTCAGTTTTGTGATTCATCTAAGAATCAGAGTGGGCAGAGAAGACTGACTTACTGAGTTTTAGCCAAAAAAAAATATATATTGGAAAAAGGGCCAGTAGCCCCCTTTGTAAGTAAGACTACCAAAAAAATGCTGTTTTGTCCCTTGACATAGGAGGCCTTTTGTGACTTGGCTGTGATGGGAATCTGCCTCCTCAGACAACTGTCAAAACTGTTGCTTTATTTTTTTTCCTTTTCACGTCTGCCAAATCGCCTAAGATCTTTTGTGACTGGGCTGTGATGGGAATCTGTCAACTCAGACAACTGTCAAAACTGTTGCTTTTTCCTTTTCACCTCTGCCAAATCTCCTAAGGTCTTTTGTGATTTGGCTGTGATGGGAATCTGCCTCCTCAGACAACTGTCAAAACTGTTGCTTTTTCCTTTTCACCTCTGCCAAGTCTCCTAAGATCTTTTGTGACTTGGCTGTGATGGGAATCTGCCTCCTCAGACAGCTGTCAAAACTGTTGCTTTTTCCTTTTCACCTCTGTCAAATCTCCTAAGATCTTCTATTGTGACTTGGCTGTGATGGGAATCTGCCTCCTCAGACAACTGTCAAAACTGTTGCTTTTTCCTTTTCACCTCTGCCAAATCTCCTAAGATCTTCTATTGTGACTTGGCTGTGATGGGAATCTGCCTCCTCAGACAACTGTCAAAACTGTTGCTTTTTCCTTTTCACCTCTGCCAAATAGCCTAAGATCCTTATTTCAGTATCTGCTGTCATATTTAGCCACTCCATCTCTTATAGACGCCCTACGACCATTTTTTGCTGCTGTCTTCTGGAAAATATCTTCCAAACCATGATGACATATTATCTGCTGTTCCATCATTCTGAGACTTTAGATATTAGGCAGATCTTTGCTAATAATGTAACCTGTTCATGACAAAGTATTAGTTTCACGTTTTGCAAGTTGGAGTTTATACAATACAGTAGTTTTATTCAACATGTTAAAATTAAGATGCTAAGAAATGTGTTACCCTAGAAATCTTAATGTATAAATATTTTTCTTTACTGTCCATGCTTCTGTTAAATTAGCTTTATAATGAACCATTTTACTTTTCATAAAAAACATATGCTAACTTATTTTTTTGTCTATATAAACCATCTGTAAACATTCAGTTTGCTCAATAAGTGTAAACGTAGATATATTCTTTCTTCATAAATCTTCTGAATCACCCCCTGTAGATTGTTAAATTTTTCCTTTTTTTTATCAAAATATGTATGACCAGTCTCACACATGATTAACCTCATGTGATTTCGATTATTTATGGCAGCCCAATGCTTCTTATGTTATTTTCTTGAAACAGTCTGACTTTCATTCTACTTATATATATACTAAACAGGACACATTTAATGCATGCATCTCATTTACATTTTTTCGTATAATTTTTTGTGTTTTGTGAAAAGCCCAGATCCTATTCCTGATTTCTGAAAGATTTTTTCTTATTTCTAGCATGACATTTGGGCTACAAAAATTCACACATTGCATCGAAACATTAAGATCACTCAAGGTCTAATTGTCTACCTTTTTATTTCCTTTAGAACATCACCGAGCGAGTTTTGGTCAATGAATCCATTTGGATAATGAGGACGAGAGAGGTATTGATCCAAAAAAAACGTGTCTAGAAATCAATAGAGTTCGATGTATTATGCCAGTCCTAGAGAGGTTTTCTAGAAAACAGCCATTAAGAACAGTAGTTCTGCTAGCAGGTGGACTTTGATTGGAGGGTGTGAACTTTTGTATTTTTCTCCTCCAATGTCGATTGTGTATGCCAGTAAGCAAATTGAGGATGTACAGCACACTATTTCTATAGATTTCGGATCTCACTAGTTCGAATAAAGCCAGCCTGCTAAGTTGCTCAAATCATCAATAATCAATAAATGATTAAATCTAGACCTTCGTAGTATTGGACCATAGTTTTTACGGTGAAGCCAAAACAGTAGCTGACCCTAGTTTTTGAAGAATAGATGCTTTAATCCTAGATCATTGTGGAACTTTGTCATGTAGTTAAATGCCTAACCAATGCTAATATATTTACATCTAGTTCTCATAGAATACCCATTTAAATGACAAATGTTTGTCTAAGAGAAAATCCCTTGTATGTACTTATGTAATATTTAGCTATTTGAGTGAGGGCGAGTTACGTCAAATTTTAAACTCCTGTATATTCATTGGTATTCATAAGTAGTGTAGCGTGTGTGTGTAAGTGACTCCTCTCGCTCAAACAGTCTAGATAAGGCGAAGTGTTCAGTGGAAAAGTAAGTTTACATAGCTTTTTTTCGACAACGGTGAATGAGGAAAGTTGAGGCGTGTCTGTTGTGTGAAATTTAAAGCCATCTATTTCTTTTCTTTTATTCTGTCATTAAGTTTCGTTATTGGGACCACTTTGGTTCCTGAGCCCCGCCACTAAAAACACCCACATTCAAAAACAGATTTCATGTTGATTTGCAATCCTGCAGACCATTAAATTGCTTTTAATTTGCTGCTTTTATTTCTTGTTATGCTCTGGAAAAAAACAATAAATTATGCGTTTTGCCATAGAGAAAACTTTACTTAGTTGTGTACCTTTACATGTAATAAGGATTTATAAAACAATTTTCTTATAGTATGCATTGGTTATTTTCTACAATAGATAATGTATTGTTTTAGTTTTTTCCTCTCCCAGTTATTTTTTTGATAGATTTCCTAATCTATTTTTTATGTATGTACTAAAATCATAGCTATTGACAAGTTGGTTTTCAGCCTCAAGATTTAGTGTTGTTACTTTATCCTGCTCTACCAGAAGAAAGCTGAAGAGCGTTGGCTCACACTCAAGACTAAGGAGATATTATTCACATAGAAGCCCATTTCTCTCACAAGAAATCATTCACACCCATGTCCACCTATCCACTTGTTTTCATAGATATTCACTAGAAATTAATTCGATTGAGTGCCACTTATTTCCTAAGAGATTTTCAAGAAATTGATTCGATTCAATATCACTTAGTTCCAAACTATTAATATTCAAATTTGTATCTCTCCAAATAATCTAGTAACATGAAAGTCGCCTTTCCGTCCATTCTTCCAGGATTTAGTGCCAGAATGTTCAAACTGCATTGTAACATTACATTTTTTTGTCACATTTAATCGATTATTGAAATTAAAAAATCTTTGGCCCCAAAATACACAGAACTTCTTTTACAATACACCTCTAGATTGGTGAATATTAATAAGATAAATTTATACAACAGGCAGGAATTTCTCACTTGCTATTTATATTTTGGACTGAAACCTCAGTATATCCAAGCACTATGCATATGCTTTAACATATTTTTGAGATGAGTTTGGAGGCTAGTAAAGTTTCAAAATTTTCTTGATGGCCCTTTTTCGGAGTGGAGTAAAAAGAAAAAAAAAATACAACAGGCAGGAATTTCTTACTTGCTATTTACATTCTGGACTGAAACCTCAATATATCCAAGCACTATGCAAGTGCTTTCATATATTATTGAGATGTGTTTGGAGGCTAGTAAAGTTTCAAAATTTTCTTGATACCCCTTTTTAGGAGTAGAGTGAAAAGAAAAAGTTTCAACACTACCACTCTTGACTGAAGCCATCATTGCCTTTCAGCTAATCACCACCGTATGCTTTCAATTCCATAATATGAAAAAGAAGAATAAAAGGATGTTCAGCCAGGGAATTATAATGAGACATTGCTTCACTTAACGAGTTTCTTATCACTGTTATTCCTCTTTTTTATTCTAGGTCAGATCAGCAAATTTACTGGGAGTTGCAGGTACGGATGTCCCGATCAGAGAGATTGAGAAACTTGTTCCCCCTTATAAGGTAATGTTATGGTTTTATTTTTAAATTCTTTTAATATTACATATTTTTGCATTGGTAATGTAGTCCATTATCTGTCTAGGTATACATGTAGCTCGCTGGAAATGCGTCTAATAAAGTGTTATAATAATCTTGCTTTTATGATTTACTGGTGATTTTATATAAATTCTTTCTGGTTAATTAATATTTAGTTTCAAAAGGATTTGTTATTAAAATAATTGATAATCGTGCTGTGCTTTGTGAGACGTTTGAATTATACATAAGGCTCAAGAATAGCACTAAAAGCACTTGTGTTAAATGACAGAAATTCATAGTTTCATGTGAAGGTAAAGAACTAAAGAACTGATAAACTAAGACAAGATTTCTTTCTGATTGTCCTCTATTTAACCAAATATTATAACCTTGATTACTGGATAAATAACCACAGCCACGTACTCAGTTCTACTTTAATTTGAGAAATTTTATTTTTTGAAAGAATATCTGAATGTAATTTGCTTTCCGTTAAGAAAGCTAAACGACCCAAAAGCAAAGAAAATCACCCTTTTCCTACACAAATAAAACCAATAGGTCTCGCCCCTACTGGTAATAGTAGAATAGGCCATTCAGACAAAAAAAGAATCTACATAGTTCAAACTGTCGTTTTATCCTTTCTCCTTTTGATTGGTGCTACTGTATTACCAATGGCCAGACTTTAGCTAATCTCCGTTGAATGCAGACATACAGTATACTTAGGCAATCATTTGAATTCCTTTTCTAATTCACATTTTTAGTGAGCTGACTTGGGTGTCTATATTCAAAAGCTGCAATGCTCCTTCATTAGGAAAAGTTATCCATTTACTTTTCTACTTTGATTCATGGTGTATTTCTGTAGTTGAATGATCATCTATAAATAGTGTGCACCCTTCTGTATTTTTATACCTCACCAGTGTCCTTTTATCTACTGATTCATCTTTTATTTCTAATCAGTAGCGCCCTTTTGTGTTCTTGGTTTACCTTCATTCACCCAGGTTTGGAGGTTTTTCCTGGCATTGGTTAAATGATTACACTTTATACCTGGGTTGGATTTGACCTATAAATATGGCTCAAATGGAAAGAGGTAACAGTGTCCTTCACTTTTGCTTGAAAGTATGAAGGTAGCTCTTATCTCCATATTATTATTATTATTATTATTATTATTATTATTATTATTATTATTATTATTATTATTATTATTATTATTAATATTAATTGCTAAGCTACAACCCTAGTTGGAAAAGCAGGAGGTTATAAGCCAAAGAGCTCCAACAGGGAAAATAGCCCAGTGAGGAAAGGAAATAAGGAAATAAATAAACTACAAGAGAAGTAATTATCAATTAAAATGAAATATTTTAAGAACGGTAACAAATATTAAAGTAGAGCTTTCATACATAAACTATAAAAATTTTATAAGACAAGAGGAAGAGTACCTCAAGCAAGAGAACTCTACCCCAAGATAGTGGAAGACTATGGTACAGAGGCTATGGCACTATCTAAGACTAGAGCACAATTATTTGATTTTCGAGTGTCCTTCTCCTAGATGAGCTGCTTACTGTAGCTAAAGAGTGTCTTCTACCTTTACCAAGAGGAAATTAGTCACTGAACAATTACTGTGCAGTAGTTAACCCCTTGAGTGAAGAAGAATTGTTTAGTAATCTCAATGTTGTCAGGTGTATGAGGACAGAGGAGAATATGTAAAGAATAGGCCAGACTATTTGATGTGTGTGAAGACACAGGGATAATGAGCCGTAAGCAGAGAGAAAATCCAATGTACTACTGTCTGGCCAGTCAAAGGACCCAACAACACTCTAGCGGTAGTATCTCAACGAGTGGATGGGGCCCAGGCCAACCTACTACCTAACAATACTCCAATACTGTCTTGATCCTCTTACATTCCTCTAATCTTCTATATTGAATTTGCCATAATGGGGACTTATCCTTCCCCCATCTTGAATTCCTGGTAATACACCACATACATCGTTAATTGGCTTTGAGATTCGACTTACGTTGATTTTAAATGTAGGTCGGGTTTTCGCCCTAGGAAGGGATATAACGGTTTCCTATACATGTTTTGTGTATAAAAAGGTACCTACAACCAGCTATGATCGTATAAAAGCTAGATACTTAACAGTACAGTGCTTAGCTATTATTTTATGATTCCAACACTGACATAAGGTGGGATAAAAAAGACGTAAGTTGGATATTATTCTTTGCTTAATATTTAAGGAAAGCGGCGTGAAATCGGTACTGACATATATTGAACCAACGTAAAGAGCAGTATTTCTGAAATGCTTTTAATTTAAATTTCTGCCATTGCTAACTCAGTAGGACATTTCCTAACTCTAGTCTCAAACTTATTGCTCCATAAATGATTACTGTACTAAGAGGAATGAATGGCAGGGTCCCTCAAAGATTGAAGGGAAGCTTATACTTCTCGAGTCTTGGCCAAGAAAAGGCGATGTCTTTATTTTCATTCTTGAGTTTATCTAACTTACAGAAACTTCAAGTCCCAAACTTAAATTACATGTAAAACATAGAAAATATTTGAAAATGTGCAAAAGCAAGGAATAGGGTTATTATTAACAGTTATTTGAACTGCTATTCATAACAGTATTACTATAGATAGAAATATGTACTCAGTAAAAGGATGATAATCAATTACAGTATGTGATTACCACTATGTAAGATACTTCATTTTTGAGAAGTTCAGTGTTAGTATACTGTAGGGCTACTCATTCAATACCATGTATTCTTGTATTGAAAGCAGTGATTTTAACGGCCTCGTCTATGCACCTCGATAACAGAACTTAGGACTTTTTTGCGTATTCATACAGGAATTTCACTTTGTCTCAATAGGCACTTAACATAAGGAAAGGAGGCAAAATGCTACATAGAAAATTGTTTAGTAGCTTTATGGTTGTGGTATCCTATTGGAAGCGTCCCTTGCTAACAATCTCTTGGATGAGAGTTGGAGACCTTTAAGGATGTTGTAGCCCATAGAAACATCCCTACTTGGCGATCTGTTGAATGGGAATTTGAGACTCGCTCAAGCTTGATAGTTTTTTTGTAATGTCTGCAACCTCACCATCCTTGTGTGCGAGGGAGTGGGGTGTGTTTGGGGGAGCTTAAGGTCTACCTTCTGAGTCATCAGCAGCCACTGTCTGGCCCTCCTTAGTCCTAGCTTGATGGGGAGGTGTTTGTGCACTGATCATAGGTATATATGGCCAGTCTCTAGGGCATTGACGCTGTCCAAAGCCTCTGCAATTCATGGGTGACCTTTAAAC
This sequence comes from Palaemon carinicauda, assembly GCF_036898095.1. NCBI lineage: Eukaryota > Metazoa > Arthropoda > Malacostraca > Decapoda > Palaemonidae > Palaemon > Palaemon carinicauda. The sequence goes on from NC_090751.1 coordinate 3,938,111, forward strand.
CTTTTGAACAGATGAGAAAACTATAGGCACTACTTTAGGGTCTTTGCTGTGTTCCTTCGACTCCTAGATGCACTTCCATTATATCCATTCACTTTACCTCTATTCCTTCTTTCTTTCTTCCATCTTTTCCAGCCATATTAAAACTTTACTTCATAGTGTAACTGCAGGTTCCCCCCCCCACTCCCAGTTGCACTTTGGGGCTGAATAATGGTCGGATGCGGTAGCGTCCCTGTCTGGTGTATGCCAGACTGGGGTTCGAGTTCCGCTCAAACTCGTTAGTTTCTTTGGTCGCAGCAACCTCACCATCCTTGTGAGTTAAGGATGGGGGGTTTGGGGAAGCCTATAGGTCTACCTGCTGAGTTATCAGTAGCCATTGCCTGGCCCTTCTTGGTCCTACCTAGGGTGGAGAGGGGGCTTGAGCGCTAATCATATGTATATATGGTCAGTCTCTAGGGTATTGTCCGGCTTGATAGGGCAATGTCACTGTCCCTTGCCTCTGCCATTCATGAGTGGGCTTTACGTCTTTAAACAGGCCTAGACGTCAAGCTATAAAGCCCAAATTTATAAATCCAAAAGAATGGTAAATGAAATGTCAAGTATTCACAAAGACCAATCCTTATAGTAACGTTTACCAATGTCTTTGAATGTTTGTGGTTTGATGAAATTATTGCGTGTGAAGTAGAGCTTAAGGACCAATACAGATTTTTTGTAATTTCGGTATTTTGTAACATGTTTAAACAACCAGGACAATATAATAACCACTTGAGAGTGTATATTTTCTGTTACTAAAGAACTTTTTCAACTATTAAAAATCATAATGGATTGACAGGTAGAGTTCTTTAGCTTAAGGGTACACTGGGGCACACTATTCTATCTTATTTTTCTTCTTGTTTTTTATAAGTTTTTATAGTTTATATATGAAAGATTCATTCTAAAGTTGTTATTGTTCTTCAAATATTTTATTTTAATTGCTCATTTCTTGTCATGAAGTGTTTATTGCCTTTCCTTACTGTGCTATTTTTCCCCGTTGGAGCCCTTGGGCTTACAGCATCCTGCTTTTCCAACCAGGGTTGTATCTTAGCCAGTAATAATAATGATAATATAAAGCACTGAAGATACTGTCCACTTAGGATGCTATGTAGCTTATAAATTTAATCTTACCAACACCTCTTATTCAAGATTCTTATTTCCAAAGCACTGAAGATGCTGTCTACCTAAGATGTTATGTAGCTCATAGATTTAATCTTACTGGCACCTCTCATTCAAGATTCATATTTCCAATGCACTGAAGATAATGTCTATTTAGGATGTTATGTAGCTCATAGATTTAATTTTACCAGCACCTCTCATTCAAAATTATTATTTCCAAAGCACTGAAGATATGTCTACTTTTGATGTTATGTAGCTCATAGATTTAATCTTACCAGCACGTCTCATTCAAGATTCTTATTTCCAAAGCACTGAAGATACTATCTTCTTAAGATGCTATGTAGCTCATAGATTTAATCTTACCTGCACCTCCCATTCAAGATTCATATTTCCAAAGCACTGAAGATAATGTCTATTTAGGATGTTATGTATCTCATAGATTTAATTTTACCAGCACTTCTCATTCAGAATTATTATTTCCAAAGCACTGAAGATAATGTCTACCTAAGATGTTATGTAGCTCATAGATTTAATCTTACCAGCACCTCTCATTCAAGATTCTTATTTCTAAAACACAGAAGGTACTGTCTATTTAAGATGTTATGCAGCTTATGAATTTAATCTTACCAGCACCTCACATTGAAGCTTCTTATTTGCTAAGCCCAGAAGATGCTGTCTACTCAAGATGTTATGTAGCTTATAGATTCAATCTTACCAGCACTTCTCATTCAAGATTCTTATTTCCAAAGCACTAAAGATACTGTCTTCTTAGGATAGCACTGTTTACCTAAGATGTTATGTAGCTCATAGACTTAATCTTACCAGCATCTCTCATTCAAGATTCTTATTTCCAGCTCGGAGTAAACGGTTACTCGTTCATGGTCAACCGCAATGGATACATTCTTTACCACCCTGACCTGCGGCCTGTGGTAAGTAATAGCCACTACTCCTGTTAATGTCTAGATGCTTCTTGTCACTCCTTGTCAATTATGTGCCATGTATCTTTTTGTTTAACTGAAGCTTCTATTTCTATTAGACATAAAAGTGATCTCATTTGTAAGTATTTTTTTAAAGACTCTCAGTAGAATAGGAACAAGCTCCTAAATAAAGTTTTGTATTAGAAGATAATTTTTTGGTATAATTTTTACTTCTCTTATTTCCAGTATGGTTTCTACCATTATTTCACCCCTCCCCCCCTTAATATTTTGTAGAGTCATTAGTCTGAAAAAACCTCTACTTTTCATATGCGTTTTAAGAGTACTGTATCTTTAATTTAGATTAGAAAAACTCCCCCCTCCAAGACTTTAAAGTCAGTAGTATCATCAAGACTTGGACTTTTGCCTTATTTTTTTTTTTCTATTTTCTGTCATTTCTATCCTTTGTTTACTCCCCTAGCACGAAGAAGCAAATGCCGAGGTACTGAGGAAGTCTCGTGATAAGCGTAAATGGGTAACATCTATTGTTTCCTTTTCATGTAGGCACGGCATACTTTTAAAGTGTGACTGGGAGAGCCCAGGACATTGTTTTCTATGTTTGTGGCGGTGTTTAGTGAAGGGCTAAGGGTGTGACACTGTTTCCATTTGCCATCCCTTAACCCGTCTGTATATCCCCCCTTCTAATTCATTCTCTGGACGGCCAGAGTTTGTACCTGCCTCGGCTTAGCCCAGAAAACTGTAACCATAATCATTTTCTAGATATGAATCATAAGATCATTCATATGGGATTCCTCTCCGTCACCTACTCCAGCTGGGATTTCATTGAGGTCCATTTTTTGCTGTCGTTTGCTGATTCAACTTAAAATTCTAGCTGAGAGAGATGTAGTAGACATTTTGCACAACGAATTTTTCATATCAAGAATATGGTACAGTATTTTTTTTGCAATTGCAGTAGATGGTCATTTTGATGGAAAACGTTTTGCTACTGTTCGTGTTTTTATTATTCAAAAATGCGTATGCCCACCCCTGAAGTTGCTATAACTTTCATCTCTTATTTTTCTCAATTTAAGTGTTTTTCAAAATTATATATCCTTATATAAATGTATTTACCCTTTATTAAAATATATTTATCCAATTCAATTTAAAAATTTTATCTAATGTGTGTAATTGCATACTCCCTTGTTTTGATTTCAAAAAATTTCCCCTCCATCTAAACGTACACACTGATTAATATTCTTTTCCGTTTTAATAATATCAATGGTTGTCACACTCTTGGTTTATAGAAAGTCTTTCTTTAGGTTAGAGGTTAGTAACCTTCTTTCGTGATCATCCCATATATGCCAGTATCATAAAAATGCCCTGCCATCATGGAGGAAAAGATAAAAAGAGTACAAGTACTGACTGATCACTTGCTCATGGCTCTTCTCCATATTCTTTCGTGGGGAAATATAAATATTATATTTTGTGGCTGGACAGAAACTCTGTGATGAAGAATGGCTGAATGTAGTACATGTTCTGTTGTTGAATAGAGTGTCTGTGAGGAAGAATGGTTGAAGGTTGTTCCTATTCTGTTGAACAGAATTTCTGTGATGAGGGATGACTGAATGTTGTACCTGTTCTGTTGTTGAATAGAGTGTCTGTGAGGAAGAATGGGTGAAAGTTGTTCCTATTCTGTTGAACAGAATCTCTGTGATGAAAAATGACTTAAAGCTATACCTATTCTGCTATTGAACAGCATCTCTGTGGTGAAGAATGGCTGAAGGTTGTTCCTGCTCTGTTGTTGAACAAAATCTCTGTGATGAAGAATAGCTGGATATTATACTGCACCTGTTCTGTTGTTAAAATGTCTGTGCTGATGAATGACTGAAGGTTCTTCCTGTTCTGTTGTTGAATAGAGTTCTGTGAGGAAGAATGGCTGAATGTTGTACCTGTTCTGTCGTTGAACAGATTCTCTGTGATGAAGAATGGCTGGATATTGTACTGCACCTGTTCAGTTGTTGAATAGAGTGTCTGTGAGGAAGAATGGCTGAAGGTTGTTCCTGTTCTGTTGTTGAACAGATTCTCTGTGATGAAGATCTTGTATGGAATATGTAGCAAATTATTAAATATCTAGGACTTTGCTAAAGCAAAATTGTCAATCATTTTACTATAGTAATTAAGGACAAGTAATGGTTACTTTTATTATCTTTTAGTTATATGGCTGTAAAGAGAGAGAGAGAGAGAGAGAGAGAGAGAGAGAGAGAGAGAGAGAGAGAGAGAGAGAGAGAGAGAGAGAGAGAGAGAGGAAGAAGAAGAAGAAAAACAGCCTATAATTCAAAATACACATGCCATTAGCAAGTGAATTTAGTCGTACCAAATTGCATGATTTTACCATGTCAGAGCAATTCTTGATTTCTTACAATACATTAATTTTGTAGATTTAGTCCAAAATGGAACATTTTGAATTTTGTGGTAACATTTTGCTTGGTTTCACGCGAAGAAAAGCATGGTATATATACTGTACCTCAAATACTAATGGTTCACAATTCACTAGTATTTAATGGTTTGAGTTGTTCTACCTATAACAAGAAAACTGGCTTTTCTTTTCTCTAAGCTACTATATACATTTTTCCAGCCGTCCATTTTTTTTGGTATATATTTCAGCTTGAAATGTTTTTCCCATATTAATCTTTAATTATTAACCTGTCCAATTTTTTTAACCGCCACTTTTTATTACCCCCTTTATTTCTCTTGTTTTATTGGTTTCTATTACGCTGTATGTTACTATCTGGAGAGATAACACAATTACGCTGAATTTCTTCAATAAGCTTATTTCAGTTTTTTCTTATAGTCACGGTGTTGTGTTGAGGACTAATGCAATATGGTGTTCATTGCTAGCTTTATTATAACATTACCTTACGCGGAAGTCGTTTGAAAACCGACTCTCGTGATTGGAAGTACTAATAATTACTAACAATTACTTACTTACATTTAACATTTTTATTACTGAGATGTATTCTGGCAGATATTTTGATAGAAATTTAGTGAATGCTCATCCCATAATTTGCTGTTATATTTCTTTGCATTTGTTTCAAGGTTTAGCATATTTTTCCCCATTTTCCATAGTATTTCGTTGTTTGTTATATTTAACTGTTGTTTGAAGAATATCTGTTTTCTTTATGTAATTGTCCCCCCCATTTTCATACATTTCAATGCATTCTTTACATTCTTGATTTCATTTTTTGTAATCATATACCCCATAGTTTTCTTTTCCAATCATACTTCTATATATAAAGTCAATATCATTTTGGCCTTTATTAATACATACCCCATAGTTTTCTTTTCCAATCATACTTCTGTATATAAAGTCAATTTCATTTTGGCCTTTATTAATACATACCCCATTGTTTTCTTTTCCAATCATACTTCTATAAATAAAGTCAATATCATTTTGACCTTTATTAAATTTCCTTTTTTTCTTTTTTTTCACATAGCAGTATCATGCATTTTAATTATACTTTCTCACACCTCACCACTCACTGGTTTTCTTTCTTTGAATAACATCTAGTGCTTTTTTTGGAACATCTCGCTGTAATATGAATAATGAATTTCAATGGCAGCTTACAGATTGTCCCAATGTACTATATGTCCATCAGACATAGACTTCTCAAGGAGGAAGATTCGATTCTAGCATAAGTTTGTTTACGCTTAGATAAGCTTAAGTATACAGCCTTCGCTAAAGATCTTGACAATGACAGGTTTGATAGCGAAAATTATAACTCGGGTACTTTGTGTAATGTGGACCGAAGATCTTGACAATGACAGGTTTGATAGCGAAATTTATAACTCGGGTACTTTGTGTAATGTGGACCAAAGATCTTGACAATGACAGGTTTGATAGCGAAATTTATAACTCGGGTACTTTATGTAATGTGGACCAAAGATCTTGACAATGACAGGTTTGATAGCGAAATTTATAACTCGGGTACTTTATGTAATGTGGACCAAAGATCTTGACAATGACAGGTTTGATAGCAAAAATTGTAATCATGTGTTATAACTCGGGTACTGTATGTAAGTAAACGTCATTAAAGGTTAAAGGTGTCTGGTTTCAGTTCCAGTTCCATTAGAATATATACTCACCAGAACGTAAGCCGGGCAAGTCCAACATCTCATTGTGGTGGCCTACCACAGTAGTGGCTTCCCCAGTAAACAGCTTAAACTCACTTGTACTTGATAAAACGTATACCTCCGTAGGAATAAGCGTATGGAATTTTGAGATTCAGCAACATGAATTACTTTCATGTAATATTTTTAATTTTTTGTGAGAAAAATTTTATAAAATGTCTGCTTATTAAAAAAAAAAAAAAAAAAAAAAAAACAGGAGCTGTCATTGCAGAAGAAATTTTGAGAAGACACTTTTGAGAAGGTCCTTTATATCTGAAAGTAATAACATATTTGTGTATTTGAGACAAAGGGCTTTAGGTTCTTAAATAGAAAATAGCTGAAAATAAATATAAGCCATCGATAAGTGACCCTAAAAAAATTTTTATATATAATTTCAGGAATTTCTTTTATCATGCACCGAATAAATGTAGAATAAATTTATCTGTTTGCGTAATTGAATGAAGTTCCCTAGACAAGTAAAAATTTACTTTCAATATTGTTTTTATTCTTGAGGCATCATTAATCATGAAAATCATACATTAAATTTGTAGATTCATGCGTCAAATCAAAGTGATTTGCATGAATGACTATTCTATTGAGTGTTTAAAGGAACATTGAACTGTTTCCATAAACCCAAATAAATATATATATATATATATATATATATATATATATATATATATATATATATACATATATATATATATGTATGTATATATATATATATGATATATTTATATATATATATATATGTATATATATATATATATATATATATATATATATATATATATATATATATATATATATATATATGTGTGTATATATGTATATATACTGTATATAGCCTATATATATATATATATATGTATATATGTGTATATACAGTACTGTATATAGCCTATATATATATATATATATATATATATATATATATATATATATATATAAATATATATATATATATATATATATATATATATATAGTTGTATATATATATATATATGTATATATATATATATATATATATATATATATATATATATATATATATGTCTAGTTATATACAATATATATATATATATATGTCTAGTTATATACAATATATATATATATATATATATATATACATATATATATATATATATACATATACATATACATATACATATACATATACATATACATATAAGTTGATTCATACACTCCCAGCAAAAGAAAAAAAAACATTGCCATATTACACTGAGATTTCCTTTAAAAAAAAGTAACTAGAAACATTCTTGTATCAGTTTGCACAACAATCTTTTCAATGTTAGCATAGCAATCTTCCGCTAAAGACGTAGATATTTGGTCCCAAATTTTTCACCACAGTTCGCACTCGTGCGACATATAGAACCAGTCACGAAGTAGCTCATTTGAGTGATACCAAGATCTGTTTGACCTCTGAGGTCAGGTCAGAGTATCTTCCACGTAGAGCGGCAACCGTACCAGTAGATCTTATTTGTGATCTTTTCACTGTGAAGTAGTTCAATGTCTAATTAGCAGTCAGTGAGTTGAGTAGACCTATTAATAGGATCAGCAGTGTGGTATATTAGACATTTCAAGTAGAATGTGAATATATTTGGCTCTGCCAAGATCTCTATTTTGAAGTAAATTCATGTACAGTACAAATTTTTGTTTTTGTAATTATGAAAAAATGCTTCATATCTTTTTTTTTATTTTTTAAATAGTTCACCTGTTTTTATCCTGCTTATAAAGATAATTCTTATTAGTTCTCTTCTTTATCATTATTTCCTTATCTTCATTTCTTCCATTCTTAAATTGTGTAAATAAGTTTCTCTCATCGCTTACTGTTTAAATAGAAGTAAATTCAATGTTCAAACCAAGTTTATGCATCTCTACATTCAACTAATTCATTTTCCTCTTCTTTTTTTTCCTTCCCCCATTTACCACCATCATCCTTCGTTATCCTTGTTTCGTCCAAATCGTCTCGTTTTTCCCCTCTTATTCCATCTTTATTTCGTCTTCATCCAATGTCCTCGCCAATCCTTGTCGCGTCTAAACCATGTCATTTTCCCCTCTTCCATCTTATTTCGTCTTCATCCAATGACCACGTCCCTCCTTGTCTCAATGTCCTCGTCCCTCGTCATCCATGTCTCGTCCAAAACATTTCGTTTTCCCCTCTTCATGTCCTCGTCAATCCTTGTCGCGTCTAAACCATCTAATTTTCCCCTATTCCATCTTATTTCGTCTTCATCCAATGACCACGTCCCTCCTTGTCTCAATGTCCTCGTCCCTCGTCATCCATGTCTCGTCCAAACCATCTAATTTTCCCCTCTTCCATCTTTATTTCATCTTCATCCAATGACCACGTCCCTCCTTATCTCAATGTCCTCGTCCATCGTCATCCTTGTCTCGTCCAAACCATCTAATTTTCCCCTCTTCCATCTTTATTTCATCTTCATCCAATGACCACGTCCCTCCTTGTCTCAATGTCCTCGTCCCTCGTCATCCATGTCTCGTCCAAACCATCTAATTTTCCCCTCTTCCATCTTCATTTCATTTTTATCCAATGACCACGTCCCTCCTTGTCTCAATGTCCTCGTCCCTCGTCATCCATGTCTCGTCCAAACCATCTAATTTTCCCCTCTTCCATCTTTATTTCATCTTCATCCAATGACCACGTCCCTCCTTATCTCAATGTCCTCGTCCATCGTCATCCATGTCTCGTCCAAACCATCTAATTTTCCCCTCTTCCATCTTCATTTCGTCTTCATCCAATGTCCCTGTCCTTCGTCCTACCCACCCAACTATGACTTATTTCCATTTTTCCGTGACATTTTGCCATTCTTTAATTCTTCCCCTTCCTTGACCCCTCAAAAACAGTTCCAGGACATACTCAAACCCAACTACAACAGCGTCGACTTCGCCGAGGTAGAGCTGTTCGACAATGACGAGGACCTACGAGCCAATGACTCCGAACTCATTAATGTAAGTTCCAATATTCCTTTATTTCTTTTATTGTGGGTTTTGTTTCATTGAAGGAAATATTTGGGAGGATGAATCATTTGACTATTGAAATGACATATATATATGTATATATATATATATATATATATATATATATATATATATGTATATATATACATATATGTATATATATATATATATATATATATATATATATATATATATATATATATATATATATATTCTTTTTTTATTAGGTAATCAATATTGTATAGACATGAATATCTTATTTGTAAGGTTTTTTTAACTAAAGGTAATATAAGGGATGATGTATCAGTTGACTTTATTGAAAAGATATAGAAATATTTTACCATGTATTCAAACGACGTAACTATTTTCTACTAAATATTGAATAGATATGGATATATTTTTTCTCTAGGTGGGTTATTTTCACTGAAGGTAATATTTGAGATGTATCATTTAGTTTTACTAAAAGAAATATATTTTATTAAGTATTCAAGAGACTTAAATGTGTTTGACTAAATATTGAATAGGTATGGATATCTTTTTATAGGTGAGGCGTTTTTTTTTTTTTTTTTTTTTTTTTTTTTTTTTTTTTTTTTTTTTTGTGGGGCTTGGGCACCGAGGCGATATTTTCGATGATTCCCAGCTACAAAAGTCAACATATATTCAGGTTTCATATAAAATAGCCATCACGTTATTACCTATAACGTTTTCCTTACTGTGTTAAATGATATAATATTCTATTATGGTATTTCATTATTTCGTTATTTTCACTGATAATTGTGTTTGTATCCACGGTTGTTCGTAAGTCGAATGATTGTAAGTTGGGTACCTTCTGTATTAGGATTATTTTGATGGATAAAATAGATTTAAATGCTTTTTCTCGTCAAGTTAAGAAGGTAGGACTTTATATAATTCTGATATTCCAGATGCATGTTGAGTAGTGATAGTTAATTTCCACTTTATGTTTCCATTCATTGTTATATCAATTACATCTTCACAATAAACATGGCAACATTGACTATATGTAATTTCCTGCTTATATTCTTACCAGATTCATTCTAGAATTATTTTGGTCACATGAATAACATAAGTTTTTATACCCATTGATTTACAGAATTGATCTTTATTACATGCTTTGTAAGTTTCTATTCATTGTTATAACGATTACATCTTCACAATAAACATGGCAACATTGAATATATGTAATTTCCTACTTATTTTCTTACCAGATTCATTCTAGAATTATTTTGATCACATGAATAATATGATTTTTTTTTTATACCCATTGCTTTACAGAATTAATATTTATTACATGTTGTGTAATATATCTATGTTTTACATATGTAGGGTAAATATTTATATGTAAGTGAGCATGTAAATCACTCATCTTGCACTTCTTTCAGTTGCTATAAGATTATTTCAGAGATGATTAAGAAGTGAATTTATTTACAAATTTGATTTAATTAACTTTGAGTTATGACATACAGCCACCTTTGTTTGTGATTTCGTTATTTCAGCGTGTGTGTGTGGAGTCTTCAACAATACTTTTATGTTAATTTCTCTGCTATTTCTCTCTTTCGTTTTTGGTTCCTCCTCTTTTACATGGGTGATGCAGCTGGCAATGGGAAGAGATTATAATAATAAGGTAGATATGGAGACCAAGAGGAGGACATGATGTCTGCTGAGACAATTCTTGCTCTTTTTGTTTTGTTCGTCCTGGTTTCGGATATGAACATACAAAAGAGAAAGCCTCTTTTAATTTGAAACTTTCCTTTTTACGAATGCTATTTATTTTGTGTGTGTGTTTTTCCATGACCTTTCTGACATTCCAGGAGGTTAGGACTCTTGGTTATTGTTAATTTATAATAAAAAATAACTTTATTTGTTATTTTCCAAGGATATTAAACCCAGAAACAATATCATTTCTCGTCACATTGTCTGAGAACTCTTGCTTCTTGAATGTCAGAAAGTGCCTGTTTACCTAGATTGAAGCTTGGTACAGATTTGCAAAAAAAAAGTATATTTATATAAAGACAACTTAATCTATATATGTTCAGTATATGCTGTAATCTATATCTAATACTATTAGAGCAGTTGGATTAGCAAAATAACGATTTAAAGTGCTTAAGTACCTGTAGATTTTGGTTTGATTAGTTTCATTATTTAGTGAGTACTGTAGGTTGCTAAATAGTAGTGATTTTGTGGTTTTTGTCTTTTGTAGAAGTTGTATGCCGTGATGATATGCTCAAGAACTAATTTTGCTAGCATTTAGAATTATCATAAATTATCTTTGAGCTTAGTGGGCATCAGTAAATCAATATTTATATTCTGTAATGGATATAGATGAAAACAATCATACGTGTGACGGGCCGAGAGAAGGTTGCGACTCAAAGACAGGATGAAAGCAACTGAGTGAGTTTATTATAGAACACTCTCCCTTATATACAAAAGCTCAAAGCAACAAGAAATTTCATGTTCAAAACAGACACCGTTACCGATGAGAAAAACAGACATGTTTATTCAGGTTCTTTTTAGTGCGAGGGAAGAGCGAAGATACAAGCATAATATATACACAAATTGAACTATGTACGATCGTGTGACACACAGTTGGTATTTGCCATTTTTTAGGATGAATTACGACAGAACCCGGGAATATTCTTTCTTACACTGTTAAAAATTTGCAATAAAAACCGTAAATTCCTGGCAACATTTATTCTATGTTTTTTACCATTTTAAAAACGGATATATTGACGTAAAGGAGTGATATTACGGTAACCAACCCGTAAAAGATAATAACAAAGTAAGGTGAAATTACGGTCGCCTGTAATTTACTGAAATACAACTAAGAACAGTATATTTTTACGGAGAATTTCCGATTAAAATTAGGTTTTTTTTTTCTTTTTAATAATGTAGTCTTTCCTTATTTATAGTGATCCGTACCATTACGGTTACCAACCCGTAAAAGATGATAACAGTAAGGTGAAATTACGGTCGCCTGTATTTTACTGAAATACGGCAAGGGACAGTATATTTTTACGGAGAATTTCCGATTAAAATTACGGTTTTTTAATAGTGTAGTCTTTCCTTATTTATAATAATCCGTACCAAGCATCACAGGAAGCATCAGGATTCGTTATGGAAACTTTTCTTTTATTTTTTATTGTAATTCATCTGTTGATTTGATACGTATTGGGATTTATTTTAGATATGATTTGTTTTGTATTTTGACACAGGGGATTCCAGAACAAATCTCCCTGTTGGATCCTTTGATTCAGTTTGTGTTGGTGTTTGCGGTTATTCTATTTGGTTCTCAAAAAAAAAAAAAAAAAAATTGTTCACCATTGCATGTAACAAATCTCTTGACTTAGGATAAACTATATTACTGGAGAATGAGTCATTATTATAGTATGTGGGTGTGATTAATATTGTATATAATTCACAAGAAAAATATTCTGGAAGAGTGTCACTCTGTTGTGATTAATTTTCATTCCATAGGTGGTGGTCTAATTTACATCCTTTTTTTTTCATAAATTTCTTTCATCCCTTATCTTATTAGGCTTTGAAAACTCTTTGATTAATTCCCAAAATGTTCTAAGAGATAACAAAATATCAACAAAGGGTTTTGATTAATTTTCATGCACTAACATCATCACTTCCTGATTTTATTTTTTTTTTTTTCGTGGGGGGTGGGGGATAGTGGAGGCCCTTCTGTGAGGTGATGTTAATCAACCAAATGACTTGTTCATGATAAAAGACAAATTATTAAACAAAGGCTTCATTGTTTTTCCAAAAATATTTTTCAAAAAGACTGCATTTAATAGTCCCACAACAACATGTTCATGATAAAAACAAATTATTAAACATTAAACAAAGACTTTATTATTCTTCCAGAAAAAGATTTTTCTGAAAGTGCACTGAATAGTCCCAATGACATGTTCATGATAAAGAAAAATTATTAAACAAAGGCTTCATTGTTCTTCCAAAAAGATTTATCAAAAAGACTGCATTGAATAGTCCCAATGACATGTTCATGATAAAAACAAATTATTAAACAAAGGATACATTGTTTTTCCAAAAATATTTTTCAAAAAGACTGCATTTAATATTCCCACAACAACATGTTCATGATAAAAACAAATTATTAAACAAATGTTTTATTGTTCTTCCAAAAAGATTTTTCAAAAAGACTGCATTTAATAGTCCCACCAATGACATGTTCATAATAAAAACAAATTATTAAACAAAGGCTTCATTATTCTTCCAAAAAGATTTTTCAAAAAGACTACAGTAAATTGTTGAGATTACATTATGTATTTCTGTAAGCGCAGGTAAAGGCTAGATTCATACCTTTCGTAATTGCCTCTCCCTTTTAATTAAAAGCTTTGCTGCTTAATGTAATTACGCAATTCGGTAGAAATACTCTGGAATACAGTGTTACCTTCTTATAGAGAGTGGAATAATAGACGTCGGTTGTATTGCGCTTTATCTATAATGAAGTATTTTTATCAACACCTAGAAAATTAGATTATTTTTTATTAATAATTTCAAATTTAGATTACTTTTATTGGCAACTTGAAAATTAAAATGATTCTTTTATTAATAACTTGAAAATTAAAATTATTCTTTTATTAACAACTTGAAAATTAAAATTATTCTTTTATTAACTACTTGAAAATTGAAATTATTCTTTTATCAACAACTTGAAAATCAAAATTATTCTTTTATTAACAACTTGAAAATTAAAATGATTCTTTTATTATCAACTTGATAGCTAAATTACTTTTGATTACTTCTTGTATGAAAACCTTGAAGATTAAATTTCTTCTTTTATTAACACCAAAAAATCACGTTACTTCTTGTATTAACACTAAGACAATTATATTACTTGTCGATTTAAAGTAAGGCATATTTCGTTATGTGTTAGAGGCGACTTTTTGAAGTCTAGTTTTGTTAGCCTTCTGTGTTATACAAATATAGGCTGAGATATAGTATTTCAATGTTGTCAAAGTTAGATATTTCGATGAATTCGCGAAAAATATCACTATGATGAAGCATTTGCATATGCTTCCATTCATATGAATATCTTTATTCCTGCAGATGTCTTTAAAGCCATATTCTCTAAATATATTTACCCTTACAGTCGTTGGAAGTTTGGAATTGCTTCTATATGTACAGTTGGATACAGGAATTCCTGGCATACCTCACTCTGAGGAAGTACATCCAGTCACACCTTATCTGCACAGAGAGTTCTTCTATTTAGCCCCGAGCAGAACCTCTACCATCTCTCCTTACACTAGCTGTTTGGTCACTCACTGTGCAGTTAGGGTGTGACAGTGTACACTACGAAGTGAGGTGTGCCAGCAGTTCTTGTATCCAACTGTATAATGTATTTCCTCCTGGAATTAAATGCCACGTGTGTAATCGATTTTCAAGAAGACCAAAGTCAAGTTATGATACCTATACTCAATTTTTTTTAATGAGGCGCATTTCCACCTACTCTCAGCGGTGCCCTTTTAGCTCGGAAAAGTTTCCTGCTATCTGATTGGTTAAAATTATCTTCTCTAACCAATTAGCGAGCAGGATACTTTTCTGAGCTAAAAGGGCACCCCTGCGAGTCGGTGTAAATCTGCCTCACTATAAAGAATTGACTATAGAGGATATTATTTAGAAATAGGGGATCAAGAAAATTATTCCATTTGATAGTACAAACACAAACTCTTGTATTCAACATTCAATTTTCCTATTGGAGAATAAAGTCTTGCAAATACTATACCCTATTTAACATATTTATAATTAGCAACTTTTGAAATAAAGGATCAAGAAAATTATTCCATTTGAAAGTGCAAACACAAGCTCTTGTATTCAACATTTAATTTTCCTATTATAGAATAAAGTCTTGCAAATACTATACCCAGAGTAACATATTCATAACTAGTAACTTTTGAAATAATAGATCAAAAAAATTATTCCATTTGAAAGTGCAAACACAGCTCTTGTATTCAACATTTAATTTTTCTATTAGAGAATTAAGTCTTGCAAATACTATACTCAATGTAACATATTTATAATTAGCATCATATATGATGCTGCAGCTACTTATATAAGATATTCCATCGTAGGACTTGAAAGTTAGTTAGGTTTTCTATCCTCTCTTATGGTTTATGGTAACTGGCAAACGTTAAGGGAGAATTTTACCAGAAACCTTATCATGCGGAATACTAAAAACGTTTATAACAATATCTTTCCCTATTCAGGTTTCTATGTACTTGAGGTATTTCATCAACCAGATATAGGAAACGTTAATAATATGCATTTGATGTTTATTTTTATTTGATCAAGAGTTTTTCTTATCTTTTTTCTTCTAAACTTGATATATAATAAATAAAATCTCCTTGGGACATGGAAATTTATCTTTTAAACAATATCTTTTTTCTTTTTTCTCTAAAAATATATTTATACTCTATTTTTTTTTCTACATAAGATTTTTCTTACAATTTTTTCGACTTTTTAAAACCTTTTTACCTAATTCAAGAAATACTGATATTTTCATAATTTTTTACTCCTGTCAAGATTTTGATTTTTGATTTTCCAATGAAATCAACCACAATAAACAGACTTTACACATTTGATGCACTTCAGCAATACTTACATTTTCCTTCGAAGTAAATAAAGTAACATAAACTCAGCCATTAATTTTCTACTCATTTTCACTTATTAGTAATTTTCTAAGTAGTGGCATTATTTAGTCAAATCATAGAAAATATTCCATGCATGTGAGCCTTTTCCATTTTTTTTTTTTTTTTTTTTTTTTTTTTTGCAGTTATGATAAGATTTATCACTTAATTCTGGCTATTTCAGCTTCGTCGAGATTTGGTAGAGCAACGTGCAGTGGAAACCTTGCAAGATGTCAAGGTTCACTTAGATGGAATGGTAAGTTTTTTTTTATATTGTTTAAATGTTTTTCTTAACTGTCCTGATGCAACATTTTAGATGGCTCAGAATGTGTAGCAGTAATTTTATTCTAACAAGTAGCCTTTCTGTAGAAATGTCCTGAAGGAACATTTTAGATAGCACAGAATGTCTAGCAGTGATTTTCTGGTAACAAGAAGCTTTTTTGTTTAAATATCCTGATGGAAAAGTTTTGATAGGACAAAAATTTTCTTCTAACGAAAAAAAGTATTTAAATGTTTTTCTTAAATGTCCTGATGGAGCCTTTTAGATAGCACAGAAAGTCTAGTATTGCTTTTCTTCTTCTAAAAAATAAACTATTTAAATGCTTTTTTTAAATGTTCTGATGGATCCTAGAATGGCTAGCAGTGATTTTCTTCTAATATGAAGGCTATAGTTCAGCATTTGTTTACCATTAAAACTGGAGAATATTTCAGTCTCTCTGAGTTCACATAAATTACCAGGTAGCCCATTCCTGCTGACCGTTTGGGAATTCATTCAATCTAAAGTGGATTGGATGATATTTACAAGCAGCTTTTAATATAAACACCCAAAATGAATTTAAGAAAAGATTTTAATATTTGTTAAAATAAAATTATCATTCTATTTACCAGATATACCTCTTCAATATACTGTACATATATTAATGCCAAGCAGCTTTTAATACAAACAACCAAATAATATTAAAAAAAAAAGCTTTTAATATTTTGTAAAATGAAAGAAGTCTTATTCATTTACCAGATTTACTTCTTCAATATACTGTACATGTATTAATGTCAAGCACCTTTTAATACAAACAACCCATTAATATTGAATTTTTTTTTTTTTTAATATTTTGTAAAATGAAAGAAGTATTATTCATTTACCAGATTTACCTCTTCAATATACTGTACACTATAACTTTTAAAACCCTTCCAGAAGACTAAAATTACATAAAGATCATTACTCAGAATACATCTATAACGTTAAAAACGGTTCCAGAAGACTTTGATATAAACACCCAAATAAGATTTAAGAAAACCTTTTTAGAAGTTTTATTCATTGACCAGATTTACCTCTTCAGTATACATACCACAACAATGTCCCCTGAGACCTTTATAAACATCACGCCCCCATCTTTCAGAAACGTGTTGTGACACGAGGGCAGTGGTACTACACTCAGAAGGTGGACGATACGCCCTTCAGTCTCGGAATCGCTTTACCCGAGAAATACGGCAGATATAAAGTCTTTGGTCAGATTGAGCTCAGCAGGGCCATACAGGATCCCAGGTCAAATAGAGGTAAGTGTCTTTTGAGACGTTTAGTTGTTTCCAGTCTGTGAGGACGCAAGGTAAAGATCTGTACACTGTTAAAAATTTGCATTAAAGGAACGGTAAATGTCTGGCAACATTTATTTCAGGATTTTTACTTTTTAAAAACAGAAGTAATGACGTAAAGGAGTGATATTATGGTCACTAACCCGTTAAAGATAATAACAAAGTAAGGTAAATTTACGGTCACCTGTATTTTACTGAAATACAGTTGGCATCTATATTTTTACAGAGAATTTCCGATTAAAATTTCATTTTTTTTCTAACAGTGTATGTAATATAAGTTTAATACCTTATCACGGTTATTTACATTTTTATTCAAATGTGGATTATTTTTGTGTATTACCATGATCAGCAAAGCTGTACTAATCAAGGCCAGGTATACTTGGGTTGGTTTGCTGTGAGCGATCAGACTAAAATCTCCCACTATCACTAATTAGCAGTGATGAAAATGGACAAAACCCAGACATGAATAATGATATTCTGAGGCCTTTGTCCTATAGTGGACTAGAAACGGCTACATTTGTTGTTTTTTTATTATGATGTATTATTTTATGGTAATTTTCTCCTAGTAGATTATTCCTGGATTATGTTTTATCTGATATCGTCCCTCTATTTTGCTCTTTACGAGCTCTTAGCTGAAAGGATCCACAAATAAAGAAACATTCACTTATGAAAAAATATATTATAGGTGTTATTCTTGTATATTCCTTGCAATAGAAGCCTTCAGAATCTGGTAGAAGGTTATAAAACTAAGTCCCATATTCCTAAAGCTCAAGATTTTGTGTTAAATGAAGCTTATAGCTGCCATAACCTTTAACCCATTGACTTACCATGGGAATGAGATTAAATGCATAATAGCTTATTTTAGGGATATATAACAAATATATTCTTTTGAAATGAAGGATAGTAAGTTGTCTGCCATTATGATCTAGAATTATAGATGTTTGATATATGATATAAGATTACCAGTAACGAGGGGAAATTAAACTAAGTAACCCATGTTTGCTAAAGCTGTTAGTAAAAAAGCTTGACTGGTGTTATTTGATTTATGTTTACAGGTGCACTTGTTTTATATACACTGTATATATATATATATATATATATATATATATATATACATATATATATATACATATATATATATATATATATATATACATATATATATATATACATATATATATATATATATATATATATATATATATATATATATATATATGATTTCCTTGAATCAGTTGGATCACCATGTAGGAATTTTTTATTGCATATTGGTACATTGTTATACTTAAGAAATTTTGACACATTAACACATTATTTTACTTAGAAAAGTTATGGTCATTTGAGCAGCAGTAATAAATTAATCATCTTTTAGTTCTGATTCTATGGGCTAGTGTTCCCTAATGTAACTGATTCTGTCGAAAGTTTAACGTGACACCCCGTTCTTGTAAAGAGCCCCAGGTCTAGTGTTTTCGGGTATAAATAATGAAAATAAACCCTTGTGCAATCATTAAACACATTTTTGTCATTTACACCTATACTTTAGTTCTTATTTAGTTCAAATCATAGCATGATTCTTTTCTTCACAATTACTTGGCCTGATTGGTAACGTCTCTGCCTGTTATTTGCCAGACGGGGGCTCGAGTCCCGCTCAGACTCGTTAGTGCCTTTAGCATCTGCAACCCTACCACCCTTGTAAGCTAAGGTTTGGGGGGGTTTGGGGGAGCCTATAGGTCTACCTGCTGAGTCATCAGCAGCCATTGCCTGGCCCTCCCTTATCCTAGCTTGGATAGAGAGGGTGCTTGGGCACTGATCATATAATATATATGGTCAGTCTCTAGAGCATTGTCCTGCTTGCGAGGGCAATGTCACTGTCCCTTGCCCCTGCCATTCATGAGCGACCTTTAAAACTTTAAACCTCTATTGTCTTATATTTATATTTAATAAGTAGAATTTTCAATGTGTCATGAAATTAATTCCTTTGATTTTTTTCAACAGCAATGGATCATTTCTCATCTGGGAACTGGACTTTACATCCCGAATGGTAAGTTTTTGTTTAAGACCAGAGTCAAATAAGATACTATGCTTTTGATTTTTGCAAAGTAAAGTGTCATTTATACTTATTTAGTCCAGTGAATAACCCGTTTTGCAAATACATTATCTATTCAATTACATTTTAAAACAGTTGGTTCTGAATTTCTAAGTAGATCATAAAAGTATTTGATGGAGATAGTCTACTGCTTAGAGCCAGGTCAAGGAGGATACTTCATGCCAAATCTACATAATATTCAAGTGTTTCATTATTTTGACAATACTGTACTCTGTAAAAGTGCATTTGACTGAATTTCCCCTAACAAGCCTCATAACATGAAGTTTTCAGAAGTTTTCAGGCATCCTGACATCTAAGGTCATTGACGCCGATCATAACAGAAGCATTTATCCTTTCATCCACAGGGTGTACTGCGAATACAAATATGACGACGGCCACCATAACCTGACCCCTGAGCAGCTCATGACCGATTTCCTTTCGAGGGCCCAAAAGCCCCACTGGAAGTGGCGTTCCACTCGTACCCGCCCGTTGCCCGAACCTTCCCTGTCCCATACTACAACGTGTAAGTGTTGAATTAATGATTGCTTGGCTTTCAGAAAGTCTTATACTTTTCGTTCAGTTTGTTTTGCTTAATAAGTGGGCCATTGGAAGGCAGAAGGTTTAATATAGCATTTTACTATTTTTTTTTTTTCGGTTTGGCTTCTGGCTTTGATTTTTTTTCGTTTTGGTTTTTTGCTTTCGTAATTTGTTGATTGTTGAACTGTGCTCAGAGATATCTTGAACTTTGATTTTAGGAAATACAAAAATAT
This sequence comes from Palaemon carinicauda, assembly GCF_036898095.1. Taxonomy (NCBI): domain Eukaryota; kingdom Metazoa; phylum Arthropoda; class Malacostraca; order Decapoda; family Palaemonidae; genus Palaemon; species Palaemon carinicauda. The sequence continues at coordinate 3,958,459 of NC_090751.1, forward strand.
GCTTCTTGTTTTTGTTTTGGTTTTTGCTCAAGTGCTCAAGTTTTATTATTTCGTTAGTCCATTACTCCCGTAGATATTATTAGTATATTACGTCTTGTCACCAATCATTCTAACTCTTAATATTATTCTAATCTCTATCTGATAAAAACGTACGGAAATGGGGGTTGAAATGACTGGAGTATACCAGGCACAATCATCATTTTTTTTTGTTTTTTAAAGTGCATGTTGTGGGAAATTATTTTTTAAAACCTATCGATATAACTTCATTAACATTCATTATGAGTAATGGGTACCGTACTTAAGTCAAATATTTTTGCCATTTAAAAGAACTATAGAATAATTACCAGAAAAAACGACAGGTAACAACTATGTTCTCTATACTGTACATTATTACTGCAATTTTACTAAGCATTACTACAGTAAGCTGCTTTAACATCTCAATGCAAATATCTTGACGCAAGTGTGGATCAGAGGGAAGTTTCCAGGATGGCAAAAGCTATCGAAGGGAAATCGGTGCTGCTTTGGTATGCTAGCTCAAGGTCGCGCTTTTGCTTTGGTATGCGATCTCACCTGATAGTAGCTATCTCATTTCACTTCACGGCAAAGCAAGAACCATTAGGTTTTCTAGAGAAAAAAAATTTATACCGAGAATAATTATTTAAGAAATAATAATGAATCATTGATGTTAGCGTGCGCAGCTCAACATTACCGCTTTCCAATACATACGGAACTTAAACTATTAATCCTGATGTTTTTATTTTTTCGCGAGCGAAGCGAGCGCACTGCGAAGCAAGAACCATTAGATTTTCTGTTATTCTTCTTTATTCCACCTATTAAAGATATTGAGATCGCATACCAAAGCAAAAGAATAATCTCTGAGATCACGCCATAAATGAGATCGCATACCAAAATGGCACCGAAAAAATCTCCAATTAAGCCATTTACAGCGGGTACCTCGTTATAGATAGCTGCTACTCAGTACAGAAGTTTTGCAAACCTGAGGACAGGTTTTCATCATCTGTTTTGCCTTGGATAGGATTCGTGATTTTCTTTGAAGCAGGATTATCATTATCCTAAACAATCAGCCTGGTGCATTAGTGCCATAGCCTCTGTACCATGGCCTTCCACTGTCTTGGGTTAGAGTTCTCTTGCTTGAGGGTACACTCAGGCACACTATTCCATCTAATTTCTCTTCCTCCTGTTTTGTTAAAGTTTTTATAGCTTATTTAGGAAATATTTATTTTGATGTTATTATTCTTAAAATTTTCTATTTTTCCTTGTTTCCTTTCTTCACTGAGCTATTTTCCCTGTTGGAGCCCCTGGGCTTATAGCATCTTGCTTTTCCAACTAGGGTTGTAGCTTAGCAAATAATGATAATAATAATAATAATAATAATAATAATAATAATAATAATAATAATAATAATAATAATAATAATTATAATAATTAGAGTCATCATTTGGAGTTAACCTACAAAATCATGACCCATTTATTCACATGAACAGGCACCATGCGCTGGGCTCATGAGTACATTGTTTTTATTAATTCCTCGATTCACTCTATTTTATTGGGCTCTACGATACATTAATGTATTTTCTCAGGTTTTGAATTTTGATAAGCTGCTGGAGCCATTACTTTAGCTAATGGATCCATTTTAAACAGCATAGTGTCATTACATTGATAGATGTTCCATTGCCAACAGTGACCAGTGAGCTGTGCCCAAGATGCTTGTGTACTTCAAGTGCCTTGCAGTGCCTCTCTCTCTCTCTCTCTCTCTCTCTCTCTCTCTCTCTCTCTCTCTCTCTCTCTCTCTCTCTCTCTCTCTCTCTCTCTCTCTCTCTGTAGTAATTTTTTAGAATAGGGTTTTTCCATAATTCTCTTGATTTCTGTATTTTCCTGGATGAGACATAAAATATGCGAAATATGACATAACTTATATAGAACTACGTGAGATTATCTCAATTAGGCAATATCATATCCTGCTCTCAGTGGTTCTGGATACTGAACAATATTTAATTATATTACCTTAATGCTTTTATTAAACACTTAAAAAATTGCATTAAAAACGGTAAATGTCTCTCAACATTTATTCCAGGATTTTTATCGCTTTAAAAACGATATATTGACGTAAAGGGTCACCAACCCGTAAAAGATGATAACAAAGTAAGGTAAAATTATGGTTGCCTGTATTTTACTGAAATGCGGATGAGAACAGTATATTTTTACGGAGAATTTTCTATTAAAATTACGGTTTTTTTTAACATTGTGTAGTACATGACAACATTCTGTCATATTACCGCAAGCTTCCGATCCTTTGTTTCACCACTGCCGGAATATGCATCCCCTTTCTGGGCATCAGCAGCTACTATAATCAATTTTTCTTTAATGAGGTGCATTTGCACCGACTCGCAGCGGTGCCCTTTTAGCTCGGAAAAGTTTCCTGCTATCTGATTGGTTAGAATTATCTTGTCCAACCAATCAGCGATCAAGAAACTTTTCCCAGCTAAAAGGGCATCCCTGCGAGTCGGTGTAAATGTGCCCCACTAAAAAAGAATTGACTTAGTGATCTTTATCTTCTGGACACAATTGCAATGATTGTCCAACAACATTGAATATGACAATGACCCACTTTTAGAGACATCCTGTATATGGTACCTTCCGTATTGCTTGATTTCATTAAGGAACTTGCACTGTGCTTTTCAAGATTTAAAGGTCTCTCATGAATGGCGGAGGCAAGGAACAGTGACAATGTCCAAGCGGGACATTGCCCTAAAGACTGCTCTTATATCCATATCACCAACGCCCACACCCACTCTTCATCTAAGCTAAGACCAGGGATGGCCAGGCAATGGCTGCTTATGACTTAGCAGGTAGACCTATAGGTTCCCCTAAACTCACCTCCTTAGCTCACAGGGATGGTAAAGTTGCAGACACTACAAGAAACTATTGAGCTTGAGCGGGACTCGAACCCAGTCCGGCAGATCGCCAAGCAGGGACATTTCCAATAGGCTACCACAGCTTGCTCTGTTATTATTTCTAGCTAAGCTATAACCCTGGTTGTAAAAGCAAGATTCTATAAGCCCAAGCGCTCCAACGGGCAAAAATAGCCCAGTGAGAAAAGGAAATGATAAAATTAATAAATGATATAAGAAGTAATGAACAATTAGAATAAAATATTTTAAAAACAATAACATTAAAACAGATATTTCTTATTTAAACTATAAAAAGAGAGGGTACAATACTACCTTAAGAAAATTTGCCTTGCCCCAAGCTACAACCCTAGTTGGAAAAGCAAGATGCTATAAGCCCAAGGGCTCCAACAGGGAAAAAAAGCCCAGTGAGCAAAGGAAATAAGGAAATGATAAAAGATGAGAACGAATTAACAATAAATCATTCTAAAAACAGTGACAATGTCAAAACATATGTCATGTATAAACTATAAAGAGACTTATGTCAGCCTGTTCAACATAAAAACATTTGCAACAACTTTGAACTTTTGAAGTTCTACCGATTCAACTACCCGATTAGGAAGATCATTCCACAACTTGGTCACAGCTGGAATAAAACTTCTAGAATATTGTGTAGTATTGAGCCTCATAATGGAGAAGGCCTGGCTGGCTATTAGAATTAATAGCTGGGTTTGGTTGGTCTTAGGATGGGTGGCCTGCAGCAAACGCCTCTGAGAAGTGAACAGTGTTAGAAATCTAAAAAAAAAATATTTGATCTCATTAACACATAACAATCCTGAAAACGAGACGAAATGCGTGAAAAAGTATCTATACGTTTATGGTTTTTTTTTCATGCACTTATTTTCATTTATATATTTCAATAGACATTTCTCCATTTTTGAACCATGGACAATCTATTCTGTAATTTGAAGCTTGCTTACTAAGTTAAATAACAATATGGTTACTCCTAAGTGCCATTAACATTAACATTATCCTTATTGTTATGTCATATTTTTCAATCAAGTTTGATTAGGTTTCTCCCTTTTACCCCTTATAGTCTCCCTAATCTGCTTTGCAAGTCATTGGCTTTTTGTGTGATTCCATTTGGATATATATATATTTTTCTTCATTATGAATATTATTGAAAATGTTAAATCCATATGAACATTAGCGTATGTCTAATAACAATGGCCTTTTTTGCATAATCCTGTGAAACCTTAACTAACAAATCTAATTTTGCAATTGAGTGTACATTATATTCTACCTGCAATTAAAGATTGTGATAATTAGGAGAAACACGCAGCAATGGCTAAGACAGACTGACCGACAGACATATTTGGATGTATTTCGACTGTAAGCTGGCGATCGAAATGGAAACGGAAAGACAGAGAAAAGAATGTGAAGTTTAGGTGTATACAATACCCTGGTCTATTTGCCATATTCCAGGCTTATTCGTATGACGGACCCCTGTGGACAGTTTTATTTTCTTTTCCTCGCTTCTCGCTTACAAATTCCTTTTTGATATCTTTTTATTTACACCTGTTTTCTTTCCTTTTTGTTTTCCATAACAAATGCCACTTTGTTTATTGCCTGAGTCCCATCTCAGCATTGGCTATAGTGATTGTTCCTGTCTCATTTTATTCCATTGATCTGCCTTTTTGAATGAATGACCTTTTTTTCATTCATGCAACATTAGTTACTTCATGCATGGTCACATCACCTGCAAGATCCTTATATAGATTCTTCTGAGTTAAATGTAAAGAGATGAATGGTGTTGTAAAATCATTAGTATCAGTAAAGGCTTTTCATAGCAGGATTTAACAGCAAACCCAAAATATTCGATTTTACTGTCACATGATCTGATCATTCAGGATGATTAAATTTGATCAGTTACTCTGTTGTTGACAGCTATTTGTCATTACACAGGCTCATCTATATTCACATTATATTTCGGAATTCTCTTTTTTATTACTCTTTGATCATGCATATCATTTGCACAGAACAGAAGCATCTTGATTGTATTTGCTGTTTGGCCTGCTAAAAATTAACTGTGTTCATTCCATGGTAGTCACATCAACAGGTTTCAGGTTAATGGTTATTATTGGTCACTGATATCAGGGGATCTAACTATCCTTAAGAGAATTGGTCTGTCACACGAATTATCCCCTTGGGGAAGCCCCATAGGAAAAAAAGTTCTGAGTTACTGAAAAGAAACATTCCTTTTACCTTTTGTGTATTTCAGTTGAACTAACCGCATTGGTATGATCATAGCATAGTTTTGTGTTGTTAAGATCAAGGTTAAGTTCTGCCATGGTGGGTATTACTGTACTTTTGATATCACTGGCTTAGGTCAGAGTTACTGACCTAGTTCAAAGAAACTGACTTAGTTCAGAGCTACTGACTTAGGTCAGAGTTACGAGAAAAGAATGTTTTAGTAGTTTGAAAACTCTCCGTTTAGAAATTTAAAGCTATCATGATTGATTGATTGATTGATAATGAGTTATCGGGAATCCTGACATCTAAGGTCATTGATGCCGATAAAGGTATCAAGATATTGCTAATCATTTTAGTCTGTCCATATGTTGGTGTTGAGTCCATTCTACATTTACCATCAATATTAGATCCTGTAAGTGATGGAAAATGTATCAGAGCCTCGTTGAGTTAATGTATAGTCAGAGAAGTTGTTGGCTTCTCTCTTTATACAGGGATGTTTTATTTAAAGGGATTTCCTTGCTTCAGTTATGTGATACTATACAAGTTTTTCTTATCATTACTGTACCATTATTGAGCCCATAAACAAATTTGTGGTATTCAAAAAACCTAGCAGTGGTCAAGAATCCTATTGTTGTTCTCAAATTAGAGACTAAATCTCGCTTTAAACAAGCGGATTGTTTTTAAATTAGAGACTAAATCCCGATTCACACAAGCGGATTGTTTTCAAATTAGAAACTAAATCTCGCTTCACACAAGCAGATTGTTTTCAAATTAGAGACTAAATCCAGCTTCACATAAGCAGATTGTTTTCAAATTAGAGACTAAATCCCACTTCACACAAGCGGATTGTTTTCAAATTACAGACCAAATCTCGCTTCACACAAACGAATTGTTTTCAAATTAGAGATTAAATCTCGCTTCACACAAACGGATTGTTTTCAAATTAAAGACTAAACCCCGCTTCACACAAGCAGATTGTTTTCATATTAGACTAAATCCCACTTCATACAAGTAGATTGTTTTCAAATTAGAGACTAAATTCCGCTTCACACAAGCGGATTGTTTTCAAATTAGAGACTAAATCCCGCTTCACATAAGTAGATTGTTTTCAAATTAGAGACTAAATCCCACTCCACACAAGCGGATTGTTTTCAAATTAGAAACTAAATCTCGCTTTACACAAGCAGATTGTTTTCAATTTAGAGACTAACCCCCGCTTCACACAAATAGATTGTTTTCCAATTAGAGACTAAATCCCACTTAACACAAGCGGATTGTTTTCAAGTTAGAGACTAAATCTCGCTTCCCATAAATAGATTGTTTCCAAATTAGAAACTAAATCTCGCTTTACACAAGCGGATTGTTTTCAAATTAGAGACTAAATCCCGCTTCACACAAGCGGATTGTTTTCAAATTAGAGACTAAATCCCGCTTCACATAAGCGGTTGAAGCGGATTGTTTTCAAATTAGAGACTAAATCTTGCTTCACACAAACGGATTTTTTCCCGTTCGGAAATATTTCCGCTTGTTAGGGGCATGTCTTCACATGAGAGGATTTTCCCCGAGTGGTCTCGTAGTTTTCTATAAGCCACTCCACTGGAGCCGTGAACCACCCAGGTTAAGCAGTGCACGCGGCTATTAATCACTGCTGCTCGGAAATTCTAATCTGCATGGACAAAACGCGCGGTATCAATCCGCTTATGTGCAGCGAACCTTAACCCAACGAGAGGACATCTGTACACCTACTATTTATCTCTCTCTCTCTCTCTCTCTCTCTCTCTCTCTCTCTCTCTCTCTCTCTCTCTCTCTCTCTCTCTCTCTCTCTCTCTCTCTCTCTCTCTCTCTCCTATAAGTTTTCACGCTGTATTCTTACCTTTAAAGATATCCTCCTCAGTTGTACACATATACCCAAACCTCTATCTTTTTTTTTATTTCTAATACACCAAAGAAACAGAAAAGAATTTATCTTTTATGGACAGTCAAAAATGAGAGGTGTATCAACAGCATTTCATGTTGTCAGATCTTGCAAATTCGTTAGTGATATTTAAGAAAAAAATAAAAGATTCTTAATACCTAAATACCAATCATTACAGAACTTAGTCTTGTGCACGGGACCGTTCCTATAAGGGTTTTATGTTTTTTTAGATTTAACCTAAGGAATATTTTTTTTGAATTTATAGTTGCTAGGTGTAGGAGGTTTGAAACTACTGGACAAGGTGAAAGTCATCAATACCACTTGAATTCATATAATCAAACATTAGTTTTAATTCCCAATTATGTTCCATATACTATTCATCACTAATTATCATTACTTCAGCTTTCCTAAAAAAAAATATACGCAAATATTTTTGGAACATCTTTACTGTAATGTGGTTTAATTGTTTTACTGTACTGCTTTGATACTCCAGGAATTAATGTTAATCTTGGCAATTGTTGCAGCTATTATCAGTCATGCTTTTTAAGGGCCTGGTATCTATTCGCTAAGCGGGCCGTTTACAGAAGCAGTAAATGGAAGCCCTATTTAGACTTATCTCGTACTCACTGCAAGAATTAGAATTGAATGCGTTTCAGCATTAAGATTCTTTCCCCTTGCCGAGGTTAAGAATCCATGGTATTCTTTTTTCCACTGACCTGGGAAAAGAATCTAAAAGACTTTTCTCTTGCCTGTGGCAAAGAAATTTTGAGAGACTTTTTTTTCCACTGACCTGGGAAAAGAATCTAGAAGATTTTTCACTTGCCTATGGCAAAGAAATTTTGAGGCTTTTTTTCTACTGACCTGAAAAAATAGTCCAGAAGTCATTTTTCTTGTCTATGGCAAAGAATCTTTGAGAGATTTTCCAATGACCTGGAAAAAGAGTCCAGAAGACTTTTCACTTGACTGTGGCAAAGAATCTTTGAGAGACTTTTTCCACTAACCTGGAAAAAAGAATCCAGAAGAGTTTTCTCTTGCCTATGGCGAAGAATCTTTGAGAGACTTTTTCCACTGACCTGGAAAAAGGAATCCAGAAGACTTTTCACATGCCTTTTGCAAAGAATCTTTGAGAATCTTTCCGCTGACCTGGGAAAAGAATCCACAAGTCTTTTCACTTGCCTGTGGCAAAGAATCCAATGTATCCTTATCCTCTAACCTGGGCGAAGAATCAGTGAGACACTTTTCCTATTACCTGGGCATAGAATCCACAAGAGTTTTTTTACCCTTGCCTGAGCAAAGAATCCAATATTATCTGTACCTCTCTTTGTTTTATTATGTAAACGCTCTTGTTTGCTTTCTGTACGGAAACGGTCCCGTTTGTTAGTGCCTTAAATGAGTGGTTTGTGCTTGGCTAATGCTCCTGCCTCCCCCAAGCAGCCAAATCAAGGATGTCAGGGGGACTCGAGAATGAGAGGCGAGAGAACTACTACTGTAAGTATTTTGGCTTTGTGCATTACAAGAGATTTGCCATTCATACATAAACAGATTTGTTTTTCCATGTATACAGTATGTATAGATCTATACATGTGTTTGTTTTATATATATGCTAGATTATAACCTATGCAGATATCTTCTCATAAAAGTTTTCCTTAAGAATAGCAAAAGAAAGTAAAAATTTTATCATTGATTTGACTAATAAACTTAATTGTTTGGTAGAAATTACACAAAGAATTATACGTCTTTGCCTCCATGAAATCATATAGTTTTTCAATCACTACAAATATTTCATATTCATCTGTTGAAAGTAAAATTTGAACACATTTGAATTAGCATTTTGAAAATCCAATTATACAAACTCAAACCAGTTTGTGTCTGCTTGGCAATTTCTCTAGTAATACCTTTCTAGTCTGTGTGCTGAGTATCCTGTATGAGTTTCCTAAGTCAGTATTTTACTTTCTGGTATTACTGCTGTATGTCTTTTCCACTTTATTATTTTAGCATAAGATGTCATTGCCCTTCTAGAATTTACTGTAATAAGGGATATTTCTGAATGAAGCGTCATATCCCAAATTGAAATGAAAATTGCTCATTTTCTTTTGTGTTGAAAATGCTTAGAACATGTGAAATATTGATGTATAAATCTCCATACTTTTTATCAATGAAATTCTCATTCAAATATGTAATTACATCCATAAATGTCTTAGTATCGTCAATTCTGTTTCAAACCTATGTTTTATAACTGGCAGCTTTTAATAGCAAGAGCCCGTGCTGGCATAAAGCCAGCTTTTATGTAACAATAACCGTAACGATGTTTCCATATCCAGCTGTGTAATATTATTCCCTCCAGTGACATCTTAAACTGTCCTTAGTTCATCTCTTCTTTGGGACTCAGGACACAGACTATAACAGCGTAGGATATAGGATTTCTTACTCGATTACATTCCTGGTCCTCTTGGCTATTTGTTCCAGAATCGTAGGACTTGATATTACCCTTCGTGTTGTGTCTCTCTTTTTAGGACAAGACTAACTGTGGCAAGTCAGAAACGGGACTTGAATAGTATTTATGCCACCTAGACTCCATCGTTAATTTGCATGTTAAACGGATACACGTGACGTACCCAATTGAGATATCATTAAATGGAGATGGTTCTGAATAAGTATAATTGTACAGCTGAGACGGAGTATAATGGTTTAGGATTGATAATGATTCAGCTTTCCATGTTATTTTCATGGAGACATGTAGGTTTTGCGTGCAGTTTTGAAAATTATAAAGATGATTTTTATTATATACTCGTGTTCATTCTGTATTGTATGGCTCGTGCAGCTGGAGTAGTAGATTTTAAATATCTAAATAAGCTAAAGAATGAAACGTCATCCTATTCTTAATAAAGCTGGTATACTTAAATGCTATAAGATCTTGATGTGAGTTGGATTTGAATTTTAAATAAATTTTCGTTTTGTCAAGCAACGTTTTGTCGACTGTAGAATTTTGACCTTATAATATATCCTTTATTTATGAAAACATTTACAGACTTCTTTATCAGTATATGATTAAACCATCCGATGAAAATAGTCAATGATTAAGAAGCTATTACAAATTGAAAAGTGCAATCTTTCATAATATAATACCACTTTTTATTTATAACATTTCAGCAGAGTTAAAATGTAGAATTAAAATTTTATATCTTCTAAATAATAGTTGTCTTTCCTTGACCAAAGTTTTGGTCTGGGACTGGTGAAAGTCATTTTAAGCAGAAGGAAAGTTAAAATACTCTTCCACAGTCTCTACGTACTTATTGAAACACTATATATATGAATGATCTCATATCATGAAGCTCAAATGAAGGAAATGCAGAGGAAAATACTCTCATGATTCCGAGAATTGAAATTTAAAAACTTCTCAAATAGAGGTGTAGGTTTTATAAGATTACTTTTTTTTTTTTTACGTATGTGACATTATCAGGTTGATAATATTCATTAATCAAAGACTTCAGCCTACAGTTTAGGTCTTCATAATGTATTGTTATGTTGTAGGATTTATATAAAGTATACTGATTTAATAAATGAGGTATATCCTTTAACCAATGCAAATGACCGTATCTTGACCATAGAGTTTTGTTTTTGATCAGTACTTAGTTAACCTATCAAGTTACCACCCCATTTTGATCAAATTTTTGTACGAACTTAAAACAATTAATTTAGTATTTTCTAAAAGAACTATGTTCGTTACTCCATAGTCTATCATAGTTTTCCTGATCCTTGACCTTATAATAGAAAAACTTGAAAGATTATGTATTCGACTCTTCCTTAATAATGTTGAATAGAACTAAGTAATAGTTAATGATTCTAACCGTCTCCAGGTATAAGCAAATAAGCATTTTTCCCAATCTATTTTTATGATCAAGAATAATCCCTTCTTTCCCTTTTCCAGGCGACAAAGACCTCATCCAAAGTCTCCTGTTTGACGCTCGTGCCACCAACGTTTACTTCACCAGCAAAAAAATGTTTGAGGATTCAATCAACCCCGACCAGAAGTAAGTGGATGTCTCATGTCCTTATTGAGGGTTAGCAGCAGCCGAATCAGCCAGGCAGTGTTTGCACAGTATGCACGTGTGCACTTTGTCTATGTTTTGGCTCCTTGAAGCACTGCTCTCCAACTGAACAGGATTAGTCCACACAGAATAGGAACCTTTAACTGCATTAGCCCCCCATCTGAAATAGGAATTTTTTTACAGAAAAAGGAACTTTTTATAGCATTAGCCCCCTCCAGAATAGTCTAGTGGTGTCAAGGTTGCCAACTTGGCATTATGATAGTAGGGTACTAACGTCGCTTGGCGAGGCAACTCTCTCAGCTAACTCCGCCCACCTCCTCTCGTAACATTAAGAAGAGAAAAGAATAAATCTTTTACAGCATTAGCCCCCTCCAGAATAGGGGCCCTTTACAGCATTAGCCCCCTCCGGAATAGGAACCTTTTACAGCATTATTTCCTTCCAGAATAGGTACTTTTTACAGCATCAGCCCCCTCTGGAATAGGAACTTTTTACAGGTTTAGTTTTCACTGGAATGGGAAGTTTTTATAGGATTATATCCTACCGGAATAGGAACTTTTTACAGAATTACCTCCTGCAGGAATAGGAACTTTGTACAAAATTGGCTCCGCCGGAATAGGAACTTTGTGAAGGAATAGCTCCCACTCCAATGGGAACTTTTTCCGATAAGTAGAGGAGAAAAGAAAAGTGTTCTATTATTATGACTATTTATATTCTATTTAGGTAAATAGTCAATTTTTTAGCTGATACAAAATTCAGAAATATTGGAATCTCTTAATGAAATGTACTTGGAAATGGAAATATAATGCAGCTTATGTTATCTATTTAGAGAAGTCAGTGTCTTGAGATAAACAGTTTGATAATAAGATTTGTTTTAGGAAAGTATTGTAGGATAAATTCTCCAGGAATCTGTTGTTTCATATATCTGATTAAACTAGAATTCAGAGCTCGCAATACAAACAGTTGACAACAGTAAATAGTATGCTAGAGTGTAGATTACAAAGAAAAAAATTTTGAGTATATCTTTATTTTGGAAATTGCAATTTGAAAATATTGGTAGGAGTGCTAGGTACATATATGAAACTTTTTTGGCTAGGATAATACCCTTAGAGAGAGAGAGAGAGAGAGAGAGAGAGAGAGAGAGAGAGAGAGAGAGAGAGAGAGAGAGAGAGAGAGAGAGAGAGAGAGAGAGAGAGAGAGAGAGTAATTAGTGAATTATCTGCCTGAGAACTGAACATACATACGAAGTAAATCTTCCTACCCAAGACTTTATAGCTTTTCTACCATGAATATCGTACAGGGAGTTTTATGTAAGTTTTTTATATACATCCTGTGTGTTTTATATTATTTAATATACATCAAAAGACATTTATAGAGGTCAGTTACAAAAACTACATAGCTACTCTTTTCACTAGGAAGCTTCTAAAGACTAAATTGGAACTACATCAGACATAATTTAAAGTGTATTAATATTATATTCTAAATTAATTTAGTTGTTAAATGCAAAAAAAAAAGTAGCTTAGCATCACTCATCCTATAAATAGCAACAGATAGTTCACAATCAATCTGTCACTCATTTCAATGAATATTTTAATTAGCTATTTATGACAAATTCTTTTCCATTCAATGTATAAAAGAATTTGGTTTTATTTCTAATTAAAGTTTTTTTTATTGATGTTTAGTTATTGATGACAATTTTACAAATTAGAGTCTCTAAATATATAGGCTATAAAGTAGCAGTAGGCCTACAATAATTCAGTCAAATGAAATTCAAATCTTCAAGAATCTTTAGGTTAGGAATATAATTGTAGTCAGTTTTTTATCATAATGTTCATTATTACAATCCTCACAATTAGTTTTTCTTTGATAGTGCTACATAAGGTCACTGCTATTAGTTTAATTTAAGTAACTCCTGAATTTATAAATTTTATTAATTGCCATTTTACTCATTTATTCGCGTACATCTACGTTTTGCATAAAAGGAGTATGAAATGATTTCCAGGTCTGACGAAATATTAAGGGATTTTGACGAAGGAAAAATCTATTTCTGGGAAGAGACCTGTGACGCCCAGTGAAAGAAGTCCTTCTTTACACTTTTCTAATATAAATCTTCCAAATATACTAGAGAAAGATAAAAGCATGGAATGCAGAGGAATTTTAAGTTTCTTTTCTGTTTATTGTTACTAAAGGGATAGAGATTTTCCAGCCCAATGGGTCAAACTCGATTTCTATAGAGCTGGTCGGAATTAATTTGGGAGATGAAATATACTAAATCTAATTGATAAAAAAATAAGTTAGAGATTAAAACCTATTGAATAATTTTCTGTAGCTTCCATAAGCAACTCAAGGATGAATAAATATATTGCATCCTAGTTACAGTAGTTCTATGCCGGGGTTATTAACACAGAAATAAATAGTACCATGGAAAGAGAACAAAAATATAATTAATTCGAACATTTGTCCAATTCAGGCTGATGTGAATCCTTGATCTATTAAAAAATGAAAAAAGGAATAAGCATCGAGATTTCAAAAGACAAGATTGAATGTTATATGATTAATTTAATATAATAAAGTAATTAATGTAGATTAATAAGTATGTGAAAAGGAACTGCCCAGACTTTGTCAGAGAAATTTGATAAGAAGTGACTGCGAGGATTTGTTCATAATTCTCTTCTAAATCTGGTAGTAAATTGCTGTTATTTATCATATTGTTTAGAATTCAAACATTCTAGGTATAATTTTCTTGTCATGAAAAGCCAGTAAGATAGTTTTCAGATATAGCATTTTCCGGTCATTGATATTATTTATCACATTGTTTAGAATTCAAGCATTCTAGGTATAATATTCTTATAAAAAGCCAGTAAGATAGTTTTCAGATATAGCATTTTCCGGTCATTGATATTATATCTCTCATTGTTTAGAGTTCAAACATTCTAGGTATAATTTTCTTGTCATAAAAAGCTAGTAAGATATTTCCGGTCATTGATATTATTTATCACATTGTTTAGAATGAAAGCATTCTATGTATAATATTCTTATAAAAAAAACCAGTAAGATAGTTTTCATATATAACACATTCCAGTTTATTATAAGATACAACACAATATTCTGCCAATATCAAGTCATTACATAATAAGGCAAGATCTAGCTATAATATTTAGCCAGGTTACGCAGTATGTTACACATAATATATGTATTGCACTCTCTGTACTTGCTTTCAATTAGGCTTGATCTTGTGTGACTGCATGTGTGTAACACATGCACAGATTTGTCAGCACCAACATATTAGTAATTAGCTTTATTGTGACAAGGGCATATCAGTAACAAAATAGCTGTGAAACTTTCCACAGAAATGATTCACTTTCGCTGAGTTTTCTATGATGTCTTACTTTATTCGTATATAGATTAAAGCTGACTTTATAAAAAATCCTTAGTGACTCAGATTTACTCATATAGTAATAAGCTTTATATGGACTATCATATGCAATGCATAAATATGCTCTGTAATGTGCAGAAGATTTTTGACAGTTTGCTTGCTATTTATCTTAATATTCATCTAATCAAAAGTCAGTTTACTTGTGCTGCACATAGGATACTTTGCAGGTTTTTGTGTCGATATGCCCTTACCAGTGCACTTCAGTAAATTTTAGTTTTCCTTTCAATTTGTCGCACTTGGCACAGTGTTCTTCCAAGCACTGCTGGAATTATGTAGCTATTGTGACCTATTATATCACATTATTGTATTTATTCTTTCTTTTTGTTTAATTTGGCCTATTTTCTACTCACACAATTTCCATACCCAAGAATTATTTTCTATTGTCTTTTTTTTTGTATCAAGATATGATTTAGCTTTCATTCATTTATCCACTTGTTTCATTGGTGGCAATATTAGAAATTCTGTTATGCATAAAAAGACCCTTCATTTACCCATAGATTTCTCATGAAAGGATTCAGAAATAGAAAATTATCCTTTAAGCCCTAGCACACAGCATTACACTTTGCAAGTGTATATCAATAGATCCAAATCGATCACCTTGTCAACAGCTATGACATCCTAGTGAGGTTTATCTCAGATAAATGAATTTAAGGATGAGTTGTCCACTAAACTCTCGGGTCAACTTATTATTCAGTTAATTCCCTTTGGATGGACAAGTGTGGATACTTCCACAGGCTATTGGTCAGACTTATCAGTGATACCACAGGCTATTGGTCAGACATATCGGTTATACCACAGGCTATTGGGTAGACATATCAATGTTACCGAAGGCTATTGGTTAGACATATCAGTGATACCGCAGGTTATTGGTCAGACATATCAGTGATACCACAGGCTAATGGTCAGACATATCAGTGATACTGCAGGCTATTGGTCGGACTTGTCAGTGATACTGTAGGCTATTGATCGAATATATCGGTGATACCGCAGGCTATTGGTCAGACGTATTAGTGATACCGTAGGCTATTGGTAGGACATATCAGTGGTACCGTAGGCTATTGGTTAGACTTGTCAGTAATACCGTAGACTATTGGTCAGACATACCAGGGATACTGCAGGCTATTGGTCAGATGTATCATTGATACCACAGTCTATTGGTCAGACGTATTAGTGATACCGTAGGCTATTGGTCAGACATATCAGTGGTACCGTAGGCTATTGGTTAGACTTGTCAGTAATACCGTAGACTATTGGTCAGACATATCAGTGATACCGCAGGCTATTGGTCAGACATATCAGTGGTACCATAGGCTATTGGCTATACTTGTCATTGATACTGCCGACTATTGGTCAGACATATCAGTGGTACCGTAGGCTATTGGTCAGACATATCAATGATACCTCGGACTATTGGTCAGACGTATCAGTAATACCGTAGGCTATTGGTCAGACATATCAGTGGTACTGCAGGCTATTGGTCAGACATATTAGTTATATACGTACTCTTAAAGAAAAGAAGGGTAGAAGCTGGAATTACTCTTCAATAAGTACCTACTTAATCACTACCCACTTTGAAAGCAATTAAAAACAATTTGCAATAGGGCTTTACTACCATAACAGGCTGATTGAATATTGCTTCACTGATACCTTTCTTGGTTTAACAGTAATTTAAAGATATCTTTATCCTTAGTCTTTAGTTATTTGTATTGTTTTATTATGTTTTTGATTCGGATCTTTTTTTCTGTCTACTGGACTTGTTTTTCCACATATATCACTAACATTTTCAGAATTTTCACTAACGCCCCATTTCCCTTCGCAATTAGCCCTGTGGAGATGTACATGGCACTAATCTTCAGGTACAGTATATTACCTTTGGAGGTTTAAATAACCTGATGGTCTTTTAATTGCACTTCATGAGTCTTTTTGCCATTTC